>NC_052309.1:66462303-66803136 GCF_016432855.1 Salvelinus namaycush | reverse complement strand
TATGAGTGAGAAGCTGGCTCTGTTTAACAAGCTGTCCCTGCCAGGGAGCCAGGGGGACGCCTCTCCTGATGCCCCCTCAGAGAGACGCAGGCAGAAGGGGGCACGCTACCGCACACAGCCCATCACAGTGGAGGAGGTCAGCCTGGTGAGTGGGAGTGGGACCAAGACATCCTCAGAGGAATGGAAGAGGGAGTATTAGAGATGATTGGCAATTGCGTGTGTGTCATTCTTTAACTGAGAAATGTGGATTGTGACACAGGTGAGTGTGTGTATGAGTGCGAGTGTGAGTGAGTGTGTGTATGTGTATGTGTTTGTGTGTGTGTGTGTGTGTATACTGGATGTTGACGTGAACATGAGGGAGTGAGTAAGTGTATGTGTACACCGAATTGAATGTCACACTGTGCCTCTAACTGTTGTGAGAACTGGATTGATCAATGGTTTTATTTGATCAGTATCAAGCCAATATCGACCATAACACTGTCCAGAGGGTAACACTACACTCGCGTCCAATTCAATCACACTAAAATTAGACAGGTCCAAATTGATGACTCAGAAATATGTAGTAACCTCTTCTTCTTATAGTTTTCATACTAATTTACACTATTGTGATCAGTAGAATCTATAATCTCCATGTCTCTGACAGTATTCTCTTCGCTTTGTCCTCCCTCAGCTCCAGAAAGGCCCCATCCAACTGCCCCCGCTGCGCCTGTCCCCCACCCTCTCCGACCGGCAGCAGGAGCAGTCCATCAATCTGAGGCCCAGCGAGGTGCGTCAGGCCCAGCCTCGACCCGGGGCCGACGTGGAGCCTACCACAGGACCTGACCCGTCCCAGCAGGGCCTGCAGCAGCGCAGGGACTCTGAGCCAAGAGAGATCAGAGGCATCCTGAGGAAGAGCGCCTCTGGAGGACCAGTATGGGACCGAGACAGAGACACTATGTGGGAGAACAGACAGCAGGACCAGAACGGAGGAGGTGAGAGGGGCAACGAGGTGGAGGAGAGGAGGGCAGAAAGACATGATAATGTACCAGTGCCTTGTAGAGAGAGACCAGCCTCCTCTGCCCCCTGGAGACAGAGGAACAGGAACAGGAGGGAGACGGTGGCCGTGTGTGGCCCAGCCAGTCACCCCCAGGAGGAGAGGCCTTCCCTGGCTGAACAGAGAAAGCAGATGGACCCCCCTGGGAACACCTCTGGGAGAGACAGGTACACAACTAACACAGAGCCAACATGCAGGCCTTTTAAATGATGTGTTTGTGTGTGAACGTTGAGGGAACGTTGTGACCCTGAGCGTGTATTGACATTTGTGTGCTACAGGAGGGATCTCTATTGCTGAGTGTCATGGAAGGTTTGTCTTTGTGTTTTTAGGTGTGTATGTGTGTGTGTGTGTGTGATTGCGAGCATGTGTGCGAGCAAGCATGAGCACGAGAGAGAGATTTGCATGGCTATTCTTTAGACCTCCCCTCTGCCTCTGTGCAGGCTGTCAGATGCTTCCAGGGAGGAGGAAGAGGAGGAGAGGGGGGGCAGGGTGAGAAGAGACACTCCTCCCAGACAACACGTCCAGGTGACCTTGGCGGACCAGAGGAAGGTAAGACAAGCGGCCATCTTACTGGACCTCGCTTTAGTCTAAACACACAGACACACCTCAGTCAGAGCAGGCAGCTACTGGGAATGGTGGGCAGTGGATAGATGCTGACATCACTGTTTTGCATTGGAAATCTCACACGGACTGAGCTCATGTGTTTTGGAGCCAGTTGGTTGGCTGTTTATAGTTGATTTGGGTCTGCACTTGTGTTTAGCATTTTGAATATGTTGGCTCAGAATTACAGTGGGGCAAATCCAGTCTTAGCCTGGAAAGCAGAGCAGCGGACAGCTGTGGACATATCATTCTCAGTCAGATAGATAGATAGATAGATCCACAGGAGGCTCCCAGACAATCCCTAGTCCCCAGGGTCTGTGATACTATGGCTTGGCCCCACTGTAACACTCCACACCAGCCCAGCCCAGAGTAAAGGCCCTGGCTTCCACTTGTAATCTCTAATCCTCTGGGTGGCTGTCTGGAACCAGTGGGCTTAGTGTAACCTGTCAGTCAGGGAAAGAGGGGAGGATGAGGGTCACCAGGGGGATAGATCACAGGGGAGATGGCCTGGATTTGGGAAGCATTTTAAAAGAGGGAATGCTGTCCGCACACTGCCCAGAAATTATATCGAAATAGTATATTTATTTAGAATAAGGTGAAAAAGTAAAAAGGTGTGGAGTGCGTGGCCAGGTAGGAGGAGTTAGTTAGCTGTCCTTTCTGTTCTTGAAGGTAGAACAGATATGTTGTGTAGGCTGGTTCAGAAAGCAGAGTGCTTAATATGAGAGTTTGTTAAAGTTTTGCCATTCCACTGAAACCAAAAGAGCATCATAACATCATAGCACCTCTACACCAGCCCCATACCTTAATATGGTTTGTGTTTAATATCATAGCACCTCTACACCAGCCCGATACCTTACTATGGTATGTGTTCAGTATCATAGTACCTCTACACCAGCCCCATATCTTACTATGGTTTGTGTTTAACATCATAGCACCTTTACACCAGCCCGATACCTTACTATGGTATGTGTTCAGTATCATAGCACCTCTACACCAGCCCCATATCTTACTATGGTATGTGTTTAACATCATAGCACCTTTACACCAGCCCTATATCTTACTATGGTTTGTGTTTAATATCATAGCACCTCTACACCAGCCTCATATCGTACTATGGTTTGTGTTTAATATCGTAGCACCTCTACACCAGCCTCATATCGTACTATGGTTTGTGTTTAACATCATAGTACCTCTACACCAGCCTCATATCGTACTATGGTTTGTGTTTAACATCATAGCACCTCTACACCAGCCTCATATCGTACTATGGTTTGTGTTTAACATCATAGTACCTCTACACCAGCCTCATATCGTACTATGGTTTGTGTTTAACATCATAGTACCTCTACACCAGCCTCATATCGTACTATGGTTTGTGTTTAACATCATAGTACCTCTACACCAGCCTCATATCGTACTATGGTTTGTGTTTAACATCATAGTACCTCTACACCAGCCTCATATCGTACTATGGTTTGTGTTTAATATCGTAGCACCTCTACACCAGCCCCATACCTTACTATGGTATGTGTTTAACATCATAGCACCTCTACACCAGCCCTATACCTTACTATGTATTCAATCACTGAGAGCTACCTTGCTTTACTTAGATATGGGTGCAGCTTCTACGGGTGCTAATGCCCAGGAATGGGCTGAATGGCTCTGAATGACATGGAATGATAACAGATAGACTGAGAGGCTTCCATGAACACCCTCTTGACCCCATTAGGCCCCCTTAGCTGGACAGTGTTGACAGTTCTCTGGGTTGTGTGTGTGTGTGTGTGTGTGTGTGAGAGCTCTCTATACATTTTCTCATCACTCTTCACCCTCTCTTTCTCCTGTTTGCCATCTCTTTTCACCTGCTCGCTCCTCTCACACTCTTTTTGTCTTGGCTTTCCTGACTACACCCCCTCGCTGCTCCTGTAGGAAGGCAATGAGATCTCCCATGATGCACCAGTCGTCAACCCTCAGTGCTGGGTAAGCGGAGTGCTGGCTCTGTGGCACCCGATTCCCTACATAGTGCACCCTATTGCCTACCAACCTTTGTGTTTAGTTATTTGAACCTAACTTATTACCCTGCTTTGTTGACTATGCTGCTAGTCCAAATCATATCAAATCTATTCTATTCTGTTCTACCCAATCCGGGGCTTATTCCTTTATCCTCCTCCCCTCCTTCCCTCCTCTCAGGTTCCTGTCTTTTCCTCTGTCTATTCTAACAGTACACCTCAATATGTCATGTGCTACAATCAGGTGAGTGTGTGTGTGCAAGCACACGTTCAGGTGTGTGAGTGTGAAGTGTGTCCATTGCACGCCATTGCCCTCAATAGTCCTACTTAAATGTACTTGTTTGAGTGCTGTGATTTGAGTTGTGTTGATACTGCAGTGAAACATGTTGACGTAGTTCCCCTTCATATATCCTGTTTTCTCTCCCTCCTCAGACCAGCTCTTCCTATGAGGCCCAGGAGGTCTCCTCTCCTACCCAGGTCCGCTCTCAGCCCCAATGGAGACACATACACACACAAAAAAAACACACACACATACTGGTAGGTGTTACTGTATGGTATCTGATCCCGGTCTCTGCCCATGCAGCAGACTAGACCAGTAGAAGCGGAGGAGCTGCCACATGCGTCGGTGGCTGAGCGCATGAGAACCCTACAGGAGAGTGAGGAGCAGTGGAAGACCAGAGGGAGAGGAGCCGCCAACGACTCAGCCCAGTACACTGTGGCTGGACGCATGGCGAAAAGAGGTGAGGTTTCCCTCTTTCTCCTTTTCTCTGTCTCTTTCTCTCGTTCTCTCTCTCTTTCCCTCACTCAGACCTGTGTGGGATTGTCCCATTGCAGGTTTGGTGACCCCTGTATCAGACATAGACGAGACCCCTCCATCTCACACTAAGAGACCATCCACAGGAGCCACAGCAACAGCATGCCCATATGAAGGTAAACATACCCCATCCACAAAAGAGAAAAGATGTTTGTGTCTGGTTTGTGATTGTAGATCCTATCCCTGACCTCTGGTTCTCCTCTCAACAGAGATCTCCAGTCACCCTGGGATGGAGGTGGAAGAGGACACAAAGCTGGACAAACTGGATTCCATTGTGGACAGGCTGAATAGTACGTCTTATTATCTATTCTAGGATGATTTGTCCAAACCTCAGATTAAGAGAGGAAGTCTATCCACTAGTGTCTATTGTCTCACTTTCTGTGTTTTTCTCAGTGATGCTTTGAGTATCCTAATGAAGTAGAATACCTGTAACTTCTCTCATGTTGTCCCCCTCTCCTCCCCCAGCCGCTCCCCAGGACACGCCCCTGGAGGTGACCTCAGTGGGGGTGAAGGAGGTCATGACCCCTGATGACCAGGAGACGTGTGGTGGTTTCTACAGGGAGGTGTCTCCCCACTCACCCTCTGCCCTCCCTGCTGGGGCTGGAGCTGCCACTGGAACGGACCCAGAACAGGACCTAAGTGCCCTTTGTCAGACCAACACACCCATGTGAGTTTGTTTATTTGTGTGTGTGTGTGTGGGGGGGGGGTATGTGGTTGTGTGTATGTGTTTACATGTACACTTCTATCTAATTGTATGAGTGTGTTCATTGCCTGTGTTTGTGTCTTAATGCCTCTTTGTGTGTGTGTGTGTGTGTGTGTGTGTGTGTGTGTGTGTGTGTGTGTGTGTGTGTGTGTGTGTGTGTGTGTGTGTGTGTGTGTGTGTGTGTGTGTGTGTGTGTGTGTGTGTGTGTGTGTGTGTGTGTGTGTGTGTGTGTGTGTGTGTGTGTGTGCAGGCTGACATCAGAAGTAGCGCAGCACAGGCGGTCGGTGCGTCCGTCCCGTAGGACCCAGGGCTCCCGGAACCCTCTGCGTGCTCTGGCGGCCCGCGATGACATCAGACAGGACTTCATGGGAGAGAGAGTCACCATGGCTACCGTGAACACTAACAGGACACAAGTGGAGAAGAGTGAGTGATGTTAACATATACCAGAGAGATATCTCTCTCTCTTGCTCCCTCTCTCTTTCTCTATATATTTTTCTCTCTCTCTCGCTATCTCAGTATTTTTTTTCTCTCTCTCTCTCTCTCTCTCTCTCTCTCTGTCTCTCTCTCTCTCTCTCTCTGTCTCTCTCTCTTTCTCTCTCTCTCTTTTCTTTCATCAATCTTCTTAAATACTGTTTACGACTTTCTCATCTCTGATCTCTTTGTCTCATGTCTGTCCTGAACTCTAGCAGGTCTGGCCAGTACAGAGGACTTCAGTAACGTCCACCTGCGTGATGTCACTTCCACAGAATCAGTGAGGAACAGCAACAACCTGCCCATCAGCAACCTCATGCTCATTCACATCAAAGGTCAGTACAGATTGTGTGTGTGTGCGTGCATATGATTGCGTTTATGAGTGTGCATGCGTGTGTGGATACAAACTCTCTATTCAACATGTGTGTGTGTGTGTGTGTCTCCTACGGTGCCAGGTTGGCATCATGTGCAAGTGCGTCTGGTGGAGCCCACAGCCAGGTCTCTGAACAGTGGAGACTGCTTCCTGCTGGTCACACCCACTCACTGCATCCTCTGGAGCGGAGAGTTCGCCAACACCACAGAGAAAGCCAAGGTACGACTTCCACACGACACACACATTGTATCACATACTGACTGGCTACTCTCTAGCCACTAACTAGATCCCTGGGTTGTATTGTTCATGAGGGATTCCTGTTGGGCGTCTTATTCATCTGTAATTCAAACTATATATGACTTTTGAATAATACCATTGAAGTACATTTAACATTCTGCAGTTAAACACAATGTGAAACCACTGATTCATGTCAGTTGTAACTGGTGATGATGTTTGCTTGTCTTCTGCTGTCTCTGTCCAGGCGTCAGAGCTGGCATCGTTGATCCAGACACAGGGGGACCTGGGCTGCCTGGCCTGTGGGGTCATCCACCTGGAGGAGGGGGTCAATACTGACAACAGCCTGGCCTCTGACTTCTGGAACCTTCTGGGAGGAAAGACACAATACAGAGGTCAGACTAGAACTAGTCACCAACCACTCTGTCACTCACTCAGTAGACAAAACCATAAGAACTGTACAAACTATGTGAACATCCTATTAAAACAACCAGAACGCCCTTTTAAGTAAGTCAGTCAGTCAGTCAGTCAGTCAGTCAGTCAGTCAGTCAGTCAGTCAGTCAGTCAGTCAGTCAGTCAGTCAGTCAGTCAGTCAGTCAGTCAGTAAACTAAGTCAGTCAGTCAGTCAGTAAACTAAGTCAGTCAGTCAGTAAGCTAAGTTAGTCAGTCAGTCAGTAAACTAAGTCAGTCAGTCAGTAAACAAAGTTAGTCAAACAGTCAGTAAACTAAGTAATTAAGTAAGTCAGTCAGTCAGTAAACAAAGTTAGTCAAACAGTCAGTAAACGAAATAATTAAGTAAGTCAGTCAGTCAGTAAGTAAGTCAGTCAGTAAGTAAACCAAGTAAGTCAGTCAGTAAGTAAGAAACCAAGAACGTAAGTATGCAAGCAACCAGTAAGTGACCATTTGCATCTGTCTTTGTGTACTGTATGTGTGATCGTATATGTGTGTGTTCCCTGTAGGGGCGGGAGCCCCAGAAGAGGATGAGCTGTATGAGAGTGGGGTGGTGGAGTCTAACTGTTTGTACAGGCTGGTGGAGAACAGACTGGTGCCTCATGAGCAGGCCTGGGCAGCCATCCCTACTGTCTCCCTACTGGGATCCACTGAGGTCAGTCCCTCCCTGGATCCCCCTGTGTGTTTCTGTGGCTTCTCAGCCATTGCTGCCTTGGTGATACATATCAATCAATGAGTTTTAACTCAATACAAAGATTATTAACTGGAATGCCATCTGTCAACTCTTGTGTGGTTTTCAACACTACAGATAGAATCTGATCTCTGAATGGTTCTCTCTCTCTGCCTCTGTCTCTCTGTCTCTGCCTCTCTCTCTCTGTCTCTGTCTCTCTCTCTGTCTCTGTTTGTTCCCTGTCTCTCTACCAGGCCCTGGTGTTTGACTTTGGCAGCGAGGTGTACCTGTGGCATGGGAAGGATGTTGCCCCTGGCGACAGGAGTGTGGCTGTACAGCTGGCCCAGCAGGTGTGGGGTGGTCCCTACGACTATAGCAACTGTAGGGTCAACCCACTGGACCCCACACACTGCAACCCCAGCATACAGCCGTAGGTACACACCACACAGGCGCTTACATAGTAAAATACCTAATTTAAATACATACTGTTGTGTTCATTGATACACTATGTGTGTGATTTGTGTACAGGCAAGGTGAAAGACGGCCCAACTGGGCCCTGTTTGGCTGTGTCTCTGAGCACAAGGAGACAGCCCTCTTCAGGGAGAAGTTTCTGGACTGGGCTGCAGATAAGGAGGAGACCGCTGCAATGGTGGTAGAGGAGGCGCAGGTTAGTTAGAGAAAGATTAAATCAAATTGTATTTGTCACATGCGCTAAATACAACAGCTGTAGACCTTACCGTGAAATGCTTACTTACAAGGACTTAACCAACATAACGTTTGAAGAAAAATAGGAGTTAAGAAAATATTTACTAAATAAACTAAAGTAAAAAAATAAAAGCAACAATAAAATACTAATAACGAGGCTATATACAGGGGATACCGGTCCCGAGTCAATGTGCAAAACACATGACTCAAATCCAAATAGGACCCATCCTGTACAGATTCAGAGTGACTGTGAGAAAGATGCCTGGTCTTCTTTGACTGTATTTCTCCTCGCCCTTCCTCTCTCTACTGTGTCTCTCTGTGCAGACTGCCATGCCAGTGGGGCCCCAGCAGAGTCCCCTGCCCCAGCAGCAGATAGAGTGTGTGTCTCTGTGTGCGTGTGATGCCAAGGCACTGGTGGCAGGGCAGGGGGTGGCGCTGCCAGGGGACGGGGTGGTCCCCACAGTCCTGGAGGGGGTGGACGTTCAAAGGGGGCATGGGGTCGTACCCCTGGAGGACGGGCGGCAGTTGGAACTGAGCACTGTTGCCGTGGATACCTGGCACATTCAGGAGTTTGAGGACAGCGAGGCCCAGCTGGAGAGCCCAGGGCAGCTGCATGAAGGAGACACATACCTGGTCCGCTGGACCTATACTCTCAGCCCAGCGGATGAAAGCGGGCAGCCTGGGAGGGAGTGCTCTGCTGTCTTCATCTGGCAGGGCCGGCACTCCAGTATCAATGGGCGAGGCGCGTCTGCACTCAGGAGTCATGAGGGAACACAGGTGGGTGGTTCTTCCAATTAAAATCTTAAACCACCCATAGCCTCAGTTAAAACCATAGAATCACATATAGAACATGCAAATTGACGTACCTTCTCCGCTGGGCAATCTGGCTTTCGAGCTGGTCACGGGTGCACCTCAGCCACGCTCAAGGTACTAATCGATATCATAACCGCCATCGATAAAAGACAGTACTGTGTAGCCGTCTTCATCGACCTGGCCAAGGCTTTCGACTCTGCCAATCACCGTATTCTTATCGGCAGCCTCAACAGCCTTGGTTTCTCAAATGACTACCTCGCCTGGTTCACCAACTACTTCTCAGACATAGTTCAGTGTGTCTAATCGGAGGGCCTGTTGTCCGGACCTCTGGCAGTTTCTATGGGGGTGCCACAGGGTTCAATTCTCGGGCCGACTCTCTTCTCTGTATATATCAACGATGTCGCTCTTGCTGTGGGTGATTCCCTTATCCACCTCTACGCAGACAACACCGTTCTGTATACATCTGGCCCTTCTTTGGGCACTGTGTTAACAAACCTCGAAACGAGCTTCAATACCATACAACACTCCTCCCGTGGCCTCCAACTGCTCTTAAATGCTAGTAAAACCAAATGCATGTTCTTCAACTGATCGCTGCCCGCACCTGCCCGCCCATCTAGCATCACTACTCTGGGCGGTTTTGACTTAGAATATGTGGACAACTACAAATACCTAGGTATCTGGCTAGACTGTAAACTCTCCTTCCAGACTCATATTAAACATCTCCAATCCAAAATTAAATCTAGAATCGGCTTCCTATTTCGCAACAAAGCCTCCTTCACTCACGCTGCCAAACATACCCTCGTAAAACTGACTATCCTACCGATCCTCGACTTCGGCGATGTCATTTACAAAATAGCTTCCAATATTCTACTCAGCAAACTGGATGCAGTCTATCACAGTGCCATCCATTTTGTCACCAAAGCCCCATATACCACCCACCACTGCGACCTGTATGCTCTCGTTGGCTGGCCCTCGCTTCATAATCGACGCCAAACCCACTGGCTCCAGGTCATCTATAAGTTTATGCTAGGTGAAGCTCCGCCTTATCTCATCTCACTGGTCACGACAACAACACCCACCCGTAGCACGCGCTCCAGCAGGTATATCTCACTGGTCATCCCCAAAGCCAACACCTCATTTGGCTGCCTTTCCTTCCAGTTCTCTGCTGCCAATGACTGGAACGAATTGCAAAAATCGCTGAAGCTGGAGACTTATATTTCCCTCAGTAAGTTTAAACATCAGCTATCCGAGCAGCTAACCGATCGCTGCAGCTGTACATAGCCCATCTGTAAATAGCCCACCCAATCTACCTACCTCATCCCCATATTGTTTTTATATACTTTTCTGCTCTTTTGCACACCAGTATTTCTACTTGCACATCACCATCTGCTCATCTATCACTCCAGTGTTAATTTTCTAAATTCTAATTACTTCGCTACTATGGCCTATTTATTGCCTTACCTCCTCACGCCATTTGCACACACTGTATATAGACTTTCCTTTTTTTCTATTGCGTTATTGACTGTACGCTTGTTTATTCCATGTGTAACTCTGTGTTGTTGTTTGTGTCGCACTACGTTGCTTTATCTTGGCCAGGTCGCAGTTGTAAATGAGAACTTGTTCTCAACTAGCCTACCTGGTTAAATAAAGGTTAAATAAAATGTTTAAAAAAATACTAATTATAGGATGTCTATGGTTAAACCTGCCTAGCATTTCAGAGGCCTGAGTTGAACCAGTGTTATTCCTGAGAAGGATGCCTTTGGTTGTTGAGTACAGTAGGCTCTCTGACTGATGTTTCTACCTGTGTTGTTGTTGTTGTCCTGTTGAAGGTGATGGTGCCTCAGGGGCAGGAGCCTCCGTGTTTCCTTCAGCTCTTCCAGGGAGGTCTGGTCATCCACAAAGGCTGCCGAGCGGACACCACCAACAACACAGGTGGGATATTACCTTGGCTTTACCTCCTCTGATTTAGGTGGTGTGTGTGTCTGGTTGTGTGTCTATGTGTTCTGCATAGATGTGTGTTCCTAACTGCACTCTCTCTGTGTCCTGTAGGGGTCTGGCGTCTGTTCTGTGTGCGTGGGGAGCTGCCTGAGGAGGCCAGTCTGTTGGAGGTGGACTGTAGCTGTGGCGGCCTGCGCTCCCGAGGTTCTCTCATACTGCTCAACAGTCAACAGGGGGCGCTCTACCTGTGGCATGGCTGTAAGGTCCACGCCAGCTCCCGGGAGGCGGGCAAGAGGGCTGTGGAGCGACTCACTCAGATGTAAGTCTCCCTTCATGGATGTGTTATTGTGCTTCTGTATGTATTAATTCGTTGGAATGCAAACAGTATTAATACGTGGTTATGTGTGCTTTCTGCTGTCTGTGTGTTAGGTGCCCTCTTGAACTGGGCCTCAGCAGTGATAGCACTTCGAGGGTGCAGGAAGTGGAGGAAGGGGCGGAGCCTGTGGAGTTCTGGAACGCTATTGGGCAGCAGGACAGGAAGACCTATGACTGCATGCTACAAGGTACTGAACACACCTCTCAACTCCTGTTCATACCTGAACAAAACACACCTCTCAGCTCCTGTTCATACCTGAACAAAACACACCTCTCAGCTCCTGTTCATACCTGAACAAAACACACCTCTCAGCTCCTGTTCATACCTGAACAAAACACACCTCTCAGCTCCTGTTCATACCTGAACAAAACACACCTCTCAGCTCCTGTTCATACCTGAACAAAACACACCTCTCAGCTCCTGTTCATACCTGAACAAAACACACCTCTCAGCTCCTGTTCATACCTGAACAAAACACACCTCTCAGCTCCTGTTCATACCTGAACAAAACACACCTCTCAGCTCCTGTTCATACCTGAACAAAACACACCTCTCAGCTCCTGTTCATACCTGAACAAAACACACCTCTCAGCTCCTGTTCATACCTGAACAAAACACACCTCTCAGCTCCTGTTCATACCTGAACAAAACACACCTCTCAGCTCCTGTTCATACCTGAACAAAACACACCTTCACATACAGTGCCGTGAAAAAGTACTTGCCCCCTTTCTAATTTTCTCTATTTCTGATACTGAATGTTATAAGATCTTCAACCAAAATCTAGTATTAGATAAAGGGAACCTGAGTGAACAAATAACACAACAATGACATACTTATTTCATCTATTTAATAAACCAAGTTATGCAACACCCAATGCCCCTGTGTGAAAAAGGCATTGCCCTCTTACACTCAATAACTGGTTTTGCCACATTTAGCTGCAATGACTCCAAGCAAACGCTTCCTGTAGTTGTTGATCAGTCTCTCACATCGCTGTGGAGGAACTTTGGCCCATTCTTCCATGCAGAACTGCTGAAACTCAGCAATATTTGTGGGTTTTCAAGCATGAACTGCTCATTTCAAGTCCTGCCACAACATCTCAATTGGGATTCGGTCTGGACTAGGCAATTCCAAGACGTAGAAAATGTGTTGCTTTTTAGCCATTTTCATGTAGACTTGCTTATGTGTTTTGGTGCTGTGTGTTGTTATCTCTCATCTGCGCTTCAGCTTCAGCTCACAGACAGATGGCCTGAGATTCTCATGTAGAATTCTCTGATACAGAGCAGAATTCCTCCAGGACCTGAGTTAGCAAAGCATCCCCAAACCATCACACTACCACCACCATGCATGACCTTTGGTATGAGGTTCTTACTGTGGAATGCAGTGTTTGGTTTTAGCCAGACATAATGGGATCCATGTCGTCCAAAAAGTTTGACTTTTGAATCATCTGTCCATAAAACATTCTTCCAAGAGTCTTGATGATCATCCAGGTGCTTCCAGGTGCTTTTTAGCCAAATGTTGTCAACTTTTTGGATGACATTTGTATTTTGTGTTTTATTAGGGATCCCAATACTCTTCCTGGGGTCCAAAGCACCCACATGACATATAAAACCAAATATAAAACAGTGAACTATGTTTGTACTGAATGAGCTAAAGATCAAACAGGACATCATATAACATCCCTACACCACCACATATCCACAACACAAAATGTTCAATACCACCACACAACAATATCACACAACAGTCCCCGCTGTTCCAAGAGGTGTATTTTTACCTGTACCTGCTTTTTAAATCTTATTCCACTGCTTGCATCAGTTACCTGATGTGGAGTAGAGTTCCATGTAGTCATGACTCTATGTAGACATGTATCAGAGAATTCTACAGGAGGTCAGGCCATCCATCTGTGAGCTGAAGCTGAAGCACAGCTGGGTCATGCAGCAAGACAATGATCCAAAACACACAATCAAGTCTACACGAAAATGGCTAAAAAGCAACAAATTTGAAGTTTTGAAATGACCTAGTCAAAGTCCAGACCTAATCCCAATTGAGATGTTGTGGCAGGACTTGAAACGAGTAGTCCATGCTTGAAAACCCACAAACGTTGCTGAGTTAAACCAGTTCTGCATGCAAAAGTGGGCCAAAATTCCTCCACAGCGATGTGAGAGACTGATCAACAACTACAGGAAGCAGTCATTGCAGCTAAAGGTGGCACAACCAGTTATTGAGTGTAAGGGGGCAATGACTTTTTCACACAGGGGAATTGGATGTTGCATTTCTTTGTTAATTAAATAAATAAAATAAGTATACATTTTTTTTGTTATTTGTAAACTCAGGTTCCTTTTATATAATATTAGGTTTTGATTGAAGATCTGATAACATTCAATACTAAAAATATGCAAAAGTAGAGAAAATTACAAAGGGGACAAGTACTTTTTCACGGCACTGTATTTAACAGAATACCTGAAAGCTCAGAATAACCTGAACAAATATCCCAGTCTTCTTTTTAAACGAACACACAGATGACTAATGTAAGAAGGTATACACCAGCTGAACTTGACTGAGTGCTGGAAGGTTGAGAGGTTGATGTGATGAGATGCTGTGTGTTGTTATCTCTCAGATCCAGGGAAGTATAACTTCACGCCACGCCTCTTCCATCTGAGCGCCCGTTCCGGAACCTTCCAGGGGGAGGAGCTGCAGAGCCCTGCACGGTTGCCAGGGGTTGTCATGGCGATGCCCTTTGTCCAGGAGAGCCTGTACTTTGTGCCACAGCCAGGTGAGTGTCCGCTCAAAGCCCAAACACACACATGTATGCATGCACGCACTCATAAACACAACTTCCATTGTTATCACGAGGACTTGAGGTACAAAACACTCACCTAATATCCCTCGTTTTCTTTCCCTTTCTCACTGTTTCTCGCTCTCTCTTTCTCTCCCTCTCACTCACTCTCTCTCTCTCTCTTTCTCCCTCTCTCTCTCTTATCCCTCTCCAGCCCTGTTCCTGCTGGATAACTGTATGGAGCTGTATCTGTGGCAGGCAGGTGAGCCTGAGGACAGTCAGACCGCTGGCTCAGCCTGTATCCGCTGGGCTAATGAGAGGAGGTGTGCCATGCAGACAGTGCTCCAGTACTGCAAAGGTGAGAGCATGTAGACAAAGCAAGGCAGCAAATAGAAGAGTTGATTCATTTTATTTTTTATTTTACCTTTTATTTATACAGGTTTTTCTCATTGAGATAACATCTCTTTTCCAAGAGAGACCTGGTCCAATAGCAGCAAGGGGAACAACGTTTCAGATAAAACAACTTACCTAACACAACATTAAACAAAATTATAAACACACATACAGTACAACAAAAACATTTTACTTGACTAAAAACAGCTGTCCTAAAGACAATTACACTCTTCAATGACATATACCATATATCAAGTGTTTAAACTCCACCAACGAAACAAGATCATCAAATTTTAAAATGTTCAGGAGAGAATTCCAGGACCACGGAGCTAAGTAACTAAAACTATTTCTACCATGACCTGTTCTAATTTTTGGTACTGTTAGAAGCAAATGAGAATGGGACCATAATTGAAATCTATTTACTGACCTGACTAAAAAAGAACAGAGATAAAATGGCATTTTACCCAATATGGCCTTATAAATCAGTGTATACCCGTGTTTAAGCCTACGCAAGGTCAATGACGACCAGCCAACAGCGCTGTAGAGATCACAATGATGTGTTAGACGTTTTTGATTTGTAATGAACCTGAGGGCTGCATGATACACTGAATCAAGTGCTCTCAGGGTAGTGGTTGAGGCCTGCATATATATACAGTATAACATTATAAAAATCTAAAATTGCCAGTAATGTTCATCATACCAGCTCCTTCCTGGTCTCAAAAGAAAAACAAGCGTTATGCCGGTAATAAAAACCTATTCTCAGCTTGAGCTTCCTTATCAAGTTCTCTACATGCACAGTGGAGCTCAGCTTATAATCAACCCACACACCCAAATATTTGTACACTTTAACTTGCTCTATAGTATGTTCAGCCAATGTAGCAATGACATGATTAGTAACATGCCTGGCATTTGAAAATGCCATGCATTTTGTTTTACCAGAATTTAGAACCAGCTTTAAATCATACAGATTCTGATGTTAAATGCTCTTTGGGCATTTTCAAAAGCTAAAGATAAACTACTACCACTTGAATAAAGAACAGTATCATCTGCATACAAATTAACATCCGCTGTTTCAATAAGATCCCCAATGTTGTTGATATACAAAATGAACAACAGTGGGCCCAAAATAGAACCTTGCGGAACACCTGAGCACACCTCTATGGACTCAGATTTACAACCATCTGTCATTACACATTGTGTACGATTTGATAGGTAATTTATAAACCAATCTAGAGCATGACCAGTAATTCCACAACATTTTAGCCTTTGCACTAACACAGCATGGTCCACAGTGTCAAAAGCCTTCGACAAATCAATAAAGACAGACACACAATGTAACTTCTTATCAAGAGCACAGAGGATGTCATTTAAAACCTTCAATGTTGCTGAAACGGTGCTGTGGCCAGACCTAAAACCTGATTGCATTCCATTTAAGATTATGTTTTCTTGGAAGTAGGCCTTTAGCTGCCTACTAACTAAGGGCTCCAGTACCTTTGACAGTACAGACAATTTTGATATGGGTCGATAGTTGTCAAGTAGCGAAGGATCTCCACCTTTCAGGAGAGGCAGTACAAAAGCAGATTTCCATAACTTGGGGATTTCCTTATCATCAAGCGTGAGGTTAAAAATACATGTTAAGGGGGGAGCAATGATGTCTGCAGCTAGGTGCAGGAAGCGGGGGTCTAGTTCATCAGGGCCAGGGGATTTTTTCAGGGCTTTACACACTTCTGAAACAGAAGGATGAAAAGGAGAACCTGGCGAAGTAGTGCACAGGGGTGTCAGGTAAATTCATAGGGCTCAATTATACCTTTGACCTTTTCAAATAAACTGCCTGCATCTAAAAAATGCTGATTCAACGCTTTCAGAATGGAGGTTCTCTCAGTTACAATCTGTGTGTCTACCAACAATTGTTTGGGAAGCTGTGTATCTTTTTTGCACTCCAAACCTTTCACTACATTCCAGAATTTGGATGGATAATTTAAATTATGTGAAGTAGATTTCAGGTAGTGGTCCGCTTTCAATTTACGGATCATAGCCACACCCACATTTCGAAGACGTTTAAAAGCCATCCAATCATCTGCCAGACCAGTCTCTTTTGCTTTAGCCCACATAGCATTTAGTTCCCTTATGATTTTTGTAAGTTCCTTAGTAAACCAAGGGTTCTCTCTGCCCTTAATCCTGAATTTAAAAAAGGGGCCTATTGCATACATCCTGGAATGCGTTGTGGAAGTAAGAAAAGGCTAGTTCAACATCAGGGATGAATTCATTCTATTCCATTCAATGCTAGATACATCATGTAAAAAACCTTGATTGTTTAGATCAGGGGTACCCTATGAGGTCCAGAGTACTGCTGGTAATTGCACCCACCTGGTGTCCTAGGTCCAAATCAGTCCTTGATTAGAGGGGAAGAATAAGTTTAAAAAAGCAGTGGAACTGACTTCGAGGTCCAGATTTTAATCTGAGGTGTTTAGATGGTTGGAGTGTGTCGGGGATATGCTGTAGTTAGGGGTTAAGTTGTTCTGTGGTTCTCTGCCGGTTTGGGGTGTGTTGGCGGTGTTTTAGAGAGGAACCCGAGGCGCCCTCTTCAGGCCTACCTCATCCAGGACGGAGTAGAACCCCTCACCTTCACCAACGTTTTCCCTCGCTGGGAGAAGAGACCCACACCCACCACACAGGTACTATTTGTCCTCCTCCTCATAATAATTTTCATGATCAATAATAGCATCTGTACGCATCAGTAGCATCATCGATGTTAACTTCACAACAGCAGTAAACACAGTTCAGTATTATCTGGTTGGGCAAAGGCTGTCGTGTCATAGCAACACCACAGTCTTTGTCTTTAAAAGTCAGGTATGTTTTAGATTTATATATGCTGACTTGTGAACGATGTTGTCCAGGGGGAGGCCGGGAGGGTCAAGCTGACCTTGGTGCAGGACGCCCTGGCCCAGCTCAGTAAGACCCAGTACCCCCTAGAGGAGCTGCTGCAGACCCCTCTGCCCGAGGGAGTGGACCCCCAGCGCCTGGAGATATACCTCTCCGACAACGACTTCCAGGTTGACACACAAACACGCTAGTCCTGTGTGGCTCAGTTGGTAGAGCATGACCCTTGCAACATCACGATAATGGGTTTGATTCCCACTGGGCCCACTCATATGAAAGTGTATGCACAAACTATGTATGCACACTTTGGATACATTTGTCTGCTGCATGTTTTGTACAGTATTATGACGTCATATTAAACAGAGTGCAGCTACACCTGACAGCCACTAGGGCGCACCACTAACGTCTTAATGATATGGCCAATTGAAACATCTTCTTGTGGTAGTCTCAGATGATAAAAACAATGTGACATATGTAGGTTTCTATGTGAATATTTCACAAAGCGTTCATCCCTAAGACCAGTGGGTGCTTGCTTTTCTCCAGTATTCTCCAGTATCTGAAGTAATGTCTGTTTGTTTATATGTTTCAGACTATTTTGAAGATGAAGAGAGATGAGTATGACTCCCTCCCAAACTGGAAACAAATCAGCCTGAAAAAAAGCAAAGGACTCTATTGAAAACCTAAACAAACACAACAAGATCCCATTTTATTTATGTCAACATATCCTGAGGAGAAAATGTTTTTGTATTTTCTATTTTTAAGAGAATGCTATTTTCTGGTCAGGTGATGACAAATCGTGTACAGTGTTTTCTTAGTAGCTGTATTTAAGTTGTATTTGTGTGTCTTCTTTAAGTATGGTGCTTTAGGGCCTTATTCGTTCTCAGACACTCGCTCTCGCTTGCAGAGAGACAAGACTGCCTATACCTTCAAACAGAAGGACAACCATCCGTATCCCCAATCAATCAACTGGATCCATTTTCTTATTCCTAGAGTTTACATGAGTGTGCGGTTTTCTTACTGACTGTGGATTCCCTCAGAAATGTTAACTAAAAAGAAGACGAAACAGAATTACACATTTTCCTATGAAACTTTAATTTACCTGTACAAATCAATGGAGGAAAAAAAGAGAAAGGTGAAAAAGGCAGGATATAAGGTAACATCACTAACGGACGGTGGGTGGGGAGGAGAAAACACAGGAGAGCTTACATACAAAAGCAATCAATTGTAATAAACAACGGAAACCAGGAAAATAAAGAAGTGGCCACTTTCTTCATGTTTCATCTCAATCAATATCATTCCATCACAGAGCTCTGCTTATCTGATGTAGGCTGCAGTTATACTGGCAGTCTTCTCTTAGGCTGAATTTCAGAGCTTGAATTATTTCAGAGCTTGAATTACAAGAAGGACAACGGCACAAAAGGCATATCTTCTCAGAAAGACAAAAGTGAAAAAACACCTGATTTGTCTCTAAGCTTGACCGAGTGTTTAACAATATAGTTTTGCCTATAAACTCTAATGTGTGTGTTTACAGTCTCCACGCTGTCTCGTTGCGTAAGTGTGTGTATCACTGTGTACAGTTGCTCCTTAGGTTAGCAGTGTGTGAACTCTGTTACAGTTGCTCTGTAAGCTTGAGTGTGTGGTGCAGTGTTCGCAGCTCTGTGAGCTGTGTTAGGGCTGGGCAGTGTGTGTGTAAAGCTGGGTTATACTGTGATTACTGCTCTTGGGTTTCAGTTCAAGCTACGGTATTAGGCATGCATGGAGAGGCAGCTAGCAATGCTCCAATAACATCGCACCACCGGTCAGCAAAAAGCCGCCCAACACCTTCAGCTGGTAGGGAGGCTTGTCTTGACTCCGGGTTCTAAGTAGCAGTGTATTGCTCTAAGTAGCAGTGTATTGCTCTGAGTAAGAGTGTATTGCTCTAAGTAGCAGTGTATTGCTCTGAGTAAGAGTGTATTGCTCTAAGTAAGAGTGTATTGCTCTAAGTAGCAGTGTATTGCTCTGAGTAAGAGTGTATTGCTCTAAGTAAGAGTGTATTGTTCTGAGTAGCAGTGTATTGCTCTGAGTAGCAGTGTATTGCTCTGAGTAAGAGTGTATTGCTCTAAGTAAGAGCGTATTGTTCTAAGTAAGAGTGTATTGTTCTGAGTAGCAGTGTATTGCTCTGAGTAGCAGTGTATTGCTCTGAGTAAGAGTGTATTGCTCTAAGTAAGAGTGTATTGCTCTGAGTAAGAGTATTGCTCTAAGTAAGAGTGTATTGTTCTGAGTAGCAGTGTATTGCTCTGAGTAGCAGTGTATTGCTCTAAGTAAGAGTGTATTGCTCTAAGTAAGAGTGTATTGTTCTGAGTAGCTGTGTATTGCTCTGAGTAGCAGTGTATTGCTCTGAGTAAGAGTGTATTGCTCTAAGTAAGAGTGTATTGCTCTAAGTAATAGTGTATTGTTCTGAGTAGCAGTGTATTACTCTAAGTAGCAGTGTATTACTCTAAGTAGCAGTGTATTGCTCTGAGTAAGAGTGTATTGCTCTAAGTAAGAGTGTATTGCTCTAAGTAGCAGTGTATTGCTCTGAGTAGCAGTGTATTGCTCTGAGTAAGAGTGTATTGCTCTAAGTAAGAGTGTATTGCTCTGAGTAGCAGTGTATTGCTCTAAGTAAGAGTGTATTGTTCTGAGTATCAGTGTATTGCTCTGAGTAAGAGTATTGCTCTGAGTAAGAGTATTGCTCTGAGTAGCAGTGTATTGCTCTGAATAAGTGTGTATTTCTCTAAGTAAGAGTGTATTTCTCTAAGTAAGAGTGTATTTCTCTAAGTAAGAGTGTATTGCTCTAAGTAAGAGTGTATTGCTCAAAGTAAGAGTGTATTGCTCAAAGTAAGAGTGTATTGCTCAAAGTAAGAGTGTATTGCTCAAAGTAAGAGTGTATTGCTCAAAGTAAGAGTGTATTGCTCAAAGTAAGAGTGTATTGCTCTGAGTAGCAGTGCATTGCTCTGAGTAGCAGTGCATTGCTCTGAGTAGCAGTGCATTGCTCTGAGTAGCAGTGCATTGCTCTGAGTAGCAGTGCATTGCTCTGAGTAAGTGTGTATTTCTCTAAGTAAGTGTGTATTTCTCTAAGTAAGTGTGTATTTCTCTAAGTAAGTGTGTATTTCTCTAAGTAAGAGTGTATTGCTCTAAGTAAGAGTGTATTGCTCAAAGTAAGAGTGTATTGCTCAAAGTAAGAGTGTATTGCTCAAAGTAAGAGTGTATTGCTCTGAGTAGCAGTGCATTGCTCTGAGTAAGAGTGTATTGCTCTGAGTAAGAGTGTATTGCTCTAAGTAGCAGTGCATTGCTCTAAGTAGCAGTGTATTGTTCTGAGTAAGAGTGTATTGCTCTAAAATAAGAGTGTATTGCTCTAAGTAAGAGTGTATTGTTCTAAGTAAGAGTGTATTGCTCTAAGTAAGAGTGTATTGTTCTGAGTAGCAGTGTATTGCTCTGAGTAGCAGTGCATTGCTCTGAGTAGCAGTGCATTGCTCTGAGTAAGTGTGTATTTCTCTAAGTAAGTGTGTATTTCTCTAAGTAAGTGTGTATTTCTCTAAGTAAGAGTGTATTGCTCTAAGTAAGAGTGTATTGCTCAAAGTAAGAGTGTATTGCTCAAAGTAAGAGTGTATTGCTCAAAGTAAGAGTGTATTGCTCTGAGTAGCAGTGCATTGCTCTGAGTAAGAGTGTATTGCTCTGAGTAAGAGTGTATTGCTCTAAGTAGCAGTGCATTGCTCTAAGTAGCAGTGTATTGTTCTGAGTAAGAGTGTATTGCTCTAAAATAAGAGTGTATTGCTCTAAGTAAGAGTGTATTGTTCTAAGTAAGAGTGTATTGCTCTAAGTAAGAGTGTATTGTTCTGAGTAGCAGTGTATTGCTCTGAGTAGCAGTGCATTGCTCTGAGTAGCAGTGCATTGCTCTGAGTAAGTGTGTATTTCTCTAAGTAAGTGTGTATTTCTCTAAGTAAGTGTGTATTTCTCTAAGTAAGTGTGTATTTCTCTAAGTAAGAGTGTATTGCTCTAAGTAAGAGTGTATTGCTCAAAGTAAGAGTGTATTGCTCAAAGTAAGAGTGTATTGCTCAAAGTAAGAGTGTATTGCTCTGAGTAGCAGTGCATTGCTCTGAGTAAGAGTGTATTGCTCTGAGTAAGAGTGTATTGCTCTAAGTAGCAGTGCATTGCTCTAAGTAGCAGTGTATTGTTCTGAGTAAGAGTGTATTGCTCTAAAATAAGAGTGTATTGCTCTAAGTAAGAGTGTATTGTTCTAAGTAAGAGTGTATTGCTCTAAGTAAGAGTGTATTGTTCTGAGTAGCAGTGTATTGCTCTGAGTAAGAGTGTATTGCTCTAAGTAAGAGTGTATTGCTCTGAGTAGCAGTGTATTGCTCTAAGTAAGAGTGTATTGTTCTGAGTATCAGTGTATTGCTCTGAGTAGCAGTGTATTGCTCTGAGGAAGAGTATTGCTCTAAGTAAGAGTGTATTGCTCTGAGTAGCAGTGTATTGCTCTGAATAAGTGTGTATTTCTCTAAGTAAGAGTATATTGCTCTAAGTAAGAGTGTATTGCTCTAAGTAAGAGTGTATTGCTCTAAGTAAGAGTGTATTGCTCTGAGTAGCAGTGCATTGCTCTGAGTAGCAGTGCATTGCTCTGAGTAGCAGTGCATTGCTCTGAGTAGCAGTGTATTGCTCTGAGTAAGAGTGTATTGCTCCGAGTAAGAGTGTATTGCTCTAAGTAGCAGTGTATTGTTCTGAGTAAGAGTGTATTGCTCTAAATAAGAGTGTATTGCTCTAAGTAAGAGTGTATTGCTCTAAGTAAGAGTGTATTGCTCTGAGTAGCAGTGTATTGCTCTAAGTAAGAGTATTTTGCTCTGAGTATCAGTGTATTGCTCTAAGTAAGAGTGTATTGTTCTGAGTAAGAGTGTATTGCTCTAAATAAGAGTGTATTGCTCTGAGTAGGTGTGCATGTATTTCCCAGGCCTTTGGTCCTATTGGGTGTCCAGGGTTTTCCCCCACATGGATTAGTTGACTAAATTTAAGCTTCCATGTGACTGTGCACTCCTAACGGGGTGGATTATAGCTCACTGCTGGGAGATGGAAGACACCCAGGAATGAATATCAAGGGGGCAGTCGTCCATGGCAACAACTACACACAAGCCTGTCTCAATGAGCTCTCCACTTACAATACAATCTGAGTCTGAGAGTGTAACATAAAATCTATATAAATCCTAATCATAACATACAGTATGGTTATACATAACTATATACAAAACCAGAAACATGGTAAAAGTCAAAGGATCAAGAGCAAAATAGCACAAGGATCTGGCAACCCATCCTTTTCTAAAACCAGCTCTTTTCTATTATCTAGCAACCCATCTGTATGTAAATCAGCACAGAACAACAGTGGGAAAGAGCATTGGGAATGTGTCGAGTTTTTTTATTGTGTGTTTATCAAGCATTGTGTATGCGTGAGAATGTGCCCGAGATGTGCATTAATGTGTCTATTTGTATGATGTATAGAGAAGGAGTGTATGTGCCTGCTTGCCAATGTCTATGTGAATGTATGCGTGCATGTGTGTATGTACATGTCTGTGTGTTCTAGATAGCCTGCTCTCTCTGCACGTCTATTCCAGGTAGACTCCGTTCCGGTTCAGACGCTAGCGCCGCCTCCCGCAGCACCACCATGTGATCCTCAGCGGCGTGCAGTGATTGGTCGATCCAGTCCATGCTGCCAGACATGTGACAGGCGTTGCGTGTCACCAGCACCAGGTGACTGACTGACAGGAGGAGGGCGGTGGCCCTGAGGGGACAAAATAGACAAAGGACATTTAGAATTTCTCCATCAGATACCTCTTATCATATGAGTTCCATCAGCAGAACTATGGTCTATATTGTCTATTTTCCCAGCTATCCTTGTCCCCTCAAACCATTATAAATGATGTAATCTAACAAAAGCAAACTTCGTTAGGTACCTGGCATCAAGAAGTATGGGGTCCAGTGGAGGGTACATTGACCGCACAACGTCATCCACCCTACAGACACACACGGGACGATGGGAGGTCATGAAGGACGTAGCTCGGTCAGATAATTTAAGGGTTATGTGATAGCACTGTATAACCTGACAGTTACCTCGGACTGATGCGTTTAGCCACAGTGATGATGTCACTGAGGCTGGCTGGGGCTTTCACCTTAGCGCCTGAGCCCATTGTCATGGCAACCAGCTTTTCAGTCAGGGTGTGGCAGATCTGCCAGTGGAGAGAGTGTGTAAATATCATTGAGTTAGATCGTAATGAAAACGATGTATTCATGCAGGGTGTACAGCACACAGACATTACCTTTAAGATGGAGATACAATGTGAAACCAATCCACTGTTAGAGAAAGAGAGAAAAGCTGTAAATAAGGGTTAATTTTTTGTATGATTATGTCAGAGATCTATCACTTATTTGAACTTGATGATGTTATGACCATGTTAAAGTTATTACTCTGGTAACCACGGAAGGCTATATACAGTATACGAATAGCTACAACAGCTGGCCTGATCTACTCCTGGCACATGTCAGTGTCACATGGCAGACGTACGAGGCGTCCTCGATCCAGTCCTCGTTCTCCAGGATGGCCTCGATGTGAGGGTTGGTGATGACCACGTCGTCCAGCTCCAGCTCAGACGGCTCACTCTGGGTCTCCATGGCACCGATCAGGTCAACATTGGGTCTGTGGGGAAGCAGAGAAGTTCTGATGAAGGGAAGAGAGAGAGAGAGAGTGTGTGAGAGAGAAAGGGAGAGAATGTGTATTGAGTAGGTGTGTGAGAGGGAGGGAATGTATTCTGAATAGAAGCGTGTGTGTGTATGAAAGAGAGGGAACGCGAGCGAGAGAGTGAGACAGAGAAATATTACTGGCTCTAGAACTTTGTCCCTGTATGTTGACTTAGTATTAATCCCGTGTATCGTTTTGACCTTAGTGCTGTGAAGTCGCTCTGTTCAATCCATAGACTTATAGCTTCAAACCAGCAGGTCAGTCCATTGGGCCTGGGTAAGAGTGGGACACAGTTGAATCAGCTATATCCAGGACCCCTTACCACCACCTAATGCATTGTAGGGCCTAGGCCACATACCCCATCACTAGGGCCAAGAGTTTTCCTTGTCTGGACAAACTCAGGGCACTACCCATAACCACCCAAAATGCCACTATCCCCTCCCTCCCCCTCCCAGATGAAGCTAGCTAGACATACTAGGCATGGCTAGGAGTAAGGCCCTAACCCTGACGACCCAAGATGCCACTGTTCCCTCTCTCCCCTCCCAGATGTATTGTATGTAGCTAGTAGGTATACTAGGCACTGACTTGGAGTTGAAGTGGTGCAGCAGGTGGTGGGGGTGGCAGTAGCGGTGTCGACACACCACCACCAGGGCAATGAAGGAGGCTAGGAAGATGGTGGCCAGCACCCCAATGGCCACGATCACCACCGTCTCCATGGTGACGACGGGTCCCAGGGCGTCGGCAGTCGGCAACAGGGAGAGAGAAAGTGGTTCTGACCAGGGTTCTGGTTGTCTGGGCTTGGTGGTTATGGCTGGTCGCTCATCTGTGGAGGAGTTGGTCATTAGTGGTTGGTAGTTTAGTAGTTACAGACAGTTGATTCATAGACGTATGGTTACATCTTAAAGACGCTTTAGCTGAGAAGCCATCTGAAAACGAACATACTTCAACTTCCATTTCGACCATGTGCAACTACGTAGTTAGATATAGCCTACTTCACAAACCACAGAGAACATGCCCTGTGACTTGGCCACTAAATATGAAACACCTCCAAAACAAACAAAACTCTGATCTTTATCTGAACTCATAGAAAGCTATCAGTGGACAAGCCCTTTGTGTTTGCTTCGTTTACTGTAGCAGAGTACATACTGTCCATTAATATAACACAGTTAGTTGATCATAACATCTGAATCTCAACATAAAATAATATAATCATACATTATAGGAAGATATTAACATATTATTGCATGTTTTTTTCCCGGTGCAACCACATCCTACAAGAAACCCATGATAAATGATGTGAATGCTTTATAACCTATTTCAGATCCAAACCAGAGTTTCTCAAAAGCTTTTAATCAGAGTTATGTGAGCTGTTTACGGTGTACTGTGAGTGATGTATTTTTGGTATCTGACATACTTTATGACTAGCTGTTCAGGATCCAAATATGCACACAGCAAAATAAACAATATCCTTTCAAAAGAAACAATATCTGTTGTCTACCCTCTTACCCTTTTGGGGTTCTCAGGTCCTAGTTGTGCGAATCTGGAATGTACTTCTGATGGTCTTACCACAGTGAGTAGTTTTCACACAGGATGTGTCAAACAAAGAGTACACAAAATACAGTACCTGTCCTCTGCCTAGTGTAGTCACTCATTAACCTAACCTTGCCCTACCTGGGAGCCCAATGTGTGCGTGTGAGTCTCACTACTACTATAAGAGGCCATGAGCAGAAAGACAAAATTACTTCTGGTACAGCATAATAGCTTTGTAATGAGTTGGCACTCATACAGTGGAGAGGCACCATTGAAACACAGCTTTTGTGCAGTCACTATGGGCAACGGAATTACCGAATTACAACATTCCCAACCAGCATTTTAATCCAGATGATTATATGAGATTCCGCTTTGGAATGTTGTAATTCTTTAAGCAGATTAATTTGCAGCACACTGGCCGTATCATACAGTTCTTTCGCCGCTCTCTTTCAATCAATCATTTCGGACTCCTTTTCTGTTCAAAGGCCAACGGTCACTTTAAAGCCTGTTGGTTTCAGAGGCACTCACTCAGGGTGGAGTTTTGACTGGTTTCTCCACACGTTTCTATTACAAAAAGATGATTTGATAGACAGATGACTGTTTTATTCTGTAATTTTGGGCAGATCCATTGGACCAAACACTATTTATTAACCCGACCAGCCCTACCAGCCTATAGTGTGTCATGCGTAACATTGTAGTACTTCAATTTAAAACATCCTTCAACCATCTGACCAAAGAATATCCTGCGGTCACCATCTTTGATTCGTATGTAGTGAGACACAGTAGACTAGAGCCTGGAGACATTTTGTAGGCTTAATGTAAACATCTCTGTGCCCCCTCACGGGGGGCCACATTTTGTTCCAGATTGCAGTTCCCACACCCCCAAATTCACTACACCAACAATGTTGATGATGGAATAGTGAGAAAGTGTGCATCCAGTCATTTGAGGAATATCTGCAATGTGAGACCAAGCTCTTTAAAAACAAAGATTTGCCTGAATCGAGTTGAATTTCCAACTACAGATCATTCATGGAACAATGTTCTGCAAAGAAAGCAACAGCGCCTCATCTCATCATCTCCGATCTTTGAAATAATACATGTTTGAAATGAATACATAATTAATGATACATAGATATCTCTATTCACTAGTCAGAGTTACAGTTTCCCAGTTGTGTTGTGGTTAATGAACTTCCTACATATCAGAACTGCATTTGCAATATTTGCAGAGTTGTTAGGTCAGTGAACCCCAAATAACCCCCCAAATCATTATTGTTCCTCAAGGAACAGTTCAGATTTCATAGAGTAATTCAATTAATTTCCCCCAACCTAATATAATTCACACTTGCATCATCCTATTCTGAATACGGAAAGTAAACTAAACACACCTATCATAAATGTGTTAGAGAATAATAGACTTACCTATACATTTAGTCCGTTTTCTTGAATTATAGCTTTGAGAAACAAAGCACCTTTTCCTCTAGGCGAGCATGGAGATGGCACCGACCTCTCCAAACCGGGAACGCGCACAGGCCATACGTGAACGGCTCAGCACTGAGCAGGCAGCCGGTGAGTGAGTAGTGATGGAAGTTCGCCTAACTTTGCAAGAGCGAATTCAAATTAGCAGTGCCGTGCATGAGCAAATGATTACGGTTACGCGCGCACAAGAATGTATGGTCTGCTTGCTGAAATACTTTGTTTGTAACCGGCTAAGAAATAGGCCTAGTTTATTTATACAGGGTTTATAGACATGCACACGATTTAACCTGTAAATCTTCCTGTAGCCAGGGTTTTGTAATAATAAAAAAACGTTTCTAATCAGAGATATGTAGTTTATATCTGAGACTTTATTATGTGACATCAGCCAGGCTAATTTCACGTGGATTCTGATTAAACTATAGAAAGGAACTTCGTTGTAACCAGACTGTCATCGAACCCACGGGCCCATCAGAGGTGATAAATAATTAGGGTTATAGTTTATTGTTAGCCTACCTTTTTGACGTTATTGACGTAGCTCTGACCAATAGGCCTTCAGTGCTAGGCCTAACTTGTAAGACCGATTAATACGCTATATACAGCCTATTAGCAACAGAGAGGTATAGTATATTATCATAACATTCATTTGTTTGGTAAAATGTTTGATAAATCTAGAATGCATGCGTTTTTTCTTTTACCATTTCCGATATAGGCCATTAATAAAAAATGCAACATTTAGCAGATCTTCAAAAACCCGCTAGATGGCGTGCCAGTCCATCAGATCTCGGAAGTCTACATCTTTTGGAGGACTGAAAGGTAAGCTTTTTGTAAAAATAAAAATAAAAATCATTAGCTAAATGGAGGGGAGCATGTCAGTCAGTATAGTCGTAACATTATGGCTAGGATTACCCACTCCCTGAATCAATTATCAAATCAAATACATGCAAGCCATAGGTTCAATGGTTGAAGACTCCTTCAAACCCTTGCCTTCAGGTATCAAGTAGGGGCACTGAGGGTGCTGCAGCACCTCCTGAAAATTCTTAATAAAAAAATAAATATATGAATAGTTTTATTTAGTAGTGCACTGGGCCTTTAATAGTCCTCTATTAGTGGACGATATATCGTCTGCAGCACCAGCGAGGGCAAAAAGATTAGTCCCCGCCCCATTGGAGGAAAAATGTACTGCACCCCCAGGCCCAAATTACTTCCTGCGGCTACACCTAAAGTCCATTGAGACAAGAAAGATAGTGTAATGAACAGTCAGACAGCCCTCTGTAGCTCAGTTGGTAGAGCAGGTATCATCAACTGATTTTTACTTGAGCGGATGGTCAGTTGGCCGGAACATAATTACAAATAATTTGTAGACTGCAAATTGACCGCAAGAAGCCCAAACAGATGTAATATTTGGCTAAAATAGAATCATTTCAAACCTTGCTTACATTTGTATATGTGTAACAGTTTAACTTTAGTCCGTCCCCTCGCCCCAACCCGGGACCCTCTGCACACATCAACAACTGACACCCACGAAGCATCGTTACCCATCGCTCCACAAAGGCCGCGGCCCTTGCAGAGCAAGGGGAACCACTACTTCAAGGTCTCAAAGCGAGTGACGTAACTGATTGAAACGCTATTAGCGCACACAACCACTAACTAGCTAGCCATTTCACATCCGTTACACTCACCCCCCTTTCGACGACCTCCTTTTCCGCAGCAACCAGTGATCCGGGTCAACAGCATCAATGTAACAGTTTAACTTTACGGCATCCCCTCGCCACGAACCAGGGACCCTCTGCACACATCAACACCAGTCACCCACGAAGCGTCGTTACCCATCGCTCCACAAAGGCCGCGGCTAGTTCAGCTAATAGCCCGCTACGAGTGTATCTTCTCCCGGAACAAACTAGATTGCGGGAAGGCTACTGGATATGTCCATCACATCAGACTCAGTGACACTAAGCCTTTCAGGCTACCTTACCGTAGGCTCTCCCCTAACCACTACTTCAAGGTCTCAAAGCGAGTGGCGTAACCGATTGAAACACTATTAGCGCGCACCACCACTAACTAGCTAGCCATTTCACATTCGTTACATATGATCACATATATCTCTCTATAATGTGTGGGAATACTTTGAAACATATTTCCTAAATTAAAACCACTTGGATCTGATTTGCTCGTGTTTTTACAGTCTTTTAGGTCCAACAATAAAAAATACAAATTAAACATTTATTCTTTTTAGTTTTTCAGAAAACTTGGGGGGTCCAAATAAAACACGGGCCTGCGGGCTGCCAGTTGGGGAACCCTGTGGTAGAGCATGGTTCTTGCAATGCCAGGATAGTAGTTTCGATTCCCGGGACCACCCTTACGTGAAATATACAGTATGCACGCATGACTGACTGTTTGCATTGGATCAAACCATCTTGCATATATTTATATATTATAACCCTGCTATGACCCCACTGAAAGGGTCTGGCCCCTTGATCTCACAGAATAGGCACTGAGGATTAGAGATACATAGCTCTTTGTGATAGATCTCTATGGGTTGCTTTTGTTTGTTTTCTCTCTGCTAATGCTGCTGTGCTACTCCTGCTCGAGTGTGTAATGACAGTATCCTGTGCACCAGATAGCAGTGATGGAGATAATAATAGGCTAGCTACACTTATGTCTGTTTCCTGCAATAAAGTAAGGTGCTCTTTGCAGAGACACTATGGTTGGTTAGAGTGTTTACTCCACTGTTCCTATAAAGTTCTGTGTTCTGGTGGAGTGGCACCTAGCGCAGGAGTGTGCAGGCAAGCAAACCCTACAATTCCAGCATATCATATGTAGTTTGAGTTTGAATAACCCTGGCACAAAAGGAAAAAGAATCAATGAAACGATGTTCAGGTACACTAGTTCAAGAGAAGCACCTTGTGTTTTTAGCGGGAATGTAACATAGTTGTGTGTAACAGAAGCAGGGGGATTCCATGCCAGCAGGAGCGGAATATATTTTGGGTATCAGATTGTTCTGGCAATTCTCACATAAAAACTTCATTGGGAGAAATGATGTTTGAAATGCTATTTACATTTGTATCACAATTTCTTTTGAAAATGATGATGAAAGTGGCCATTTTAGGCCCCTTTTAGACCTACAGTAAGCATGCCTCCAGTAAGACCCTATGATCTGTGAACCGTACATGATACAGACAACATCTTGGTGTCATTATACTCCTTATAATGTCCTCTATGTCAAAATAAAAAAGCATTGTATTTTTATATTTAGATTAATATTTTTCATGTTGAATAAATTCATGTGAATATTTTTATTTCAGAATATAGACATACTCCATATTTTACTGCACACTATAAGGAATATAATGACACCAAGATGTTGTCTGTATCTTGTACAGTTCACAGATTATAGGGTCTTACAGGAGGCATGCTTACTGTAGGTCTAAAAGGGGCCTAAAATGGCCACTTTCATCATGATTTTCTAAAACATGGTTTGTGATAAAAAATGAAGTTGATATGTGAGAATTATCAAAACAATCTCAGATACCCAGAATATTTTCCGCTGGTGTGGAATCGCCCAGCAGAATGATGGTCGGCTGTAGTTGTCACCTGATGGTAGTAGGGAATATAAATTATTCACTCCACAATACACACATCCATCTCAGGCCACAGCCCATTACCTCACATTAAGGGCGTCTACACTGTACACTCAAACAGTAACATACAGGTTCATCTCGGCACCCAGAACTCATGTGCTGTTGGCCATTTACTCGATTTAAACATTTCAAAATGAGAGTCATGAGAGACTACATACAGGTGTACCCTCCCTGTACAGTTCTGCTAACCGGAGAGTACTTTTCCCCTTTATCACCCCATGTTCAGTATTACCCTGGGCAGGCTTTGAGATGGACCACCTGTCACCTCAGAGTGCGTAGTGTTAATAGAATCCTCAGCCAGAGAGCTGTGCAGCAGTAGTCGTGATTATAGCAGGAGTAGTCAGTCAGCAGCTGCTGTGTGAACATAGCAGCAGATCCAATCTCCTGCTAACAGTCAGAGGGGGAGAGAAGGAAAAAGAGAGTGAGAGAGAGAGAGAGAGTGGCAGAGCGAGAGAGAAAGAGAGAGAATTGAATGGAAATTGAGAGAGAGATCGTTACAACACTGTATATGAACATAATATGTCATTTGAAATGTCTTTATTCTTTTGGAACTTTTCTGAGTGTAATGATTACTGTTAATTTATTATTGTTTTATCTATTTCACTTGCTTTGGCAATGTTTCCCACTCCAATAAAGCCTCTTGAATTGAATTAAGAGAGAGCCTGGCTCTGACTGTTGTGTAATTGAACTATTTGCTGTCATTAAAACTGCCTAGCTGGCATTGCTGCACAGTGTGACTTAGATCTGCAGATCTAGCTAATGTCAGGCTGAAGGAGAGTGTGACCATAGACCATAGAGGAAGTTGAGAGTAGTGCAACTTATCTCTCTGTGGTAGCTAGCCCTGTTGGAGACTAGATGACGCAGGAGAAATGGCCAGGTATGGTCTTGTTTTCTGGGCTTTTGATATGCCAACCTGTAAGGCAGCTAAAGGACAGGGCATTGCTTTTCACTGGTGACTGGTTGTACTTTAGGATGTTTTTAACATAAATCTTCAATAATGTTCCAACCGGAGAATTCCTTTGTCTTCAGAAATGCAATGGAACGCAAGCTAACTCTCTCACGTGAACGCACCTGGTCAGCTCGTGGCTCTCTGGCAGACCTCTGACTCATTCCCCTCTCATTCGCCCCTACTTCACAGTAGAAGCCTCAAACAAGGTTCTGAAGACTGTTGACATCTAGTGGAAGCCTTAGGAAGTGCAATATGACTCCATTTCCACTGTATCTTGGATAAGCAAAGAGTTGAAAAACTACAAACCTCAGATTTCCCACTTCCTGGTTGGATTTTTTTCTCTGGTTTTTGCTTGCCATATGAGTGTTTTTATACTCTCAGACATAATTCAAACAGTTTTAGAAACTTCAGAGTGTTTTCTATCCAAATCTACTAATAATATGCATATCCTAGCATCTGGGCCTGAGTAGCAGGCAGTTTACTCTGGGCACGCTTTTCATCCGGACGTGAAAATACTGCCCCCTACCCAAGAAAGGTTAAGGACAACAAAGTCAAGGTATTGGAGTGGCCATCACAAAACCCTGACCTCAATCCTATAGAAAATCTGTGGGCAGAACTGAAAAAGCGTGTGCGAGCAAGGATGCCTACAAACCTGACTCTGTTACACCAGCTCTGTCAGGAGGAATGGGCCAAAATTCACCCAACTTATTGTGGGAAGCTTGTGGAAGGCTACCCAAAATGTTTGACCCAAGTTAAACAATTTAAAGGCAGTGCTACCAAATACTAATTGAGTGTATATAAACTTCTGACCCACAGGGAATGTGATGAAAAAAATTAAAGCTGAAAGAAATAAATCTCTCTACTATTATTCTGACATTTCACATTCTTAAAATAAAGTGGTGATCCTAACTGACCGAAGGCAGGGAATTTTGACAAAGATTAAATGTCAGGAATTGTGAAACTGAGTTCAAATGTATTTGGCTAAGGTGTATGTAAACTTTAGACTTCAACTGTATGGATTAACTTTTTCAATGATAGTTAAGGATACTATAGGCTTAGTTATCACATTGGATTTATTTATTAACTACAAAAAGGTAAGAAGGATTTTTAATTCTGGTGCCGCTCTGCACACACAAGCATGTTAGCTAGCTAGCTCAAAGACATTCAAAGTTCCTTCATAGAAGCCCCTCCTTCTCGGTATAATTCTGTGGACCTAATTCATATAATGCATGTCATAACAAGATGCCCAGCACTTCAAGCCTCCTCCTCAACCCTCTCTCGCTCTCTCCCCACCCGCAGAATTACAGTCGCATCTTGCGCCATAGGCTACACTTGTCTGTCCATGACGCATGTAAACAACTAACTTGTCTGCTCTATCCGCACTGATTGGTGAACTAAATGAATGAGCTAAATGTAAAAAACGCTTGATTTCACAGGTTAAAAAAGGAACAGAAACTAATGATATGAACCAGTACTTTTTTGCGGGTTCGATCCGATTCAGAACTTTATTTTGCTGGTCAGAACAGTTGAACGAAACATATATATATAAGAAAAATGATGTTCAGAACAAAACGACTGTAAAATAATTTCGGTTCCAACCCGTTATGTGGTTGATGAGGATGCTGAGTTACTATACAGTAGATCCTCGTTATCTAGGGTTGGGATTGAAGTGTTGCTAAATGTGTATGTGCAGAAGAGCGTATCTCATCTGTACATTTTGAAAGTTCTATGGTGTCATCCCTTTACTTCAGAGATGATCTGTTATGTGTTTTAATAAGCCAAGCAGTTAAACGAGAGACTGTTGAAGGATTGATCCATCAATACAATATTGAGATCAATACTGATCAATATCATTGCCTCACCATGGTGGATCAGTGTTAATGGTATCTGTGAAATATGCTGATCTTGTGTGTGTGTGTGTTCTGCATATTGCCATCAAATGAGGTATTTTTATAATGATAAAATATGTCCACCCATACCTGTGCCTTGAGAGGGTTCCCGTACTAAACTGAGTGGTTGTGTCTTCCCTGCCTTTTCTATTGGTACTTTCTTGTCTGAGAAAACTGAGAAACCATGACAACGACATCTGAGCCACCTGCCCATAACAAGCACCTAATGGTCCATGAGAATGCTGCCCATTGGAATCTGTTGTTCCGTTGACATGGCAATGGACAGGAGAGGGAGTCTTGTCTTGATGTAAGGTACTATGACTATGTGGGACTGTGGGTGAAAGGACTTGTGAAGAGCAGGAATGATGAAAGGAAGGAATTCCAAATGATGATGATGATTACCGAGCTGATGAGAAGAATAAGGCCGACTCTCCTCTCGTTGTTACTCTGCTACTCCCAAGGGTCAAGAGCTGGGGTCACAGTTAATGAGGTTCTGGATCTTGCTTTATGGAGACGCATCATAATTCAAATATGTGTTTGAGAGACAGAGGAAAAAGAACGACAGCGCATAATTTTTCCTTTGATGATGGTTTGGTCTGTGTATGTGCTTCCAGTTGTGTTTGCATCATGATGTGTCTCTCTGGCCTGTCAAATCTATAGAAAAAACAATTTTCTGTGAAAAACGACCCTCAAAGTCACTAGACTTTGGCTCTCAGAACTGCGCTTTCTCCATTCTGCTAGAATTAAAAGAGAAAAAGAGAGAATTTAGTGTGAACTGTCCTAGCTGTGCCCTCTGGCTTTTTCAATTCCTACAGCTCCTCCTGGCTTACGTGGCTTTACATTCCATAAGCGGCTGAGTGAGAATTGCAGGGCAAGCTTTCCCCGACACTGAGACAGAGCCGATGGGGATGAGTAGAGGACACTCTAGCGTTCTTCAAAATTAGACCAATTCAGCATGCTTTTAGTCAGAGAGCTTTTCTTTGTTGTTCTTTGTCTCGCTACTCTGTAAATACAGGACTGTTGAGAATCAGCTTCTTGGCAGAGAGTATGTACAAAATAAAGTTCAAAGACATTGGATACTGCTCAGTTGAGACTTTATAAAAAAACAAACATAGTGTTTAGAAAAGTTTGTTAAAGTGGCACTCCACATTATAACAACAATTGACAATATATCTTTTAGATGAAAAACCAACATTGGAGACTACCCGGGAAGAGTCTTGAGGAACTATAAACATCCATGATACAGTATCATAAGCTTTTGTTGTCAGCCGTATTCAAACCTGCAACCTCAATGGATGTCTAGTCCATTGCCTTAACCACTCAGCCAGGACAACCTGATAGTCTTGACAACAGAAACAGTGCCCTGATTCTTATTGAGTTTTCAGAGGCGGCATGAAGGGGCCACAATGCAGGGTCTCGTGTGTGTGTCTGTTATTGTTAGGGTTCAACAGTTCGTATTCAGAATGACTGATGGAAAGACGTGTTTTGTGTGACTGTTTCAGAGTGCCAGTTTGTATGTGACCACCACGCAGCTTCCTTTGTTTGCTATTGTTTGCTCAGCAGAGCAGCGCATGGCATGGCCCATGCTAGTGTGAAGTTGAGTGGCTCTCTGTCCTCTGGTGCTGTTGACACACACACACGCACACACAATAACCGATACTCAATGAGAGAAAGGAGGTGGTTCCCCAGTCTGATCACATGGCCCTGGCCTAAAACCAACAATACAATGATAACACCTCTGTTTGCACTTCATTGCAACAGGGGGTATAGCTCAGTGGTAGAGCAATTGACTGCAGATCAATAGGTCCCTGGTTCAAATCCGGGTGCCCCCTCATTTTCTCTTGGATTTCTGTAGTAGTCAAACATCACAATACTTCACTCATGCAATTTGATTATGTTTTCTCTGTCTCTAGTCACTTATTAGATCAGATAACCCCGTGATATCAGTCAGTCAGCAAACAGCACCTGTGAGAACGGAGATGTTTGACAAATGACTGCTCTCCCCTTCCATCTGGGTCCTCATCTGTCAGGGATCGCTCCATCCTCCTCCTGTCCATCTGCAGGAGCGATTGCTTCTGCCTTCCAATACACCTTTCAAACCAATAAAGTTCTGCCAACTTTAGCATCCCGGCAACTTTTTGCCAACTTTTCTTTATATGTGAAAGGTATTGCCGGAGACAAAGCCTCTACTTTTATTTCTGCCAACCGACCTAGTCATGATTGCGGTAAAGTTCTGCCTACGGCTTACAGCTTACATGCTGACAAGACCGCAGGTGCATCGCGTGCATGTTGATTTTGTCCACCCACACCAGACAAGATCAGGTCATGCAGCTTGAAATATCAAAACAAACTCTGAACCAATTACATTCATTTGGGGACAGGTTGAAAAGCATTAAACATTTATGGCAGTTTAGCTAGCTAGCTGTTGCTAGCTAATTTGTCCTGGGATATAAACATTGGGTTGTTATTTTACCTGAAATGCACAAGGTCCTCTACTCCGACAATTAATCCACAGATAAAAGAGTAAACCGAGTTAGTTTCCAGTAATCTCTCCTCCTTCAGGCTTCTTCTTCTTCTTTGGACTTTATATGTCGGTTGACAACCAACTTTAAGGTGCATTAACACTACCAACTGGACCTCAGTTCATCTTTCAATCACCCACGTGGGTATATGCTCCTAAAAACTAATGAGGAGATGCGAGACTTGCAGCGCGTCAAGTGTCACAAATAGAACCAAGTTCTATTTGAGCGCTCGGCTACCCAGGCACTCGTTGACGTGCGCGAGCAGTGTGGGTGCAATGCGAAAACAAAAAAGAGACCATGTGTGTATGCAGCTTTATTAACTAAATAATATACAGTACCAGTCAAAAGTTTGGACACATTTACTCATTCAAGGGTTTTTCTTTATTTTTACTATGTTCTACATTGTAGAATAATAGTGAAGACATAACTATGAAATAACACATATGGAATCATGTAGTAACCAAAAACGTGTTTAACAAATGAAAATATATTTTAGATTCTTCAAAGTAGTACCCTTTGCCTTGATGACAGCTTTGCACACTCTTGACATTCTCTCAACCAGCTTCACCTGGAATGCTTTTTTAGAGGGACAATCATTTAACATGCAAAACTGAATGACGGGTCGCCACTACTATAATGTAGCCTAAATCAAGTAGGCCTATTATTTTGCTTGATCGCATATAGGCAACTCCAAAAGCCTGCGGAGGTTGTGAAATATAAACACGAGACGCACATGCTTTTGAAAATATAGATTGCTATTATTTTCTATTGGTATTATGAAGATACTCTCAATGTAAGACCCTACTACTACTCCCTAAGAAAGCAGAGTGAGGGTAGGAAAGACATGAAACGTGGAACTAAAAAGCATAGACTTGCCTTGGGCTCTGTTTCAGAATACATATTTTTTTTATATGAAAGCAGTTCCACATGTTGCCTTGACGCAAGCTGTGTGGTAAAAATATTATTTGTGTTATATTTCATTATGTAGCCTACTGCAAAATATGTGTGTTGACTGTGATCAGGATAGCCATGTCTGTTTAATGAACAAGATACCTATTGATTTCATGTGCATGGCGCAGCTACGTAGCCAATAGGCTGCACAGACACCCACATCGGCCTCGCACTGCCACTCTTAAAGTTGCCGGCATGTGCACGGGAGATAATAATCTGGTAAAAATGGGACTGTATGAATTGGATTATTTTTTACAGGCAACATACCGTAAAGTCTGTCTGTAAAGGGTACAAGTCTCATTTCTCAATCTCTTCTCCCTGTATTTCAAGGCTCACTGTAGAGAAATCACTCTCCCCCGGCTTCCATCCATGATATTGTCCTGATTGAGTATTCTCCCCTACATTTTTAATTTAAGTTGACACGATTATTCCCCTTTTGAATTATTTAGCACTCCACCTTCAGATCTTTCTCTCCAATCTCAGAGAAATTGTTCCCGCTCAGATCTTGTATCCAATCTTTGAGCAATTTCTCCTCTCGCTGAGCCTAAGTGTGGGTATGAGAGCTTGCGTCCCAAATCGCACTCTACTCCTTTTATATAGTGCCATTCGGGATACACACAGAGACAGAAATGATAGTTAAGGGAGGACTTTTATCACTCGCCCAGCTTGGTAATTGGACGTGTTCAATGGTGTCGTGAAGCCATGCAGTAAGAGGAGTCGAAGGAGAGAGCCAGCCTTCATCCAGATGGGAGAATTAAAGTGAATTAACAGACCCAACATTCAGAGAACCCCTGTGGAGTAGAACACCCTCTGTGTGGCATTTAACAAAGCAGACCTGCATCAGCTCATCCAGTACTGCTGGGGAGATGGGGAGAGCGGCAGAATGAACTTGAATTTGAGTCACCGATTGACATCAATGAATGATGTACGTGAAAGTCATTGTATGCGCTTATCTCGACTCTGAATCGACCCATAAGAGAGAGAAATATGATCATGACTACATTGGTATGTTACACGGGCAGGCATGTTATTTTCCTGATGGAGATGGTGAGTGGGCGTTTGACAAGGTGATGTGTGTAACAGCCGTGCTCTGCTCGACACTGCAGCTGATGAAATCCACTCTGTGGTCTATTGATCTGGCCTGCAGTTTGATTGATGTTGTCTTTAAAAATTCATTAGGTTGAGGCATGGGGGAGCTGCAGGGCAGCGGGTGCTCCTGTAGGGCACATTTGTCTATGTTTACAGAGCCACCAGCATTCACTCAGCAGCAGGAAAAGACACTAGGCCAAATGAGTCTGTGTGTTGTTGTGTTACTCTGTACCACACACACACACACACACGTGATTTGAAATCCCTGTAGTTTTGAAGTGCAAATGTTGCTCTATGCCCTCATCTCTGTGAAGTGCTTGGTGTGACTACGTTTGCTATTGATTCCTGCATGTACCTAGAGCTCTGCACTGCTGCTACCTGCACCCATAAATCACATGACGACTACAGGACAACGACCCCGGGGATTCACTCCCATCAACCCCTACATCCATTTAAACGTGTGGAGATACTACAGCGTCGGGTCAAACGTAGTAGTGCACTATGTAGGTTGCCATTTGGAATGCAGACCACATGTTAGAGTGAGGCCACAGAGGAGCAGGCAGCACACAAAGAGTTAATGATCATCAGAACAGAGCAAGTCCCCCCTCATAGGGAAAACAGCAGGTTGATGAGTGGTGCCGTTTACTATCAAGACACGCTGTTAATTAAGACTGCATACTTCAATTAGCTGGGTAGTGCTTAAAGGACGGACTGGGAAAGGGCCTGGGGTTAATGTTCTACTCAGGGTTAGAGGGAGAGAATGGACTGTACGGCAGGGGAGGGAGAGGGGGAGAGAGTGCAGCATTTTTACTAGAAGCAAGTAGAGGGAAGCCTTGACTTGCACATGAAACTCTGCCTGCCTGGATGTTGGCTGTTTGAAGCAGGGAAATTAGAATTTGGGTACGGCTGTGCCCCTGCCTCAGCCCTGGATCTTGCCCACTCTGCTGTTCCAGAGTGGGAAGAGTTCACATAGACACACACCGCTCCACTCCAGCACAGAACTTGCTTGCTTCTGTGTGTACGCTCTTAGAAAAAAAGGGTTCTGGAATGGTTCTGCGGCTGTCCCCATAAGAGAACCCTTTTTGGTTTCAGGTAGAACTCTTTTGGGTTCCATGTGGAACTCTTTGTGGAAAGGGTTCTACGTGGAACCCAAAAGGGTTCTACTTGGAATCAAAAGGCGTTCTTCAAAGGGTTCTCCTATGTGGAAAGCCAAAGAACCCTTTTTGGGAACCATAACAATAACCTTTTTTTCTGAGTGTTTGTGTGTGTGTGCTCTTACACAGCTAAGAACTTACTAGAGAGACTACTATGAGAGACTCCTTCATTGAAGATGGATGATTGCATACAGTGTTCTCTAGAAGGCATTTGTAGCTCTGTTGAAGGGGGTGCTTGTGTGCGTGCATGACTCCAGTTGGATTGTGTGTGGAGGAGTGCATTTGCACGTGTGTGTGTGTGTAAGAAGCGAGTGGTTTATACGTAGAGTAGATTGCATGTGTATAAAAATGGGCCCCTGGCTTTCTAATCACCATATTATTTTCATTACTGGGTTCAATTGAAAAATGGCACCTCTGGCTGCATGCAGCAGGTTACATAACACAGTCATGTGAAAACCTGACAAAATCATTAGTTCTTCCTTGGAATTTGCATCACATCCCAGATATTCCCAAAGGAAATTTTTCAAAATGCTGGTTTTTCACCTGCAGAGATAAACAAAGAGATAAGCATGGCTTGTGTGTTTGTGGAGAGTTCCATCAGCCAGTGAGTCAGCAAGCCATCCAGCCAGTCAGTGAGAGGCTTATGGAATAATGAGTTCCCATTGTTCTGAAGCTTAGTCTTTTTAAAAATCGCTTTGGAACTATTTTCGCAAGTATGTGGCACATTTTCACGACTCTTAGTACAAAATCAATAAAATGCAACTTAATGATATCTTTAATTTAGTAGTTTTAACTACCAGTTAATCCAATAGCAAACGATGCAAGATACATGTTTCAAAACGCCCTTAGAGGTGCTGAAAGTAATATGCTAGAGTACTGTAAATTATAGTAGATTACACAGTTCACATTAGGTAATGCACTTACATTACCTAACAAAATTGACAGAAAATATATAATTTCCATAATATCCATCCGATGTGTGATCAATGAAGACATTCTCTACAATCATTTATGCAAAAACATTTTTTAAATCCATCAGATATAATTGCGACCTAGGTGTACTGTCTGTAAAAAAAAATATATAAATTAAATAAAACAAATTAAATGAAAAATAAATCAATGTTTAGCATGCATTAATTTGCATCAAGCCTGTCTTGAGCATTTGGCCATAAATTCTCATCCATATCACAGTGAACGTCCTCATTGTTCATGCACCCACCACTGCCCACTCCTGCTGGTTGGTCAGCACATGGCCACGACCACCACCCTGGGGTCTTCTATTAATTCTGAGGGTAAAACAAAGTGTACTGTCAATAGATCATGTTACAGTATTATTACAGTATGTTTTGTGAATTTGCATGCATTGCAATATGTCATTTACTGTAAATGTAATGGTTGAGCATAGTGCATATCCTGCAGACTTACCGTTTTTCTTGCTGAAATGTTCTCATGGTCAACGACAATGGCCCGGACGACGTCAGACACAACAGTTTCCTGCCGTCTGCTTCCCTCTCTCTGATGTTCACCTCTTAGATGTGGCCCATGCCCACCTCTTTGACGGGCCCCTTGTCCACGAGCTCTTTGATTTCTTCCTCTGCCTTGCTGTCTATTCTGCTCCATGTTGAAAGAAATATCAAGTGTTCACACACACCCTTTTAAATGGTGACCAAATGTGGTTACCACTATGTGGAATCTATTAGCAATAACAAGTAGTCATTACGTATGGTTATCATGTATCATACATGTCATTTAGATGTTTATACTTTACAAACACACTTTTCTGTAGTTCTCAAAATCCATATACAGTATAGTAGACAAACCAGTTTAAAATCTATAGGTTTACTTAGTGGTTACGTGATTAATCAGTAAGAGTAGTTGGATTAAGTGATGGTCAAGTGTATTTAAACAAATGAGAAGAGAATAATATGTATTGTGAGCATTGCATTGGGAAAGGCAATTACTTTATATGAAAGCTATTTCTTGATGAAACACGGATTAGGTGTGGTGAAAAAGTTACTGTGTGATTTTGTGTGTTGTACTTAAGTCAATTGAAAATGTGCTTAACGTTTTGAAAAAAAAACAGACTTTTTGATGATCTGTTTTGAGTTATGGGATGGACCATAAGTGTTAGACTTTCTTCAGGCTGGTCAGTGTGTGCATGTGTATCACCAAATGTTTATCCATCCCCTAGACTGTAATGGAAAACAGTAATAACCTCTGAAACGTTTTACTGCAGCATAATGTAAATGATGATGAAATCTGGAAAAATGTCTGGATTTCAAATGGTACTGTAATTCCACTCCACAGATTACAGTACCATACCGTATCTTTGGAGGGCAAAAAGCTTTTGACCACTAGTGGGTGCATGGTATTGTTGTTTTGGGCTCATTAACATATTTTGAGGCGTGCCTTGTAGGAGGCCATATTCATTTGCACCTGTGAGTGAGAATGCTGTACCAATTTAACTCCTATGGTGGTTATAATACCCCATCAATTTAAAATGTATAGTGGACATATTGGAGTGGCATGGTTGAGCAGTAAATGGTATTGTTTTTGTTAATTGTTTGTTTTTTCTTTTGATTTTTATTAACTTAAGCTGGATTGATTATTTATTGTTTATAATTTAAGTTTAACTGAATTTGATTTGACATTTTTACAACCAAATAAATGTACCTTAAATGGTTGAGCACTCTGCCAGTTTGGAAGCCTTTGTTAAGGCCTCTAAAACTGCAAGCGATATAAAACACCGCATATTTATTAATACGCTGTGCTGTGTAAACACTTTACCGAGCAGCCAACCTGCTTGAACCAATCCCTTGTAATTAAAGTAAAATACTGTGACATACAAACCCTTCCCCCCAATGAATTTAATTAGTTCTGATTACGGTAGCATTGACCTTTTTACCGTATAATAAAGTGCATTTTACGCTATTGGACTGTGTGTCATTAGACAGTGCTTGCTTTGATACCATATTTATATTACAGTAACTGTATTGTGATATTAAATACAGAACTTTACTTGCCACAAGCTGCCTGTAAATTACCATCAAATTCATGGTAATCCTTTTACAGTGTACTGTTGTCTTGTATTTTTGATAGGTAATTAGGGAAATCTAAGATAAAATGAGGGGGCACCCGGATTTGAACCAGGGACCTATTGATCTGCAGTCAATTGCTCTACCACTGAGCTATACCCCCTGTTGAAAGCTTGATGCAAGCAGAAGTGTTATCATTATGTTGTTGGTTTTAGGCCAGGGCCATGTGATTAAAAATACCAGGCCAGTGCACCACCCTCTTTTCACTCTTTCAGGCTCAGGTCACTTCAGTGTGCTTCTCAGGACAGAGTTCTCACAGAAAAAACAATCAGGTTGTTGTGGCTGAGTGGTTAAGGTGATGGACTAGAAAGCCAAAATTGACAAAATAAACTAAAGTAAAAAATGAAACACGAAATAACACAAAATAACAATGTGTGGGAGTGCAGGTTAGGTCATTTGTACATGTAGGTAGGGGTAAAGTGACGATGCATAGATAATAAACAGCAAGTAGCAGCAGTATAAAAACACATGAAGTGGCAAAAGACAGAAATAACTGCACAACTCTCATCTCCTTCCCCCTCACTCCCTACCTTTAACATCAGTGGTGTTCCCCTCAAAGTGGTACCCCATTTCACCACCCTAGGTGCTTCTCTCTCTCTCCGAAGTCCACACTCTGTCAATAGAGTCTCTGCTTCCTTCGGACGCCATCGTGCCAGGGTCTTCAAAAATCTAAACCCCAAGACCCAAACCAAGGTGGCAGTATAAAATGCTGTTTGTTTCTCCACCCTGCTTTATGTCTCAAAGACCTGAACCCCATATAGGCGCCACATCAACATCTTGGAAGCCTTCGACATCAGGTGCCTCCAATGCATCTTTGGGATAACCTGGGAGGACAGACTATCCCATAATGAGATTTCGCCAACGCCAAGTCGACCTGTATCGAAGTAAGCATGGCTAAACGACACCTCTGTTGGCTTGGCCACATAATCCGAATGCCTGAACACTGCCTCCCACGCCGAGTTCTCTACGGCCAACTGAGTGCAGCCAAATGCTCTGCAGGAGGTCAGACAAAAGGCCACAGCATGGACCCGCTGAAGGTCTGCAACAATCCCTCAAGCCTGGAAACCCTTGTACTCGACAGGTCCACCTGGCAGTCCACCTGTGCCAGGGAGGTTCAGCACCTGGAAGGTGCCATCCTATAGAAGAAAAGTGAGAAACGCACCCAGAGTCTCCAACGCGGAGCTGGAATCAAGGTTCTATCGGAATTCCAACATACGTGTCCCACCAGCAGCAGATTGTGCGGCTCCCGCAACGGCCTCCACAGCCACATGAAGTGGCATCAGGGCCAGAAGCGTTGATCCCGACCACCCCTACCCCCAATCACAAGAGGAGCATTTGTTATCATTGTCAACGAGAGACAGTGTGTGTGTGTGTGTGTGTGTGTGTGTGTGTGTGTGTGTGTGTGTGTGTGTGTGTGTGTTCTCATTGAACGTTTACCCATTCCTAGCGGACTAAACTCCACTCCATGGTGAAGGATGTTTATGATGAACTTCACCAACAGAGTGGAGCAGAGACCAGGCTTTGTGGAATCTAGCTCTGACAACATTGGTTAATTCTTTAAAAAATATATATTTAATGAAACACCTATGTTTGTCCTTTGTAGTTCTTGCCTTTCTTCGTTTGCTGAAATCCATATTTTTTCAATAAACGTTTGTCAAATACACCACTGACTTTTTGCTAATTTCTGTTTCTTGAAGATCAAATCAAATCGTATTAGTCACATGCGCCGAATACAACAGGTGTAGACCTTACAGTGAAATGCTTACTTACGAGCCCCTAACCAACAGTGCAGTTAAAAAATATGGATAAGAAAAATAGATAAAAGTGACAAGTAATTAAAGAGCTGCAGTAAAAAATAACAATATTTATAGGGGGTGCCGGTACAGAGTCAATGTGCGGGGGCACTGGCTAGTTGAGGTAGTATGTACATGTAGGTAGAGTTAATTAAAGTGACTATGCATAGATGACAACAGAGAGTGGCAGTGGTGGGGAGGAGGGGGCAATGCAAATAGTCTGAGTCTTATGGCTTGGGGGTAGAATCTGTTTAGAAGCCTCTTGGATCTAGACTTGGCGCTTACCGCTTACCGCGTGGTAGCAGAGAGAACAGTCTATGACTAGGGTGGCTGGAGTCTTTGACAATTTTTAGGCCCTTTGCCATCGCCTGGTATAGAGGTCCTGGATGGCAGGAAGCTTGGCCCCAATGTACTGGGCTGTTCGCACTACCCTCTGTAGTGCCTTGCGGTCGGAGGCCGAGCAGTTGCCATACCAGGCAGTGATGCAACCAGTCAGGATGCTCTCGATGGTGCAGCTGTAGAACCTTTTGAGGATCTGAGGATCCATGCCAAATCTTTTCAGTCTCCTGAGGAGGAATTAGGTTTTGTCGTCCCCGCTTCACAACTGTCATGGTGTGCTTGGACCATGTTAGTTTGTTGGTGATGTGGACACCAAGGAACTTGAAGCTCTCAACCTGCTCCACTGCAGCCCCGTCGATGAGAATGGGGGAGTGCTCGGTCCTCTTTTTCCTATAGTCCACAATCATCTCCTTTGTCTTGATCATGTTGTGGGAGAGGTTGTTGTCCTGGCACCACATGGCCAAGTCTCTGACCTTCTCCCTATAGGCTGTCTCATTGTTGTCGGTGATCAGGCCTACCGCTGTTGTGTCATCTGCAAATTGAATGAGGGTGTTGGAGTAGTACTTGGCCGTGCAGTCATGAGTGAACAGGGAGTACAGTATGGGGCTGAGCACGCACCCCTGAGGAGCCCCTGTGTTGAGGATCAGCGTGGCGGATGTTGTTTCCTACCCTCACCACCTGAGACGGCCCGTCAGGAAGTCCAGAACCCAATTGCACAGGGCGGCGTCAAAGCACTGCATGGCTACAGACGTGAGTGCTACGGATCGGTAGTCATTTAGGCAGGTTACCTTAGTGTTCTTGGGCACAGGCACTATGGTGGTTTGCTTAAAACATGTAGGTATTACAGACTCGGACAGGGAGAGGTTGAAAATGTCAGTGGAGACACTTGCTAGTTGGTCAGCGCATCCATGCAGTACACGTCCTGGTAATCCGTCTGGCCCTGCGGCCTTGTGAATGTTGACCTGTCTAAAGGTCTTACTCACATCAGCTGCAGAGAGTGTGATCACACAGTCTTCCGGTACAGCTGGTGCTCTCATGCATGTTTCAGTGTTATTTGCCTCGAAGCGAGCATAGAAGTAGTTTAGCTCGTCAGTAGACTTGTCACTGGGCAGCTCTCGGCTGTGCTTCCCTTTGTAGTCTGTAATGGTTTGCAGGCCCTGCCGCATCCGACGAGCGTCAGAGCCGGTGTAGTACGAATCGATCTTAGTCCTGTATTGATGCTTTGCCTGTTTGATGGTTCGTCGGAGGGCATAGCGGGATTTCTTATAAGCTTCCGGGTTAGAGTCCCGCTCCATGAAAGCGGCAGCTCTAGCCTTTAACTCAGTGTGGATGCTGCCTGTAATCCATTGCTTCAGGTCATCGATGCACTTAGTGATGAAGCCAATGACAAATGTGGTGTACTCCTCAATGCCATTGGAGGAATCCCGGAACATATTCCAGTCTGTGCTAGCAAAACAGTCCTGTAGCTTAGCATCTGCTTCATCTGACCACTTTTTTATTGATCTAGTCACTGGTGCTTCCGGCTTGTAAGCAGGAATCAGGAGGATGAATTATGGTCAGATTTGCCAAATGGAGGGCGAGGGAGAGCTTTCTATGCATCTTTGTGCGTGGAGTGTAAGTGGTCCAGAGTTCTTTTCCCTCTGGTTGCACATTTAACATGCTGATAGAAATTTGGTAAAACTGATTTAAGTTTCCCTGCATTAAAGTCCACGGCTACTAAATCAAATCAAATTTTATTTGTCACATACACATGGTTAGCAGATGTTAATGCTAGTGTAGCGAAATGCTTGTGCTTCTAGTTCTAACCATGCAGTAATATCTAACAAGTAATCTTAACAATTTCACAACATCTACCTTATACACACAAGTGTAAAGGAATGAATAAGAATATGTACATAAAGACATATGAATGAGCGATGGCCGAACGGTATAGGCAAGATGCAGTAGATGGTATAGAGTACAGTATATACATATGAGATGAGTAATGTAGGGTATGTAAACATTATATAAAGTGGCATTGTTTAAAGTGGCTAGTAATACATTTATTACATACATTTTTCATTATTAAAGTGGCTAGAGATGAGTCAGTATGTTGGCAGCAGCCACTCAAAGTTAGTGATGTTAGTTTAACTTTTCTAGGACACACGTTCCGCTAGCGGAACCCCTCGACAACATTCCGCTGAAAAGGCAGCGCGGGAAATTCAAAAATATATTTTTTAAATATGTAACTTTCACACATTAACAAGTCCAATATAGCAAATGAAAGATAAACATCTTGTTAATCTACCCATCGTGTCCAATTAAAAAAATGCTTTACAGCGAAAACACAACATATGATTATGTTAGATCACCGCCAAGTCCAAAAAACACACAGCCATTTTCCCAGACAAAGATAGGAGTCACAAAAAGCAGAAATAGAGATAAAATTAATCACTAACCTTTGATGATCTTCATCAGATGACACTCATAGGACATCATGTTACACAATACATGTATGTTTTGTTCAATAATGTGCATATTTATATCCAAAAATCTCAGTTTACATTGGCGCCATGTTCAGAAATGCCTCCAAAATATCCGGAGAAATTGCAGAGAGCCACATCAAATAACAGAAATACTCATCATAAACTTTGATGAAAGATACATGTTTTACATAGAATTAAAGATACACTTGTTCTTAATGCAACCACTGTGTCAGATTTCAAAAAAACTTTACGGAAAAAGCAAACCATGCAATAATCTGAGACGGCGCTCAGATAGAAACAAAATTTCTCCGCCATGTTGGAGTCAACAGAAATACGAAATTACATTACAAATATTCCCTTACCTCTGATGATCTTCATCAGAATGCACTCCCAGGAATCCTAGTTCCACAATAAATTGTTGTTTTGTTCGATAATGTCCATTATTTATGTCTAAGCAGCTACTTTTGTCAGCACGTTTAGTACACATATCCAAACGCTCGTGCAGGTCAAGGCGAACGTCGGACGAAAACTTCAAAAAGTTATATTACAGGTCGAATAAACTTGTCAAACTAATTATAGAATCAATCTTTAGGATGTTGTTATCATAAATATTCAATAACGTTCCAACCGGAGAATTCCTTTGTGTCTATAGAAGTAATGGAACGCAAGTCGATATCATGTGGAATGTGCGTGACCAGGACCTGGCTCTCTGCCAGACCACTGACTCATTCCCCTCTTATTCAGCTCCACATCACAGTAGAGGTTTCATTCAAGGTTCTACAGACTGTTGACATCTAGTGGAAGCCGTAGGAAGTGCAAACAGATCCATATCCCACTGGGAATTCAATAGACGATGAGTTGAAAATCGACCAACCTTCAGAGTGTTTTCTATCCAATAGTAATAATATGCATATATTAGCATCTGGGACAGAGTAGGAGGCAGTTCACTCTGGGCACGCTATTCACCCAAAGTGAAAATGCTGACCCCTATCCCTAAAAAGTTTTAACAGTCTGATGGCCTTGAGATAGAAGCTGTTTTTCAGTCTCTCGGTCCCCGCTTTGATGCACCTGTACTGACCTCGCCTTCTGGATGATAGTGGGGTGAACAGGCAGTGGCTCGGGTGGTTGTTGTCCTTGATTATATTTTTGGCCTTCCTGTGACATCGGGTGGTGCAGCTGTCCTGGAGGGCAGGTAGTTTGCCCTCGGTGATGCGTTGTGCAGACCTCACTACCCTCTGGAGAGCCTTAAGGTTGTGGGCGGAGCAGTTGCCGTACCAGGCGGTGATACAGCCCGACAGGATGCTCTCGATTGTGCATCTGTAAAAGTTTGTGAGTGTCTTTGGTGACAAGCCAAATTTCTTCAGCTTCCTGAGGTTGAAGAGGCGCTGCTGCGCCTTCTTCACAACGCTGTCTGTGTGGGTGGACCAATTCAGTTTGTCCGTGATGTGTACACCGAGGAACTTAAAACTTACTACCCTCTCCACTACTGTCCCGTCGATGTGGATAGGGGGGTGCTCCCTCTGTTGTTTCCTGAAGTCCACAATCATCTCCTTTGTTTTGTTGACGTTGAGTGTGAGGTTATTTTCCTGACACCACACTCCGAGGGCCCTCACCTCCTCCCTGTAGGCCGTCTCGTCGTTGTTGGTAATCAAGCCGACCACTGTAGTGTCATCCGCAAACTTGATGATTGAGTTGGAGGCGTGCATGGCCACGCAGTCGTGGGTGAACAGGGAGTACAGGAGAGGGCTCAGAACGCACCCTTGTGGGGCCCCAGTGTTGAGGATCAGCGGGGTGGAGATGTTGTTTCCTACCCTCACCACCTGGGAGCGGCCCGTCAGGAAGTCCAGAACCCAGTTGCACAGGGCGGGGTCGAGACCCACTGTCGCGAGCTTAGTGACGAGTTTGGAGGGTACTATGTTGTTAAATGCTGAGGTGTAATCGATGAACAGCATTCTTACATAGGTATTCCTCTTGTCCAGATGGGTTAGGGCAGTGTGCAGTGTGATTGCGATTGCGTCGTCTGTGGACCTATTGGGCGGTAAGCAAATTGGAGTGGGTCTAGGGTGTCAGGTAGGGTGGAGGTGATATGGTCCTTGACTAGTCTCTCAAAGCACTTCATGATGACGGAAGTGAGTGCTACGGGGTCATTTAGCTCAGTTACCTTAGCTTTCTTGGTAACAGGAACAATGGTGGCCCTCTTGAAGCATGTGGGAACAGCAGACTGGGATAAGGATTGATTGAATATGTCCGTAAACACACCACTAGGAGCGCTGGGTGAGCGTTTTAATGTTTGCTTTTGGTGAATACAGCTCATTCAATGCTATCAGGAGATTTCATCTCGCATAAGTCACGTCAAACTACCCCAACAAGTAGCACTTACTGCATTATATATACAAGTCAATGCTAGTGTTCGGGTACCAATTGTGACAGGTTTGGTAGGGAAAAGGCCACATTTGGAGTTCTCTGGTAAAGACTACTTACTGGTTTGGTCGAGAAAAGGCCACAGTCGTAGAGCTCTGGTAAATACGACTTATTGCTTTCTCCACGATGCCCATCTTTACTGGAGCCCATTCATTTAGTTGGTAGTCCTCCAAGGAGAAAAAAAATAGTTGTCGTTGGGTGGCCATTAACAGCTACCACAACAAAAGCACTTACTGCAAACAAAATTGATCAATGCTTTTGTTAGGGTTGCTATTGTGACACCCAGGTACACATAAAAGTGTTTTCTGTAATTCAATAGAGAATCTATTCATGCTGTATGAAAAAGCAGTGTGTGATTAGGTAGAAATAAAGCACCTAACTCATGAAAGCAGTTTATGTAGTCTTTCTTGTTATTCAAGAGGAGAACCAAGTTGCAAAACACAGTTAAGCTACCACAAAGAGAAGCACTTATTCTTCCAGCAAAAAATGTATGCTTCCATTTAAGGTAATTTTAATGTGAAGCTAGGAGAAAAATCATGTTCAGAAAATTACCACAGAATGCTTGTTGTCGAATGGCCATTAACAGATACCCCAACAAAAAGCACTTACTGCAGACAAAACCAGTCAATGCTTTGGTTAGGGTTGCTGTTGTGACGTGTAGGTACATGTAGACTCATTATAAAGTAGGTTCTGTAATTCAATGCAGAATCATACTCCAACTTAATAGCACTTTCTGTAGCGTGATAAAAGAAAGGTGCTCAAGTTGAAGTAGAATTCAGCATGTTCAAGAGCAGAGCCTAGTGGCAAAACACAGTTATGGCCACCCCAAAGAGAAGCACTTATTCTTCCAGCAAAAAAATGTATGCTTCCATTTAAGGTAACTTAAATGTGAAGCTAGGAGAAAAACCATGTTCAGAAAAGCACCACAGAATGCTTGTTGTCGAATGGCCATTAACTTTTTATGGCTGCAATCCCGTTAACGGGATGATATGACAACAGCCAGTGAAAGCGCAGGGCGCGAAATTCAAAAAACAGATATCTCATAATTTAAATTCCTCAGACATACATGTGTCTTATACCATTTTAAAGGTAATCTTGTTGTTAATCCCACCAAAGTGTCCGATTTCAAACATGCTTTTCTGCGAAAGCACTACAAACGATTATGTTAGGTCACACCAAACCACAATAAGCACAGCCATTTTTCCAGCGAAAAATAGCAGTCACAAAAAGCACAAATAGAGATAAAATGAATCACTAACCTTTGATGATCTTCATCAGATGACACTCATAGGACTTCATGTTACACAATACATGTATGTTTTGTTTAATAAAGTTCATATTTATATCAAAAAATCGGAGTTTACATTGGCGCGTTACATTCACTAGTTCCAAAAACATCCAGTGATTTTGCATAGCCACATCGTTTCAACAGAAATTCTCATCATAAATGTAGATGATAATATAAGTTATACACATGGAATTATAGATATACCTCTCCTTAATGCAACCGCTGTGTCAGATTTTAAAAAACTTTACGGAAAAAGCTAACCGTGCAATAATCTGAGACGGAGCTCAGAACAATAGTCAAATTAGCCGCCATGTTGGAGTCAACAGAAACCAGAAATTACATGATAAATATTCCCTTACCTTTGATGATGTTCATCAGAATGCACTCCCAGGAATCCCAGGTCCACAATAAATGCTTGATTTGTTCGATACTGTCCGTTATTTATGTCCAATTAGCTACTTTGGTTAGCGCGTTTGGTAAACAATTCCAAAGTCACGAAGCGCGTTCACTAAAACCTGACGAAATATCCAAAAGTTCTGTAACAGTCAGTAGAAACATGTCAAACGATGTATTGAATCAATCTTTAGAATGTTGCTAAAATAAATCTTGAATAACGTTCCAACCGGAGAATTACATTGACTTCAGATGAGCAATGGAACGGAGCTGCCTCATGTGCGTGGTCAAAGAATGTTCACCTCATGGCAGTGGTGACTAATTCTCCTCTCCTTCGGCTCCCCATTACAGTAGAGTCATCAGACAAAGTTCTACAGACTGTTGACATCTAGTGGAAGCCGTGGGAAGTGAATACTCATTCATATCTCGCTGTGATTTCAATGGGATCTTGGTTGAAACTCGACCAGCCTCAGAATTTCCACTTCCTGTTTGGATTTCTTCTCAGGTTTTTGCCTGCCATATGAGTTCTGTTATACTCACAGACATAATTCAAACAGTTTTAGAAACTTCAGAGTGTTTTCTATCCATTACTAATAATACTATGTATATATTAGTAACTGGGACTGAGGAGCAGGCCGTTTACTCTGGGCACCTTTCATCCAAGCTACTCAATACTGCCCCTGCAGCCATAAGAAGTTAACAGATACCCCAACAAAAAGCACTTACTGCAGACAAAACCAGTCAATGCTTTTGTTAGGGTAGCTATTGTGACATGCAGGTACACATTAAAAATTATTAGCTGTAATTCAATAGAGAATCTATTCATGCTGTATGAAAAAGTAGTGTGTAGAAATAAAGCAGGTGTGTAGAAATAAAGCAGGTAACACAAGAAAGCAGTTCATGTAGTCTTTCTTGGTACGCAAGAGCAGAGCCTAGTGGCAAAACACAGTTATGGCTACCCCAAAGAGAAGCACTTATTCTTCCAGCAAAAAATGTATGCTTCCATTTAAGGTAACTTTAATGTGAAGCTAGGAGAAAAACCATGTTCAGAAAAGCACCACAGAATGCTTGTTGTCGAATGGCCATTAACAGATACCCCAACAAAAAGCACTTACTGCAGACAAAACCAGTCAATGCTTTTGTTAGGGTTGCTGTTGTGGCATGTAGGTAGATGTACAGTCTGACTAAAAGGTAGCTGCTGTAAATCAATGCAGAATCAGACCCTATCTTAATAGCACTTCCTGTACCTGATAAAATAAAGGTGCTCAAGTTGAAGTAGAATTCAGCATGTTCAAGAGCAGAGCCTAGTGGCAAAACACAGTTCTGGCTACCCCAAAGAGAAGCACTTATTAGCTATGGATTTAAATAACACTTTAGTTTTAAGTAATCTTTCAATTGCCAAAAGAAGGATAATACTGACAATCAGGTGATTTTAAGCCTCATAAGTCACGTCAAACTACCCCAACAAGTAGCACTTACTACATTATATATACAAGTCAATGCTAGTGTTCGGGTACCAATTGTGACAGGTTTGGTAGGGAAAAGGCCACAGTTGGAGTTCTCTGGTAAAGACTACTTACTGGTTTGGTCGAGTAAAGGCCACAGTCGTAGAGCTCTGGTAAATACGACTTATTGCTTTCTCCACAATGCCCATCTTTACTGGAGCCCATTCATTTAGTTGGTAGTCCTCCAAGGAGAATAGAAACAAAAAAATTGTTGTCGTCGGGTGGCCATTAACAGCTACCACAACAAAAGCACTTACTGCAAACAAAATTGATCAATGCTTTTGTTAGGGTTGCTATTGTGACATGCAGGTACACATAAAAAGTATTTGCTGTAATTCAATAGAGAATCTATTCATGCTGTATGAAAAAGCAGTGTGTGATTAGGTAGAAATAAAGCACCTAACTCATGAAAGCAGTTTATGTAGTCTTTCTTGGTATTCAAGAACAGAGCCAAGTTGCAAAACACAGTTAAGCTACCCCAAAGAGAAGCACTTATTCTTCCAGCAAAAAATGTATGCTTCCATTTAAGGTAACTTTAATGTGAAGCTAGGAGAAAAATCATGTTCAGAAAAGCGCCACAGAATGCTTGTTGTCGAATGGCCATTAACAGATACCCCAACAAAAAGCACTTACTGCAAAAAGAAACCAGTCAATGCTTTTGTTAGGGTTGCTGTTGTGGCATGTAGGTACATGTAGAGTCTCATTAAAAAGTGGTTGCTGTAAATCAATGCAGAATTAGACTCTAAATTAACAGCACTTCCTGTGCCTAATAAAATAAAGGTGCTCAAGTTGAAGTAGAATTCAGCATGTTCAAGAGCAGAGCCCAGTGGCAAAACACAGTTCTGGCTACCCCAAAGAGAAGCACTTATTCTTCCAGCAAAAAATGTATGCTTCCATTTAAGGTAACTTTAATGTGAAGCTAGGAGAAAAATCATGTTCAGAAAAGCACCACAGAATGCTTGTTGTCGAATGGCCATTAACAGATACCTCAACAAAGAGCACTTACTGCAAAAAAAAACCCCAGTCAATGCTTTTGTTAGGGTAGCTATTGTGACATGCAGGTACACATTAAAAATTAGTAGCTGTAATTCAATAGAGAATCTATTCATGCTGTATGAAAAAGTAGTGTGTGATTAGGTAGAAATAAAGCAGGTAACACAAGCAAGCAGTTCATGTAGTCTTTCTTGGTACGCAAGAGCAGAGCCTAGTGGCAAAACACAGTTATGGCTACCCCAAAGAGAAGCACTTATTCTTCCAGCAAAAAATGTATGCTTCCATTTAAGGTAACTTTAATGTGAAGCTAGGAGAAAAATCATGTTCAGAAAAGCGCCACAGAATGCTTGTTGTCGAATGGCCATTAACAGATACCCCAACAAAAAGCACTTACTGCAGACAAAACCAGTCAATGCTTTTGTTCGGGTTGCTGTTGTGACGTGTAGGTACATGTAGACTCATTATAAAGTAGGTTCTGTAATTCAATGCAGAATCATACTCCACCTTAATAGCACTTTCTGTAGCGTGATAAAAGAAAGGTGCTCAAGTTGAAGTAGAATTCAGCATGTTCAAGAGCAGAGCCCAGTGGCAAAACACAGTTCTGGCTAACCCAAAGAGAAGCACTTATTCTTCCTGCAAAAAATGTATGCTTCCATTTAAGGTAACTTTAATGTGGAGCTAGGAGAAAAACCATGTTCAGAAAAGCACCACAGAATGCTTGTTGTCGAATGGCCATTAACAGATACCTCAACAAAAAGCACTTACTGCAGACAAAACCAGTCAATGCTTTTGTTAGGGTTGCTGTTGTGGCATGTAGGTAGATGTACAGTCTGACTAAAAAGTAGCTGCTGTAAATCAATGCAGAATTAGACCCTAAATTAACAGCACTTCCTGTACCTGATAAAATAAAGGTGCTCAAGTTGAAGTAGAATTCAGGATGTTCAAGAGCAGAGCCCAGTGGCAAAACACAGTTCTGGCTACCCCAAAGAAAAGCACTTATTAGCTATGGATTTAAATAACGCTTTAGTTGTAAGTAATCTTTCAATTGCCAAAAAAAGGATAATACTGACAATCAGGTGATTTTAAGCCGCTAAAGTCACGTCAAACTACCCCAACAAGTAGCACTTACTGCATTATATATACAAGTCAATGCTAGTGTTCGGGTACTAATTGTGACAGGTTTGGTAGGGAAAAGGCCACAGTTGGAGTTCTCTGGTAAAGACTACTTACTGGTTTGGTCGAGTAAAGGCCACAGTCGTAGAGCTCTGGTAAATACGACTTATTGCTTTCTCCACAATGCCCATCTTTACTGGAGCCCATTCATTTAGTTGGTAGTCCTCCAAGGAGAAAAAAAATAGTTGTCGTCGGGTGGCCATTAACAGCTACCACAACAAAAGCACTTACTGCAAACAAAATTGATCAATGCTTTTGTTAGGGTTGCTATTGTGACATGCAGGTACACATAAAAAGTATTTGCTGTAATTCAATAGAGAATCTATTCATGCTGTATGAAAAAGCAGTGTGTGATTAGGTAGAAATAAAGCACCTAACTCATGAAAGCAGTTTATGTAGTCTTTCTTGGTATTCAAGAACAGAGCCAAGTTGCAAAACACAGTTAAGCTACCCCAAAGAGAAGCACTTATTCTTCCAGCAAAAAATGTATGCTTCCATTTAAGGTAACTTTAATGTGAAGCTAGGAGAAAAATCATGTTCAGAAAAGCGCCACAGAATGCTTGTTGTCGAATGGCCATTAACAGATACCCCAACAAAAAGCACTTACTGCAAAAAGAAACCAGTCAATGCTTTTGTTAGGGTTGCTGTTGTGGCATGTAGGTACATGTAGAGTCTCATTAAAAAGTGGTTGCTGTAAATCAATGCAGAATTAGACTCTAAATTAACAGCACTTCCTGTGCCTAATAAAATAAAGGTGCTCAAGTTGAAGTAGAATTCAGCATGTTCAAGAGCAGAGCCCAGTGGCAAAACACAGTTCTGGCTACCCCAAAGAGAAGCACTTATTCTTCCAGCAAAAAATGTATGCTTCCATTTAAGGTAACTTTAATGTGAAGCTAGGAGAAAAACCATGTTCAGAAAAGCACCACAGAATGCTTGTTGTCGAATGGCCATTAACAGATACCTCAACAAAGAGCACTTACTGCAAAAAAAAACCCCAGTCAATGCTTTTGTTAGGGTAGCTATTGTGACATGCAGGTACACATTAAAAATTAGTAGCTGTAATTCAATAGAGAATCTATTCATGCTGTATGAAAAAGTAGTGTGTGATTAGGTAGAAATAAAGCAGGTAACACAAGCAAGCAGTTCATGTAGTCTTTCTTGGTACGCAAGAGCAGAGCCTAGTGGCAAAACACAGTTATGGCTACCCCAAAGAGAAGCACTTATTCTTCCAGCAAAAAATGTATGCTTCCATTTAAGGTAACTTTAATGTGAAGCTAGGAGAAAAATCATGTTCAGAAAAGCGCCACAGAATGCTTGTTGTCGAATGGCCATTAACAGATACCCCAACAAAAAGCACTTACTGCAGACAAAACCAGTCAATGCTTTTGTTCGGGTTGCTGTTGTGACGTGTAGGTACATGTAGACTCATTATAAAGTAGGTTCTGTAATTCAATGCAGAATCATACTCCACCTTAATAGCACTTTCTGTAGCGTGATAAAAGAAAGGTGCTCAAGTTGAAGTAGAATTCAGCATGTTCAAGAGCAGAGCCCAGTGGCAAAACACAGTTCTGGCTAACCCAAAGAGAAGCACTTATTCTTCCTGCAAAAAATGTATGCTTCCATTTAAGGTAACTTTAATGTGGAGCTAGGAGAAAAACCATGTTCAGAAAAGCACCACAGAATGCTTGTTGTCGAATGGCCATTAACAGATACCCCAACAAAAAGCACTTACTGCAGACAAAACCAGTCAATGCTTTTGTTAGGGTTGCTGTTGTGGCATGTAGGTAGATGTACAGTCTGACTAAAAAGTAGCTGCTGTAAATCAATGCAGAATTAGACCCTAAATTAACAGCACTTCCTGTACCTGATAAAATAAAGGTGCTCAAGTTGAAGTAGAATTCAGGATGTTCAAGAGCAGAGCCCAGTGGCAAAACACAGTTCTGGCTACCCCAAAGAAAAGCACTTATTAGCTATGGATTTAAATAACGCTTTAGTTGTAAGTAATCTTTCAATTGCCAAAAAAAGGATAATACTGACAATCAGGTGATTTTAAGCCGCTAAAGTCACGTCAAACTACCCCAACAAGTAGCACTTACTGCATTATATATACAAGTCAATGCTAGTGTTCGGGTACTAATTGTGACAGGTTTGGTAGGGAAAAGGCCACAGTTGGAGTTCTCTGGTAAAGACTACTTACTGGTTTGGTCGAGTAAAGGCCACAGTCGTAGAGCTCTGGTAAATACGACTTATTGCTTTCTCCACAATGCCCATCTTTACTGGAGCCCATTCATTTAGTTGGTAGTCCTCCAAGGAGAAAAAAAATAGTTGTCGTCGGGTGGCCATTAACAGCTACCACAACAAAAGCACTTACTGCAAACAAAATTGATCAATGCTTTTGTTAGGGTTGCTATTGTGACATGCAGGTACACATAAAAAGTATTTGCTGTAATTCAATAGAGAATCTATTCATGCTGTATGAAAAAGCAGTGTGTGATTAGGTAGAAATAAAGCACCTAACTCATGAAAGCAGTTTATGTAGTCTTTCTTGGTATTCAAGAACAGAGCCAAGTTGCAAAACACAGTTAAGCTACCCCAAAGAGAAGCACTTATTCTTCCAGCAAAAAATGTATGCTTCCATTTAAGGTAACTTTAATGTGAAGCTAGGAGAAAAATCATGTTCAGAAAAGCGCCACAGAATGCTTGTTGTCGAATGGCCATTAACAGATATCCCAACAAAAAGCTCTTACTGCAAAAAGAAACCAGTCAATGCTTTTGTTAGGGTTGCTGTTGTGGCATGTAGGTACATGTAGAGTCTCATTAAAAAGTGGTTGCTGTAAATCAATGCAGAATTAGACTCTAAATTAACAGCACTTCCTGTGCCTAATAAAATAAAGGTGCTCAAGTTGAAGTAGAATTCAGCATGTTCAAGAGCAGAGCCCAGTGGCAAAACACAGTTCTGGCTACCCCAAAGAGAAGCACTTATTCTTCCAGCAAAAAATGTATGCTTCCATTTAAGGTAACTTTAATGTGAAGCTAGGAGAAAAACCATGTTCAGAAAAGCACCACAGAATGCTTGTTGTCGAATGGCCATTAACAGATACCCCAACAAAAAGCACTTACTGCAAAAAGAAACCAGTCAATGCTTTTGTTAGGGTTGCTGTTGTGGCATGTAGGTACATGTAGAGTCTCATTAAAAAGTGGTTGCTGTAAATCAATGCAGAATTAGACTCTAAATTAACAGCACTTCCTGTGCCTAATAAAATAAAGGTGCTCAAGTTGAAGTAGAATTCAGCATGTTCAAGAGCAGAGCCCAGTGGCAAAACACAGTTCTGGCTACCCCAAAGAGAAGCACTTATTCTTCCAGCAAAAAATGTATGCTTCCATTTAAGGTAACTTTAATGTGAAGCTAGGAGAAAAATCATGTTCAGAAAAGCACCACAGAATGCTTGTTGTCGAATGGCCATTAACAGATACCTCAACAAAGAGCACTTACTGCAAAAAAAAACCCCAGTCAATGCTTTTGTTAGGGTAGCTATTGTGACATGCAGGTACACATTAAAAATTAGTAGCTGTAATTCAATAGAGAATCTATTCATGCTGTATGAAAAAGTAGTGTGTGATTAGGTAGAAATAAAGCAGGTAACACAAGCAAGCAGTTCATGTAGTCTTTCTTGGTACGCAAGAGCAGAGCCTAGTGGCAAAACACAGTTATGGCTACCCCAAAGAGAAGCACTTATTCTTCCAGCAAAAAATGTATGCTTCCATTTAAGGTAACTTTAATGTGAAGCTAGGAGAAAAATCATGTTCAGAAAAGCGCCACAGAATGCTTGTTGTCGAATGGCCATTAACAGATACCCCAACAAAAAGCACTTACTGCAGACAAAACCAGTCAATGCTTTTGTTCGGGTTGCTGTTGTGACGTGTAGGTACATGTAGACTCATTATAAAGTAGGTTCTGTAATTCAATGCAGAATCATACTCCACCTTAATAGCACTTTCTGTAGCGTGATAAAAGAAAGGTGCTCAAGTTGAAGTAGAATTCAGCATGTTCAAGAGCAGAGCCCAGTGGCAAAACACAGTTCTGGCTAACCCAAAGAGAAGCACTTATTCTTCCTGCAAAAAATGTATGCTTCCATTTAAGGTAACTTTAATGTGGAGCTAGGAGAAAAACCATGTTCAGAAAAGCACCACAGAATGCTTGTTGTCGAATGGCCATTAACAGATACCTCAACAAAAAGCACTTACTGCAGACAAAACCAGTCAATGCTTTTGTTAGGGTTGCTGTTGTGGCATGTAGGTAGATGTACAGTCTGACTAAAAAGTAGCTGCTGTAAATCAATGCAGAATTAGACCCTAAATTAACAGCACTTCCTGTACCTGATAAAATAAAGGTGCTCAAGTTGAAGTAGAATTCAGGATGTTCAAGAGCAGAGCCCAGTGGCAAAACACAGTTCTGGCTACCCCAAAGAAAAGCACTTATTAGCTATGGATTTAAATAACGCTTTAGTTGTAAGTAATCTTTCAATTGCCAAAAAAAGGATAATACTGACAATCAGGTGATTTTAAGCCGCTAAAGTCACGTCAAACTACCCCAACAAGTAGCACTTACTGCATTATATATACAAGTCAATGCTAGTGTTCGGGTACTAATTGTGACAGGTTTGGTAGGGAAAAGGCCACAGTTGGAGTTCTCTGGTAAAGACTACTTACTGGTTTGGTCGAGTAAAGGCCACAGTCGTAGAGCTCTGGTAAATACGACTTATTGCTTTCTCCACAATGCCCATCTTTACTGGAGCCCATTCATTTAGTTGGTAGTCCTCCAAGGAGAAAAAAAATAGTTGTCGTCGGGTGGCCATTAACAGCTACCACAACAAAGCACTTACTGCAAACAAAATTGATCAATGCTTTTGTTAGGGTTGCTATTGTGACATGCAGGTACACATAAAAAGTATTTGCTGTAATTCAATAGAGAATCTATTCATGCTGTATGAAAAAGCAGTGTGTGATTAGGTAGAAATAAAGCACCTAACTCATGAAAGCAGTTTATGTAGTCTTTCTTGGTATTCAAGAACAGAGCCAAGTTGCAAAACACAGTTAAGCTACCCCAAAGAGAAGCACTTATTCTTCCAGCAAAAAATGTATGCTTCCATTTAAGGTAACTTTAATGTGAAGCTAGGAGAAAAATCATGTTCAGAAAAGCGCCACAGAATGCTTGTTGTCGAATGGCCATTAACAGATATCCCAACAAAAAGCACTTACTGCAAAAAGAAACCAGTCAATGCTTTTGTTAGGGTTGCTGTTGTGGCATGTAGGTACATGTATCGTCTCATTAAAAAGTGGTTGCTGTAAATCAATGCAGAATTAGACTCTAAATTAACAGCACTTCCTGTGCCTAATAAAATAAAGGTGCTCAAGTTGAAGTAGAATTCAGCATGTTCAAGAGCAGAGCCCAGTGGCAAAACACAGTTCTGGCTACCCCAAAGAGAAGCACTTATTCTTCCAGCAAAAAATGTATGCTTCCATTTAAGGTAACTTTAATGTGAAGCTAGGAGAAAAACCATGTTCAGAAAAGCACCACAGAATGCTTGTTGTCGAATGGCCATTAACAGATACCCCAACAAAAAGCACTTACTGCAGACAAAACCAGTCAATGCTTTTGTTAGGGTAGCTATTGTGACATGCAGGTACACATTAAAAATTATTAGCTGTAATTCAATAGAGAATCTATTCATGCTGTATGAAAAAGTAGTGTGTGAGTAGGTAGAAATAAAGCAGGTAACACAAGAAAGCAGTTCATGTAGTCTTTCTTGGTACACAAGAGCAGAGCCTAGTGGCAAAACACAGTTATGGCTACCCCAAAGAGAAGCACTTATTCTTCCAGCAAAAAATGTATGCTTCCATTTAAGGTAACTTTAATGTGAAGCTAGGAGAAAAACCATGTTCAGAAAAGCAACACAGAATGCTTGTTCCAGTGGCAAAACACAGTTCTGGCTAACCCAAAGAGAAGCACTTATTCTTCCAGCAAAAATGATGCTTCCATTTAAGGTAACTTTAATGTGGAGCTAGGAGAAAAACCATGTTAGAAAAGCACCACAGAATGCTTGTTGTCGAATGGCCATTAACGATACCTCAACAAAAAGCACTTACTGCAAAAAGAAACCAGTCAATGCTTTTGTTAAGGTTGCTGTTGTGGCATGTAGGTACATGTAGAGTCTCATTAAAAAGTGGTTGCTGTAAATCAATGCAGAATTAGACTCTAAATTAACAGCACTTCCTGTGCCTAATAAAATAAAGGTGCTCAAGTTGAAGTAGAATTCAGCATGTTCAAGAGCAGAGCCCAGTGGCAAAACACAGTTCTGGCTAACCCAAAGAGAAGCACTTATTCTTCCAGCAAAAAATTTATGCTTCCATTTAGGTAACTTTAATGTGAAGCTAGGAGAAAAATCATGTTCAGAAAAGCACCACAGAATGCTTGTTGTCGAATGGCCATTAACAGATACCTCAACAAAGAGCACTTACTGCAAAAAAAAACCAGTCAATGCTTTGTTGGGTAGCTATTGTGACATGCAGGTACACATAAAAATTATTAGCTGTTATTCAATAGAGAATCTATTCATGCTGTATGAAAAAGTGTGTGTGATTAGGTAGAAATAAAGCAGGTAACACAAGAAAGCAGTTCATGTAGTCTTTCTTGGTACGCAAGAGCAGAGCCTAGTGGCAAAACACAGTTATGGCTACCCCAAAGAGAAGCATTATTCTTCCAGCAAAAAATGTATGCTTCCATTTAAGGTAACTTTAATGTGAAGCTAGGAGAAAAACCATGTTCAGAAAAGCACACAGAATGCTTGTTGTCGAATGGCCATTAACAGATACCCAACAAAAAGCACTTACTGCAGACAAAACCAGTCAATGCTTTTGTTAGGGTTGCTGTTGTGGCATCTAGGTAGATGTACAGTCTGACTAAAAAGTAGCTGCTGTAAATCAATGCAGAATTAGACCCTAATTAACAGCACTTCCTGTGCTGATAAAATAAAGGTGCTCAAGTTGAAGTAGAATTCAGGATGTTCAAGAGCAGAGCCATGGCAAAACACAGTTCTGGCTACCCCAAAGAAAAGCACTTATAGCTATGGATTTAAATAACGTTTGTTTAAGTAATCTTTCAATGTTCCAAAAAGGATAATACTGACAATCGGTGATTTTATGCGCTAAAGTCACGTCAAACTACCCCAACAAGTAGCACTTACTGCATTATATATACAAGTCAATGCTAGTGTTCGGTACAATTTGTCACGTTCCGACCTATTTATGTTAGTTTGTTATGTGTGTTAGTTGGTCAGGACGTGAGGTTGGGTGGGCATTCTATGTTTTCTGTTTCTGTGTTGGTTTGGGTTGCCTGGTAGGCTCTTATTAGAGGCAGGTGTTTGGCGTTCCTCTAATTAAGAGTCATATTTAGGTAGGCTGTCACAGTGTTGTGTGTGGTGATTGTCTTCCGCTGTCTGTTTGTACACCAGCGGGACTGTTCGTTTGTTCGGTTTGTGTAGCCTAGTTCCTATTCGTGCGTTTTCTTGTTTTATGTAAGACGTCGTCTAGTCTGTCTACACGTTTGTGTTTTTGTTAGTTTAATCAAGTTCGTGTTTCGTTAATAAAATATGTCTTTCACTACGCTGCGCCTTGGTTCCTCAATACTCTCCTCTTCAGATGAAGAGAGAGGACCGCCGTTACACAATTGTGACAGGTTTGGTAGGGAAAAGGCCACAGTTGGAGTCTCTGGTAAAGACTACTTACTGGTTTGGTCGAGAAAAGGCCACAGTCGTAGAGCTCTGGTAAATATGACTTATGTCTCCACAATGCCCATCTTACTGGAGCCCATTCATTTAGTTGGTAGTCCTCCAAGGAGAAAAAAAATAGTTGTCGTCGGGTGGCCATTAACAGCTACCACAACAAAAGCACTTACTGCAAACAAAATTGATCAATGCTTTTGTTAGGGTTGCTATTGTGACATGCAGGTACACATAAAAAGTATTTGCTGTAATTCAATAGAGAATCTATTCATGCTGTATGAAAAAGCAGTGTGTGATTAGGTAGAAATAAAGCACCTAACTCATGAAAGCAGTTTATGTAGTCTTTCTTGTTATTCAAGAGCAGAGCCTAGTGGCAAAACACAGTCTGGCTAACCCAAAGAGAAGCATATTTTCCAGCAAAAAATGTATGCTTCCATTTAAGGTAACTTTAATGTGAAGCTAGGAGAAAAATCATGTTCAGAAAAGCACCACAGAATGCTTGTTGTCGAATGGCCATTAACAGATACCTCAACAAAGAGCACTTACTGCAAAAAAACCCAGTCAATGCATTTGTTAGGGTAGCTATTGTGACATGCAGGTACACTAAAAAATTAGTAGCTGTAATTCAATAGAGAATCTATTCATGCTGTATGAAAAAGTATGTGTGATTAGTAGAAATAAAGCAGGTAACACAAGAAGCAGTTCATGTAGTCTTTCTGTACGCAAGAGCAGAGCCTGAGGCAAAACACAGTTATGGCTACCCCAAAGAGAAGCACTTATTCTTCCAGCAAAAAATGTATGCTTCATTTAAGGTAACTTTAATGTGAAGCTAGGAGAAAAACCATGTTCAGAAAAGCACCACAGAATGCTTGTTGTCTAATGGCCATTAACAGATACCCCAACAAAAGCACTTACTGCAGACAAAACCAGTCAATGCTTTTGTTAGGGTTGCTGTTGTGGCATCTAGGTAGATGTACGTCTGACTAAAAAGTAGTGCTGTAAATCAATGCAGAATTAGACCCTAAATTAAGCACTTCCTGTGCCTGATAAAATAAAGGTGCTCAAGTTGAAGTAGAATTCAGCATGTTCAAGAGCAGAGCCCAGTGGCAAAACACAGTTCTGGCTAACCCAAGAGAAGCACTTATTCTTCCAGCAAAAAATGTATGCTTCCATTTAAGGTAACTTTAATGTGGAGCTAGGAGAAAACCATGTTTAGAAAAGCACCACGAATGCTTGTTGTCGAATGGCCATTAACAGATACCCAACAAAAAGCACTTACTGCAAAAAGAAACCAGTCAATGCTTTTGTTAGGTTGCTGTTGTGGCATGTAGGTACATGTAGAGTCTCATTAAAAAGTGGTTGCTGTAAATCAATGCAGAATTAGACTCTAAATTAACAGCACTTCCTGTGCCTAATAAAATAAGGTGTCAAGTTGAAGTAGAATTCAGCATGTTCAAGAGCAGAGCCCAGTGGCAAAACACAGTTCTGGCTAACCCAAAGAGAAGCACTTATTCTTCAGCAAAAAATTTATGCTTCCATTTAAGGTAACTTTAATGTGAAGCTAGGAGAAAAATCATGTTCAGAAAAGCACCACAGAATGCTTGTTGTCGAATGGCCATTAACAGATACCTCAACAAAGAGCACTTACTGCAAAAAAAAACCAGTCAATGCTTTTGTTAGGGTAGCTATTGTGACATGCAGGTACACATAAAAAATTATTAGCTGTTATTCAATAGAGAATCTATTCATGCTGTATGAAAAAGTAGTGTGTGATTAGGTAGAAATAAAGCAGGTAACACAAGAAAGCAGTTCATGTAGTCTTTCTTGTACGAAGAGCAGAGCCTAGTGGCAAAACAAGTTATGGCTACCCAAAGAGAAGCACTTATCTTCCAGCAAAAAATGTTTGCTTCCATTTAAGGTAACTTTAATGTGAAGCTAGGAGAAAAACCATGTTCAGAAAAGCACCACAGAATGCTTGTTGTCGAATGGCCATAACAGATACCTCAACAAAGAGCACTTACTGCAAAAAAAACCAGTCAATGCTTTTGTTAGGGTAGCTATTGTGACATGCAGGTACACATAAAAAATTAGTAGCGTTATTCAATAGAGAATCTATTCATGCTGTATGAAAAAGTAGTGTTGATTAGGTAGAAATAAAGCAGGTAACACAAGAAAGCAGTTCATGTAGTCTTTCTTGGTACGCAAGAGCAGAGCCTGTGGCAAAACACAGTTATGGCTACCCCAAGAGAAGCACTTATTCTTCCAGCAAAAAATGTTTGCTTCCATTTAAGGTAACTTTAATGTGAATCTAGGAGAAAAACCATGTTCAGAAAAGCAACACAGAATGCTTGTTGTCGAATGGCCATTAACAGATACCCAACAAAAAGCACTTACTGCAGACAAAACCAGTCAATGCTTTTGTTAGGGTTGCTGTGTGGCATCTAGGTAGAATGTACAGTCTGACTAAAAAGTAGCTGCTGTAAATCAATGCAGAATTAGACCCTAAATTAACAGCACTTCCTGTGCCGATAAATAAAGGTGCTCAAGTTGAAGTAGAATTCAGGATGTTCAAGGCAGAGCTAGTGGCAAAACACAGTTCTGGCTACCCCAAAGAAAAGCACTTATTAGCTATGGATTTAAATAACGTTTAGTTGTAAGTAATCTTTCAATTGCCAAAAAAAGGATAATACTGACAATCAGGTGATTTTAAGCGCTAAAAGTCACGTCAAATACCCCAACAAGTAGCACTTACTGATTATATATACAAGTCAATGCTAGTGTTCGGGTACACAATTGTGACAGGTTTGGTAGGGAAAAGGCCACAGTTGGAGTTCTCTGGTAAAGACTACTTACTGTGGTCGAGAAAAGGCCACAGCGTAGAGCTCTGGTAAATCGACTTATTGCTTTCCCACAATGCCCATCTTTACTGGAGCCCATTCATTTAGTTGGTAGTCCTCCAAGGAGAAAAAAATAGTTGTCGTCGGGTGGCCATTAAACAGCTACCACAACAAAAGCACTTACTGCAAAACAAAATTGATCAATGCTTTTGTTAGGGTTGCTATTGTGACATGCAGGTACACATAAAAAGTATTTGCTGTAATTCAATAGAGAATCTATTCATGCTGTATGAAAAAGTAGTGTGTGATTAGGTAGAAATAAAGCAGGTAACACAAGAAAGCAGTTCATGTAGTCTTTCTTGGTACGCAAGAGCAGAGCCTAGTGGCAAAACACTTATGGCTACCCAAAGAGAAGCACTTATTCTTCAGCAAAAAATGTTTGCTTCCATTTAAGGTAACTTTAATGTGAATCTAGAGAAAAACCATGTTCAGAAAAGCAACACAGAATGCTTGTTGTCGAATGGCCATTAACAGATACCCCAACAAAAGCACTTACTGCAGACAAAACCAGTCAATGCTTTTGTTAGGTTGCTGTTGTGGCATCTAGGTAGATGTACAGTCTGACTAAAAGTAGCTGCTGTAAATCAATGCAGAATTAGAACCTAAATAACAGCACTTCCTGTGCCTGATAAAATAAAGGTGCTCAAGTTGAAGTAGAATTCAGCATGTTCAAGAGCGAGCCTAGTGGCAAAACACAGTTCTGGCTACCCCAAAGAAAAGCACTTATTAGCTATGGATTAAATAACGCTTTAGTTTAAGTAATCTTTCAATTGCCAAAAAAAGGATAATACTGACAATCAGGTGATTTTAAGCCGCTAAAGTCACGTCAAACTACCCAACAAGTAGCACTTACTGCATATTATACAAGTCAATGCTAGTGTTCGGGTACCAATTGTGACAGGTTTGGTAGGGAAAAGGCACAGTTGGAGTTCTCTGGTAAAGACTACTTACTGGTTTGGTCGAGAAAAGGCCACAGTCGTAGAGCTCTGGTAAATACGACTTATTGCTTTCTCCACAATGCCCATCTTTACTGAGCCCATTCATTTAGTTGGTAGTCCTCCAAGGAGAAAAAAAATAGTTTGTCGTCGGGTGGCCATTAACAGCTACCACAACAAAAGCACTTACTGCAAACAAAATTGATCAATGCTTTTGTTAGGGTTGCTATTGTGACATGCAGGTACACATAAAAAGTATTGCTGTAATTCAATAGAGAATCTATTCATGCTGTATGAAAAAGCAGTGTGTGATTAGGTAGAAATAAAGCACCTAACTCATGAAAGCAGTTATGTAGTCTTTCTTGTTATTCAAGAGCAGCGCAAGTTGCAAAACACAGTTAAGCTACCCCAAGAGAAGCACTTATTCTCCAGCAAAAAATGTATGCTTCCATTTAAGGTAACTTAATGTGAAGCTAGGAGAAAAATCATGTTCAGAAAAGCGCCACAGAATGCTTGTTGTCGAATGGCCATTAACAGATACCCCAACAAAAAGCACTTACTGCAGACAAAACCAGTCAATGCTTTGTTCGGGTTGCTGTTGTGACGTGTAGGTACATGTAGATCATTCATAAAGTAGGTTCTGTAATTCAATGCAGAATATACTCCAACTAATAGCACTTTCTGTAGTGTGATAAAAAAGGTGCTCAAGTTGAAGTAGAATTCAGCATGTTCAAGAGCAGAGCCAGTGGCAAACACAGTTCTGGCTACCCAAGAGAAGCACTTATTCTTCCAGCAAAAAATGTATGCTTCATTTAAGGTAACTTTAATGTGAAGCTAGGAGAAAATCCATGTTCAGAAAAGCACCACAGAATGCTTGTTGTCGAATGGCCATTAACAGATACCTCAACAAAGAGCACTTACTGCAAAAAAACCAGTCAATGCTTTTGTTAGGGTAGCTATTGTGACATGCAGGTACACATAAAAAATTAGTAGCTGTATTCAATAGAGAATCTATTCATGCTGTATGAAAAAGTAGTGTGTGATTAGGTAGAAATAAGCAGGTAACACAAGAAAGCAGTTCATGTAGTCTTTCTTGGTACGCAAGAGCAGAGCTAGTGGCAAAACACAGTTATGGCTACCCCAAGAGAAGCACTTATTCTTCCAGCAAAAAATGTTTGCTTCCATTTAAGGTAACTTTAATGTGAAGCTAGGAGAAAACCATGTTCAGAAAAGCACCACAGAATGCTTGTTGTCGAATGGCCATTAACAGATACCTCAACAAAGAGCACTTACTGCAAAAAAAACCCAGTCAATGCTTTGTTAGGGTAGCTATTGTGACATGAGGTACACACTAAAAAATTAGTAGCTGTTATTCAATAGAGAATCTATTCATGCTGTATGAAAAGTAGTGTGTGATTAGGTAGAAATAAGCAGGTAACACAAGAAAGCATTCATGTAGTCTTTCTTGGACGCAAGAGCAGAGCCTAGTGGCAAAACACAGTTATGGCTACCCAAAGAGAAGCACTTATTCTTCAGCAAAAATGTTTGCTTCCATTTAAGGTAACTTTAATGTGAATCTAGGAGAAAACCATGTTCAGAAAAGCAACACAGGAATGCTTGTTGTCGAATGGCCATTAACAGATACCCCAACAAAAGCACTTACTGCAGACAAACACAGTCAATGCTTTTGTTAGGGTTGCTGTTGTGGCATCTAGGTAGATGTACAGTCTGACTAAAAAGTAGCTGCTGTAATCAATGCAGAATTAGACCCTAAATTAACAGCACTTCCTGTGCCTGATAAATAAAGGTGCTCAAGTTGAAGTAGAATTCAGGATGTTCAAGAGCAGAGCCTAGTGGCAAAACACAGTTCTGGCTACCCCAAAGAAAGCACTTATTAGCTATGGATTAAATAACGCTTTAGTTGTAAGTAATCTTTCAATGCCAAAAAAGGATAATACTGACAATTAGGTGATTTTAAGCCGCTAAAGTCACGTCAAAACTACCCCAACAAGTAGCACTTACTGCATTATATATACAAGTCAATGCTAGTGTTCGGGTACAATTGTGACAGGTTTGGTAGGGAAAAGGCCACAGTTGGAGTTCTCTGGTAAAGACTACTTACTGTTTGGTCGAGAAAAGGCCACAGTCGTAGAGCTCTGGTAAAGTACGACTTATTGCTTTCTCCACAATGCCCATCTTTACTGGAGCCATTCATTTAGTTGGTAGTCCTCCAGGAGAAAAAAAAATAATGTAGTCTTTCTTGGTACACAAGAGCAGAGCCTAGTGGCAAAACACAGTTATGGCTACCCAAAAGAGAAGCACTTATTCTTCCAGCAAAAAATGTGTGCTTCCATTTAAGGTAACTTTAATGTGAAGCTAGGAGAAAAACCATGTTCAGAAAAGCAACACAGAATGCTTGTTGTCGAATGGCCATTAACAGATACCCCAACAAAAAGCACTTACTGCAGACAAAACCAGTCAATGCTTTTGTTAGGGTTGCTGTTGTGGCATGTAGGTAGATGTACAGTCTGACTAAAAAGTAGCTGCTGTAAATCAATGCAGAATTAGACCCTAAATTAACAGCACTTCCTGTGCCTGATAAAATAAAGGTGCTCAAGTTGAAGTAGAATTCAGGATGTTCAAGAGCAGAGCCTAGTGGCAAAACACAGTTCTGGCTACCCCAAAGAAAAGCACTTATTAGCTATGGATTTAAATAACGCTTTAGTTGTAAGTAATCTTTCAATTGCCAAAAAAAGGATAATACTGACAATCAGGTGATTTTAAGCCGCTAAAGTCACGTCAAACTACCCCAACAAGTAGCACTTACTGCATTATATATACAAGTCAATGCTAGTGTTCGGGTACCAATTGTGACAGGTTTGGTAGGGAAAAGGCCACAGTTGGAGTTCTCTGGTAAAGACTACTTACTGGTTTGGTCGAGAAAAGGCCACAGTCGTAGAGCTCTGGTAAATACGACTTATTGCTTTCTCCACAATGCCCATCTTTACTGGAGCCCATTCATTTAGTTGGTAGTCCTCCAAGGAGAAAAAAAATAGTTGTCGTCGGGTGGCCATTAACAGCTACCACAACAAAAGCACTTACTGCAAACAAAATTGATCAATGCTTTTGTTAGGGTAGCTATTGTGACATGCAGGTACACATAAAAAATTAGTAGCTGTTATTCAATAGAGAATCTATTCATGCTGTATGAAAAAGTAGTGTGTGATTAGGTAGAAATAAAGCAGGTAACACAAGAAAGCAGTTCATGTAGTCTTTCTTGGTACGCAAGAGCAGAGCCTAGTGGCAAAACACAGTTATGGCTACCCCAAAGAGAAGCACTTATTCTTCCAGCAAAAAATGTTTGCTTCCATTTAAGGTAACTTTAATGTGAAGCTAGGAGAAAAACCATGTTCAGAAAAGCAACACAGAATGCTTGTTGTCGAATGGCCATTAACAGATACCCCAACAAAAAGCACTTACTGCAGACAAAACCAGTCAATGCTTTTGTTAGGGTTGCTGTTGTGGCATGTAGGTAGATGTACAGTCTGACTAAAAAGTAGCTGCTGTAAATCAATGCAGAATTAGACCCTAAATTAACAGCACTTCCTGTGCCTGATAAAATAAAGGTGCTCAAGTTGAAGTAGAATTCAGCATGTTCAAGAGCAGAGCCTAGTGGCAAAACACAGTTCTGGCTACCCCAAAGAAAAGCACTTATTAGCTATGGATTTAAATAACGCTTTAGTTGTAAGTAATCTTTCAATTGCCAAAAAAAGGATAATACTGACAATCAGGTGATTTTAAGCCGCTAAAGTCACGTCAAACTACCCCAACAAGTAGCACTTACTGCATTATATATACAAGTCAATGCTAGTGTTCGGGTACCAATTGTGACAGGTTTGGTAGGGAAAAGGCCACAGTTGGAGTTCTCTGGTAAAGACTACTTACTGGTTTGGTCGAGAAAAGGCCACAGTCGTAGAGCTCTGGTAAATACGACTTATTGCTTTCTCCACAATGCCCATCTTTACTGGAGCCCATTCATTTAGTTGGTAGTCCTCCAAGGAGAAAAAAAATAGTTGTCGTCGGGTGGCCATTAACAGCTACCACAACAAAAGCACTTACTGCAAACAAAATTGATCAATGCTTTTGTTAGGGTTGCTATTGTGACATGCAGGTACACATAAAAAGTATTTGCTGTAATTCAATAGAGAATCTATTCATGCTGTATGAAAAAGCAGTGTGTGATTAGGTAGAAATAAAGCACCTAACTCATGAAAGCAGTTTATGTAGTCTTTCTTGTTATTCAAGAGCAGAGCCAAGTTGCAAAACACAGTTAAGCTACCCCAAAGAGAAGCACTTATTCTTCCAGCAAAAAATGTATGCTTCCATTTAAGGTAACTTTAATGTGAAGCTAGGAGAAAAATCATGTTCAGAAAAGCGCCACAGAATGCTTGTTGTCGAATGGCCATTAACAGATACCCCAACAAAAAGCACTTACTGCAGACAAAACCAGTCAATGCTTTTGTTAGGGTTGCTGTTGTGGCATCTAGGTAGATGTACAGTCTGACTAAAAAGTAGCTGCTGTAAATCAATGCAGAATTAGACCCTAAATTAACAGCACTTCCTGTGCCTGAAATAAAGGTGCTCAAGTTGAAGTAGAATTCAGCATGTTCAAGAGCAGAGCCCAGTGGCAAAACACAGTTCTGGCTAACCCAAAGAGAAGCACTTATTCTTCCAGCAAAAAATGTATGCTTCCATTTAAGGTAACTTTAATGTGGAGCTAGGAGAAAAACCATGTTTAGAAAAGCACCACAGAATGCTTGTTGTCGAATGGCCATTAACAGATACCTCAACAAAAAGCACTTACTGCAAAAAGAAACCAGTCAATGCTTTTGTTAAGGTTGCTGTTGTGGCATGTAGGTACATGTAGAGTCTCATTAAAAAGTGGTTGCTGTAAATCAATGCAGAATTAGACTCTAAATTAACAGCACTTCCTGTGCCTAATAAAATAAAGGTGCTCAAGTTGAAGTAGAATTCAGCATGTTCAAGAGCAGAGCCCAGTGGCAAAACACAGTTCTGGCTAACCCAAAGAGAAGCACTTATTCTTCCAGCAAAAAATTTATGCTTCCATTTAAGGTAACTTTAATGTGAAGCTAGGAGAAAAATCATGTTCAGAAAAGCACCACAGAATGCTTGTTGTCGAATGGCCATTAACAGATACCTCAACAAAGAGCACTTACTGCAAAAAAAAACCAGTCAATGCTTTTGTTAGGGTAGCTATTGTGACATGCAGGTACACATAAAAAATTATTAGCTGTTATTCAATAGAGAATCTATTCATGCTGTATGAAAAAGTAGTGTGTGATTAGGTAGAAATAAAGCAGGTAACACAAGAAAGCAGTTCATGTAGTCTTTCTTGGTACGCAAGAGCAGAGCCTAGTGGCAAAACACAGTTATGGCTACCCCAAAGAGAAGCACTTATTCTTCCAGCAAAAAATGTATGCTTCCATTTAAGGTAACTTTAATGTGAAGCTAGGAGAAAAACCATGTTCAGAAAAGCAACACAGAATGCTTGTTGTCGAATGGCCATTAACAGATACCCCAACAAAAAGCACTTACTGCAGACAAAACCAGTCAATGCTTTTGTTAGGGTTGCTGTTGTGGCATCTAGGTAGATGTACAGTCTGACTAAAAAGTAGCTGCTGTAAATCAATGCAGAATTAGACCCTAAATTAACAGCACTTCCTGTGCCTGATAAAATAAAGGTGCTCAAGTTGAAGTAGAATTCAGGATGTTCAAGAGCAGAGCCTAGTGGCAAAACACAGTTCTGGCTACCCCAAAGAAAAGCACTTATTAGCTATGGATTTAAATAACGCTTTAGTTTTAAGTAATCTTTCAATTGCCAAAAAAAGGATAATACTGACAATCAGGTGATTTTATGCCGCTAAAGTCACGTCAAACTACCCCAACAAGTAGCACTTACTGCATTATATATACAAGTCAATGCTAGTGTTCGGGTACCAATTTGTCACGTTCCTGACCTATTTATGTTAGTTTGTTATGTGTGTTAGTTGGTCAGGACGTGAGGTTGGGTGGGCATTCTATGTTTTCTGTTTCTGTGTTGGTTTTGGGTTGCCTGGTATGGCTCTTAATTAGAGGCAGGTGTTTGGCGTTCCTCTAATTAAGAGTCATATTTAGGTAGGCGTTGTCACAGTGTTCGTTGTGGGTGATTGTCTTCCGTGTCTGTGTTTGTACACCACGCGGGACTGTTTACGGTTTGTTCGGTTTGTGTAGCCTATGTTCCTATTCGTGCGTTTTCTTGTTTTATGTAAGTACGTCGTCTAGGTCTGTCTACACCGTTTGTTGTTTTTGTTAGTTTAATCAAGTTCGTGTTTCGTTAATAAAATATGTCTTTTCACTACGCTGCGCCTTGGTTCCCTCAATACTCCTCCTCTTCAGATGAAGAGGAGGAGGACCGCCGTTACACAATTGTGACAGGTTTGGTAGGGAAAAGGCCACAGTTGGAGTTCTCTGGTAAAGACTACTTACTGGTTTGGTCGAGAAAAGGCCACAGTCGTAGAGCTCTGGTAAATATGACTTATTGCTTTCTCCACAATGCCCATCTTTACTGGAGCCCATTCATTTAGTTGGTAGTCCTCCAAGGAGAAAAAAAATAGTTGTCGTCGGGTGGCCATTAACAGCTACCACAACAAAAGCACTTACTGCAAACAAAATTGATCAATGCTTTTGTTAGGGTTGCTATTGTGACATGCAGGTACACATAAAAAGTATTTGCTGTAATTCAATAGAGAATCTATTCATGCTGTATGAAAAAGCAGTGTGTGATTAGGTAGAAATAAAGCACCTAACTCATGAAAGCAGTTTATGTAGTCTTTCTTGTTATTCAAGAGCAGAGCCCAGTGGCAAAACACAGTTCTGGCTAACCCAAAGAGAAGCACTTATTCTTCCAGCAAAAAATGTATGCTTCCATTTAAGGTAACTTTAATGTGAAGCTAGGAGAAAAATCATGTTCAGAAAAGCACCACAGAATGCTTGTTGTCGAATGGCCATTAACAGATACCTCAACAAAGAGCACTTACTGCAAAAAAAACCCAGTCAATGCATTTGTTAGGGTAGCTATTGTGACATGCAGGTACACATAAAAAATTAGTAGCTGTAATTCAATAGAGAATCTATTCATGCTGTATGAAAAAGTAGTGTGTGATTAGGTAGAAATAAAGCAGGTAACACAAGAAAGCAGTTCATGTAGTCTTTCTTGGTACGCAAGAGCAGAGCCTAGAGGCAAAACACAGTTATGGCTACCCCAAAGAGAAGCACTTATTCTTCCAGCAAAAAATGTATGCTTCCATTTAAGGTAACTTTAATGTGAAGCTAGGAGAAAAACCATGTTCAGAAAAGCACCACAGAATGCTTGTTGTCTAATGGCCATTAACAGATACCCCAACAAAAAGCACTTACTGCAGACAAAACCAGTCAATGCTTTTGTTAGGGTTGCTGTTGTGGCATCTAGGTAGATGTACAGTCTGACTAAAAAGTAGCTGCTGTAAATCAATGCAGAATTAGACCCTAAATTAACAGCACTTCCTGTGCCTGATAAAATAAAGGTGCTCAAGTTGAAGTAGAATTCAGCATGTTCAAGAGCAGAGCCCAGTGGCAAAACACAGTTCTGGCTAACCCAAAGAGAAGCACTTATTCTTCCAGCAAAAAATGTATGCTTCCATTTAAGGTAACTTTAATGTGGAGCTAGGAGAAAAACCATGTTTAGAAAAGCACCACAGAATGCTTGTTGTCGAATGGCCATTAACAGATACCTCAACAAAAAGCACTTACTGCAAAAAGAAACCAGTCAATGCTTTTGTTAAGGTTGCTGTTGTGGCATGTAGGTACATGTAGAGTCTCATTAAAAAGTGGTTGCTGTAAATCAATGCAGAATTAGACTCTAAATTAACAGCACTTCCTGTGCCTAATAAAATAAAGGTGCTCAAGTTGAAGTAGAATTCAGCATGTTCAAGAGCAGAGCCCAGTGGCAAAACACAGTTCTGGCTAACCCAAAGAGAAGCACTTATTCTTCCAGCAAAAAATTTATGCTTCCATTTAAGGTAACTTTAATGTGAAGCTAGGAGAAAAATCATGTTCAGAAAAGCACCACAGAATGCTTGTTGTCGAATGGCCATTAACAGATACCTCAACAAAGAGCACTTACTGCAAAAAAAAACCAGTCAATGCTTTTGTTAGGGTAGCTATTGTGACATGCAGGTACACATAAAAAATTATTAGCTGTTATTCAATAGAGAATCTATTCATGCTGTATGAAAAAGTAGTGTGTGATTAGGTAGAAATAAAGCAGGTAACACAAGAAAGCAGTTCATGTAGTCTTTCTTGGTACGCAAGAGCAGAGCCTAGTGGCAAAACACAGTTATGGCTACCCCAAAGAGAAGCACTTATTCTTCCAGCAAAAAATGTTTGCTTCCATTTAAGGTAACTTTAATGTGAAGCTAGGAGAAAAACCATGTTCAGAAAAGCACCACAGAATGCTTGTTGTCGAATGGCCATTAACAGATACCTCAACAAAGAGCACTTACTGCAAAAAAAACCCAGTCAATGCTTTTGTTAGGGTAGCTATTGTGACATGCAGGTACACATAAAAAATTAGTAGCTGTTATTCAATAGAGAATCTATTCATGCTGTATGAAAAAGTAGTGTGTGATTAGGTAGAAATAAAGCAGGTAACACAAGAAAGCAGTTCATGTAGTCTTTCTTGGTACGCAAGAGCAGAGCCTAGTGGCAAAACACAGTTATGGCTACCCCAAAGAGAAGCACTTATTCTTCCAGCAAAAAATGTTTGCTTCCATTTAAGGTAACTTTAATGTGAATCTAGGAGAAAAACCATGTTCAGAAAAGCAACACAGAATGCTTGTTGTCGAATGGCCATTAACAGATACCCCAACAAAAAGCACTTACTGCAGACAAAACCAGTCAATGCTTTTGTTAGGGTTGCTGTTGTGGCATCTAGGTAGATGTACAGTCTGACTAAAAAGTAGCTGCTGTAAATCAATGCAGAATTAGACCCTAAATTAACAGCACTTCCTGTGCCTGATAAAATAAAGGTGCTCAAGTTGAAGTAGAATTCAGGATGTTCAAGAGCAGAGCCTAGTGGCAAAACACAGTTCTGGCTACCCCAAAGAAAAGCACTTATTAGCTATGGATTTAAATAACGCTTTAGTTGTAAGTAATCTTTCAATTGCCAAAAAAAGGATAATACTGACAATCAGGTGATTTTAAGCCGCTAAAGTCACGTCAAACTACCCCAACAAGTAGCACTTACTGCATTATATATACAAGTCAATGCTAGTGTTCGGGTACCAATTGTGACAGGTTTGGTAGGGAAAAGGCCACAGTTGGAGTTCTCTGGTAAAGACTACTTACTGGTTTGGTCGAGAAAAGGCCACAGTCGTAGAGCTCTGGTAAATACGACTTATTGCTTTCTCCACAATGCCCATCTTTACTGGAGCCCATTCATTTAGTTGGTAGTCCTCCAAGGAGAAAAAAAATAGTTGTCGTCGGGTGGCCATTAACAGCTACCACAACAAAAGCACTTACTGCAAACAAAATTGATCAATGCTTTTGTTAGGGTAGCTATTGTGACATGCAGGTACACATAAAAAATTAGTAGCTGTTATTCAATAGAGAATCTATTCATGCTGTATGAAAAAGTAGTGTGTGATTAGGTAGAAATAAAGCAGGTAACACAAGAAAGCAGTTCATGTAGTCTTTCTTGGTACGCAAGAGCAGAGCCTAGTGGCAAAACACAGTTATGGCTACCCCAAAGAGAAGCACTTATTCTTCCAGCAAAAAATGTTTGCTTCCATTTAAGGTAACTTTAATGTGAATCTAGGAGAAAAACCATGTTCAGAAAAGCAACACAGAATGCTTGTTGTCGAATGGCCATTAACAGATACCCCAACAAAAAGCACTTACTGCAGACAAAACCAGTCAATGCTTTTGTTAGGGTTGCTGTTGTGGCATCTAGGTAGATGTACAGTCTGACTAAAAAGTAGCTGCTGTAAATCAATGCAGAATTAGACCCTAAATTAACAGCACTTCCTGTGCCTGATAAAATAAAGGTGCTCAAGTTGAAGTAGAATTCAGCATGTTCAAGAGCAGAGCCTAGTGGCAAAACACAGTTCTGGCTACCCCAAAGAAAAGCACTTATTAGCTATGGATTTAAATAACGCTTTAGTTGTAAGTAATCTTTCAATTGCCAAAAAAAGGATAATACTGACAATCAGGTGATTTTAAGCCGCTAAAGTCACGTCAAACTACCCCAACAAGTAGCACTTACTGCATTATATATACAAGTCAATGCTAGTGTTCGGGTACCAATTGTGACAGGTTTGGTAGGGAAAAGGCCACAGTTGGAGTTCTCTGGTAAAGACTACTTACTGGTTTGGTCGAGAAAAGGCCACAGTCGTAGAGCTCTGGTAAATACGACTTATTGCTTTCTCCACAATGCCCATCTTTACTGGAGCCCATTCATTTAGTTGGTAGTCCTCCAAGGAGAAAAAAAATAGTTGTCGTCGGGTGGCCATTAACAGCTACCACAACAAAAGCACTTACTGCAAACAAAATTGATCAATGCTTTTGTTAGGGTTGCTATTGTGACATGCAGGTACACATAAAAAGTATTTGCTGTAATTCAATAGAGAATCTATTCATGCTGTATGAAAAAGCAGTGTGTGATTAGGTAGAAATAAAGCACCTAACTCATGAAAGCAGTTTATGTAGTCTTTCTTGTTATTCAAGAGCAGAGCCAAGTTGCAAAACACAGTTAAGCTACCCCAAAGAGAAGCACTTATTCTTCCAGCAAAAAATGTATGCTTCCATTTAAGGTAACTTTAATGTGAAGCTAGGAGAAAAATCATGTTCAGAAAAGCGCCACAGAATGCTTGTTGTCGAATGGCCATTAACAGATACCCCAACAAAAAGCACTTACTGCAGACAAAACCAGTCAATGCTTTTGTTCGGGTTGCTGTTGTGACGTGTAGGTACATGTAGACTCATTATAAAGTAGGTTCTGTAATTCAATGCAGAATCATACTCCAACTTAATAGCACTTTCTGTAGTGTGATAAAAGAAAGGTGCTCAAGTTGAAGTAGAATTCAGCATGTTCAAGAGCAGAGCCCAGTGGCAAAACACAGTTCTGGCTAACCCAAAGAGAAGCACTTATTCTTCCAGCAAAAAATGTATGCTTCCATTTAAGGTAACTTTAATGTGAAGCTAGGAGAAAAATCATGTTCAGAAAAGCACCACAGAATGCTTGTTGTCGAATGGCCATTAACAGATACCTCAACAAAGAGCACTTACTGCAAAAAAAACCCAGTCAATGCTTTTGTTAGGGTAGCTATTGTGACATGCAGGTACACATAAAAAATTAGTAGCTGTTATTCAATAGAGAATCTATTCATGCTGTATGAAAAAGTAGTGTGTGATTAGGTAGAAATAAAGCAGGTAACACAAGAAAGCAGTTCATGTAGTCTTTCTTGGTACGCAAGAGCAGAGCCTAGTGGCAAAACACAGTTATGGCTACCCCAAAGAGAAGCACTTATTCTTCCAGCAAAAAATGTTTGCTTCCATTTAAGGTAACTTTAATGTGAAGCTAGGAGAAAAACCATGTTCAGAAAAGCACCACAGAATGCTTGTTGTCGAATGGCCATTAACAGATACCTCAACAAAGAGCACTTACTGCAAAAAAAACCCAGTCAATGCTTTTGTTAGGGTAGCTATTGTGACATGCAGGTACACATAAAAAATTAGTAGCTGTTATTCAATAGAGAATCTATTCATGCTGTATGAAAAAGTAGTGTGTGATTAGGTAGAAATAAAGCAGGTAACACAAGAAAGCAGTTCATGTAGTCTTTCTTGGTACGCAAGAGCAGAGCCTAGTGGCAAAACACAGTTATGGCTACCCCAAAGAGAAGCACTTATTCTTCCAGCAAAAAATGTTTGCTTCCATTTAAGGTAACTTTAATGTGAATCTAGGAGAAAAACCATGTTCAGAAAAGCAACACAGAATGCTTGTTGTCGAATGGCCATTAACAGATACCCCAACAAAAAGCACTTACTGCAGACAAAACCAGTCAATGCTTTTGTTAGGGTTGCTGTTGTGGCATCTAGGTAGATGTACAGTCTGACTAAAAAGTAGCTGCTGTAAATCAATGCAGAATTAGACCCTAAATTAACAGCACTTCCTGTGCCTGATAAAATAAAGGTGCTCAAGTTGAAGTAGAATTCAGGATGTTCAAGAGCAGAGCCTAGTGGCAAAACACAGTTCTGGCTACCCCAAAGAAAAGCACTTATTAGCTATGGATTTAAATAACGCTTTAGTTGTAAGTAATCTTTCAATTGCCAAAAAAAGGATAATACTGACAATTAGGTGATTTTAAGCCGCTAAAGTCACGTCAAACTACCCCAACAAGTAGCACTTACTGCATTATATATACAAGTCAATGCTAGTGTTCGGGTACCAATTGTGACAGGTTTGGTAGGGAAAAGGCCACAGTTGGAGTTCTCTGGTAAAGACTACTTACTGGTTTGGTCGAGAAAAGGCCACAGTCGTAGAGCTCTGGTAAATACGACTTATTGCTTTCTCCACAATGCCCATCTTTACTGGAGCCCATTCATTTAGTTGGTAGTCCTCCAAGGAGAAAAAAAATAGTTGTCGTCGGGTGGCCATTAACAGCTACCACAACAAAAGCACTTACTGCAAACAAAATTGATCAATGCTTTTGTTAGGGTAGCTATTGTGACATGCAGGTACACATAAAAAATTAGTAGCTGTTATTCAATAGAGAATCTATTCATGCTGTATGAAAAAGTAGTGTGTGATTAGGTAGAAATAAAGCAGGTAACACAAGAAAGCAGTTCATGTAGTCTTTCTTGGTACGCAAGAGCAGAGCCTAGTGGCAAAACACAGTTATGGCTACCCCAAAGAGAAGCACTTATTCTTCCAGCAAAAAATGTTTGCTTCCATTTAAGGTAACTTTAATGTGAATCTAGGAGAAAAACCATGTTCAGAAAAGCAACACAGAATGCTTGTTGTCGAATGGCCATTAACAGATACCCCAACAAAAAGCACTTACTGCAGACAAAACCAGTCAATGCTTTTGTTAGGGTTGCTGTTGTGGCATCTAGGTAGATGTACAGTCTGACTAAAAAGTAGCTGCTGTAAATCAATGCAGAATTAGACCCTAAATTAACAGCACTTCCTGTGCCTGATAAAATAAAGGTGCTCAAGTTGAAGTAGAATTCAGCATGTTCAAGAGCAGAGCCTAGTGGCAAAACACAGTTCTGGCTACCCCAAAGAAAAGCACTTATTAGCTATGGATTTAAATAACGCTTTAGTTGTAAGTAATCTTTCAATTGCCAAAAAAAGGATAATACTGACAATCAGGTGATTTTAAGCCGCTAAAGTCACGTCAAACTACCCCAACAAGTAGCACTTACTGCATTATATATACAAGTCAATGCTAGTGTTCGGGTACCAATTGTGACAGGTTTGGTAGGGAAAAGGCCACAGTTGGAGTTCTCTGGTAAAGACTACTTACTGGTTTGGTCGAGAAAAGGCCACAGTCGTAGAGCTCTGGTAAATACGACTTATTGCTTTCTCCACAATGCCCATCTTTACTGGAGCCCATTCATTTAGTTGGTAGTCCTCCAAGGAGAAAAAAAATAGTTGTCGTCGGGTGGCCATTAACAGCTACCACAACAAAAGCACTTACTGCAAACAAAATTGATCAATGCTTTTGTTAGGGTTGCTATTGTGACATGCAGGTACACATAAAAAGTATTTGCTGTAATTCAATAGAGAATCTATTCATGCTGTATGAAAAAGCAGTGTGTGATTAGGTAGAAATAAAGCACCTAACTCATGAAAGCAGTTTATGTAGTCTTTCTTGTTATTCAAGAGCAGAGCCAAGTTGCAAAACACAGTTAAGCTACCCCAAAGAGAAGCACTTATTCTTCCAGCAAAAAATGTATGCTTCCATTTAAGGTAACTTTAATGTGAAGCTAGGAGAAAAATCATGTTCAGAAAAGCGCCACAGAATGCTTGTTGTCGAATGGCCATTAACAGATACCCCAACAAAAAGCACTTACTGCAGACAAAACCAGTCAATGCTTTTGTTAGGGTTGCTGTTGTGACGTGTAGGTACATGTAGACTCATTATAAAGTAGGTTCTGTAATTCAATGCAGAATCATACTCCAACTTAATAGCACTTTCTGTAGTGTGATAAAAGAAAGGTGCTCAAGTTGAAGTAGAATTCAGCATGTTCAAGAGCAGAGCCCAGTGGCAAAACACAGTTCTGGCTAACCCAAAGAGAAGCACTTATTCTTCCAGCAAAAAATGTATGCTTCCATTTAAGGTAACTTTAATGTGAAGCTAGGAGAAAAATCATGTTCAGAAAAGCACCACAGAATGCTTGTTGTCGAATGGCCATTAACAGATACCCCAACAAAGAGCACTTACTGCAGACAAAACCAGTCAATGCTTTTGTTAGGGTTTCTGTTGTGACGTGTAGGTACATGTAGAGTCTCGTTAAAAAGTGGTTGCTGTAAATCAATGCAGAATTAGACCCTAAATTAACAGCACTTCCTGTGCCTGATAAAATAAAGGTGCTCAAGTTGAAGTAGAATTCAGCATGTTCAAGAGCAGAGCCTAGTGGCAAAACACAGTTCTGGCTACCCCAAAGAAAAGCACTTATTAGCTATGGATTTAAATAACGCTTTAGTTGTAAGTAATCTTTCAATTGCCAAAAAAAGGATAATACTGACAATCAGGTGATTTTAAACCGCTAAAGTCACGTCAAACTACCCCAACAAGTAGCACTTACTGCATTATATATACAAGTCAATGCTAGTGTTCGGGTACCAATTGTGACAGGTTTGGTAGGGAAAAGGCCACAGTTGGAGTTCTCTGGTAAAGACTACTTACTGGTTTGGTCGAGAAAAGGCCACAGTCGTAGAGCTCTGGTAATTACGACTTATTGCTTTCGCCACAATGCCCATCTTTACTGGAGCCCATTCATTTAGTTGGTAGTCCTCCAAGGAGAAAAAAAATAGTTGTCGTCGGGTGGCCATTAACAGCTACCACAACAAAAGCACTTAATGCAAACAAAATTGATCAATGCTTTTGTTAGGGTTGCTATTGTGACATGCAGGTACACATAAAAAAGTATTTTCTGTAATTCAATAGAGAATCTATTCATGCTTTATGAAAAAGCAGTGTGTGATTAAGTAGAAATAAAGCACCTAACTCATGAAAGCAGTTTATGTAGTCTTTCTTGGTATTCAAGAGCAGAGCCAAGTTGCAAAACACAGTTAAGCTACCCCAAAGAGAAGCACTTATTCTTCCAGCAAAAAATGTATGCTTCCATTTAAGGTAACTTTAATGTGAAGCTAGGAGAAAAACCATGTTCAGAAAAGCACCACAGAATGCTTGTTGTCGAATGGCCATTAACAGATACCCCAACAAAAAGCACTTACTGCAGACAAAACCAGTCAATGCTTTTGTTAGGGTTGCTGTTGTGGCATCTAGGTAGATGTACAGTCTGACTAAAAAGTAGCTGCTGTAAATCAATGCAGAATTAGACCCTAAATTAACAGCACTTCCTGTACCTTATAAAATAAAGGTGCTCAAGTTGAAGTAGAATTCAGCATGTTCAAGAGCAGAGCCTAGTGGCAAAACACAGTTCTGGCTACCCCAAAGAAAAGCACTTATTAGCTATGGATTTAAATAACGCTTTAGTTGTAAGTAATCTTTCAATTGCCAAAAAAAGGATAATACTGACAATCAGGTGATTTTAAACCGCTAAAGTCACGTCAAACTACCCCAACAAGTAGCACTTACTGCATTATATATACAAGTCAATGCTAGTGTTCGGGTACCAATTGTGACAGGTTTGGTAGGGAAAAGGCCACAGTTGGAGTTCTCTGGTAAAGACTACTTACTGGTTTGGTCGAGAAAAGGCCACAGTCGTAGAGCTCTGGTAAATACGACTTATTGCTTTCTCCACAATGCCCATCTTTACTGGAGCCCATTCATTTAGTTGGTAGTCCTCCAAGGAGAAAAAAAATAGTTGTCGTCGGGTGGCCATTAACAGCTACCACAACAAAAGCACTTACTGCAAACAAAATTGATCAATGCTTTTGTTAGGGTTGCTATTGTGACATGCAGGTACACATAAAAAAGTATTTGCTGTAATTCAATAGAGAATCTATTCATACTGTATGATTAAGCAGTGTGTGATTAGGTAGGAATAAAGCACGTAACTCATAATAGCAGTTTATGTAGTCTTTCTTTGTATTCAAGAGCAGAGCCAAGTTGCAAAACACAGTTAAGCTACCCCAAAGAGAAGCACTTATTCTTCCAGCAAAAAATGTATGCTTCCATTTAAGGTAACTTTAATGTGAAGCTAGGAGAAAAATCATGTTCAGAAAAGCACCACAGAATGCTTGTTGTCGAATGGCCATTAACAGATACCCCAACAAAGAGCACTTACTGCAGACAAAACCAGTCAATGCTTTTGTTAGGGTTTCTGTTGTGACGTGTAGGTACATGTAGAGTCTCGTTAAAAAGTGGTTGCTGTAAATCAATGCAGAATTAGACCCTAAATTAACAGCACTTCCTGTGCCTGATAAAATAAAGGTGCTCAAGTTGAAGTAGAATTCAGCATGTTCAAGAGCAGAACCTAGTTGCAAAACAGTTATTGCTACCCCAAAGAGAAGCACTTATTGCAGACAAAACCAGTCAATGCTTTTGTTAGGGTTGCTGTTGTGACGTGTAGGTACATGTAGACTCATTATAAAGTAGGTTCTGTAATTCAATGCAGAATCATACTCCAACTTAATAGCACTTTCTGTAGCGTGATAAAATTAAGGTGCTCAAGTTGAAGTAGAATTCAGCATGTTCAAGAGCATTGCCTAGTGGCAAAACACAGTTATGGCTACTCTAAAGAGAAGCACTTATTAGCTATTGATTCAAATAATACTTTGGTTTGAAGTAATCTTTCATGTGGCATAAACAGGATAATACTGACTATCAGGTGATTTTATGTCGCATAAGTCACGTCAAACTCCCCCAACAAGTAGCACTTACTGCATTATATAGACAAGTCAATTCTAGTGTTCGGGTACCAATTGTGACAGGTTTGGTCGAGAATAGGCCACAGTCGTAGAGCTCTGGTAAATATGACTTACTGTTTTCTCCACGATGCCCATCTTTACTGGATCCCTTTCATTTAGTTGGTTGTCCTCCAAGGAGTCAGACTGAAGTGATTTTCTAACCTGGGATGTGCTCATGTTAAAAATTTGGGGACACCAACTGATTGCTTTGCCATTCGCAGCCCAGCCCCTTCCACAGGTATTGTGAAATAAGTGTTGCACTTCATGCTAATGTGATTAGGCAGCTTACCACAGAGGTGCTTGAGCTTGATGAGTCGTCTTCCACATTGTCAGCTGATTGTTGATATGAAAAAGTAGTGTGTGATTAGTTATTAACAAAGAATTTAACACATGAAAGCAATTTATGTAGTCTTTGTTTCTACTCAAGAGCAGAGCCTCATGGCAAAACACATTTAATACTACCCCAAAGAGAAGCACCTATTCTTCCAGCAAAAAAATGTATTCTTTCATTTAAGGTAACTTTAATGTGAAGCTAGGAGAAAAACAATGTTCAGAAAAGCAACACAGAGTAGAGTGCTTGTTGTCGAATGGCCATTAACAGATACCCCAACAAAGAGCACTTACTGCAGACAAAACCAGTCAATGCTTTTGTTAGGGTTGCTGTTGTGACGTGTAGGTACATGTAGACTCATTATAAAGTAGTTTCTGTAATTCAATGCAGAATCAGACCCCAACTTAATAGCACTTCCTGTAGCGTGATAAAAGGATTTTGCACAAGTTGAAGTAGAATTCAGCATGTTCAAGAGCAGAGCCTAGTGGCAAAACACAGTTATGGCTACCCCAAAGAGAAGCACTTATTCTTCCAGCAAAAAATATATGCTTTCATTTAAGGTAACTTTAATGTGAAGCTAGGAGAACAATAATGTTCAGAAAAGCACCACAGAATGCTTGTTGTCGAATAGTTGCTGTAATTCAATGCAGAATCAGACCCCAACTTAATAGCGCTTTCTGTGACCTGATAAAAGAAAGGTGCTGAAGTCGAAGTAGAATTCAGCATATTCTGGAAATTGGAGAGCTATGGAAATGACCTGTAAGTAACACAGTTATGGCTAACCCAAAGAGAAGCACTTATTAGCTATGGATTCAAATAATACTTCTGTTTGAAGTAATCTTTCAATTGTCAAAAAAAGGATAATACTGACAATCAGGTGATTTTATGCCGCATAAGTCACGTCAAACTACCCCAACAAGTAGCACTTACTGCATTATATATACAAGTCAATGCTAGTGTTCGGGTACCAATTGTGACAGGTTTGTTAGGGAAAAAGCCACAATTGGAGATCTCTGGTAAGGACTACTTACTGGTTTGGTCGAGAAAAGGCCACAGTCGTAGAGCTCTGGTAAATACGACTTACTGCTTACTCCATGATGCCTATCTTTACTGGAGCCCATTCATGTAGTTGGTTGTCCTCTAAGGTGTCAGACTGAAGTGATTTTCTAACCTGGGATGTTCTCATTTTAAATATTCGGGGACACCAACTGATGGCTGTGCCATTCGCAGCCCAGCCCCTTCCACACCTATTGTGAAATAAGTATTGTTCTTCATGCTAATGAATTTAGGTAGCTTACCACAGAGGTGCTTGAGCTTGATGAGTCGTCTTCCACATTGTCAGCTGATTGTTGATATGAAAAAGTAGTGTGTGATTAGGTGTAAATAAAGAACTTAACACATGGATGCAGTTTATGTAGACTTTCTTGGTACTCAAGAGCAGAGCCTCGTGGCAAAACACAGTTATGGCTACCCCAAAGAGAAGCACTTATTCTTCCGGCAGAAAATGTATTCTTCCATTTAAGGTAACTTTAATGTGAAGCTAGGAGAAAAACCATGTTCAGAAAAGCACTACAGAATGCTTTTTGTCGAATGGCCATTAACAGATACCCCAACAAAATCCAATTTCTGCAGACAAAACCAGTCAATGCTTTTGTTAGGGTTGATGTTGTGAAGTGTAGGTACGTGTAGAGACTCATTAAAAAGTAGTTGCTGTAAATCAATGCGGAACCAGACCCTATCTTAACAGCACTTCCTGTGCCTGATAAAATAAAGGTGCTCAAGTTGGAGTAGAATTCAGCATGTTCAAGAGCAGAGCCTAGTTGCAAAACACAGTTATGGCTACCCCAAAGAGAAGCACTTATTCTTCCAGCAAAATATTTACAGTGGTTCCTCCTTTAAAAGTTGCGAGCTTACACCTCTGGACTAAGAGGTACCCAGCGTCACGGCTTCATTGCTCCAGTCCACTTCAATTTAGATGGCTGACAAAACATTATTGGGAAACAAATGTATGTAGTTATAACGTCATAACGAGTCAATAATTTTTTTTTACAATTGAGAGGAATATGTTAGTTAATGTAGAGACAATTGATTGTGCATATTTTTTTGTCATAAAGTTAATTCACGAAAATCGCTATTTAGCAAGTTTTATCCCCAGCCATATCCAATACCAGGTCTATCAAACTAATTCATTATAGCAAGCAGGGAGCAGGTTTCGAACGCTCAACATTCTAGCCCGAAGTCCAGCACGCTATCGACTGAGCACAAATATATTAATTGGGGTTGGGACCAATTGTGGCTAAAAACACTTGGTCAATTGGAATCTTTAACATGGAAAGGGAAAAAAGTATTATTATTCGTTTTTTCACAAGCATAGCAGGATGGACTATTAGCTGAGCAATACACTATTCAACCTTTACAAAATAATTGTCCTATAGCCGAGCTAGGTGTGAACCCCTCCTCTCCCCAACTTGAGCTAGGTGTGAACCCCCTCCAATTTGCATTAAATCATTTTCAGGATTATCTAGAAAATGCAACGGAGATGCCCAATAGGTTTTTAAGAAGAGGCTATTCTCCACAATGTGTGGATGATGAAGCTCTTAATTTGGCATTGGGGAAAGCACGAGATGAATTGCTACAAAAAAGACCCGCTAAAGAACACTCTGTAATGTTCACAACTACATATACTTTGAACTCGCGAAAGGTGGGAGATGTGGTCAGGAAACACTGGCATGTTTTATATATGTGATAAATTGGTCCATGCCAACTGCCAGCCACAAAAGAAAATCAGACAGAATGTTTTTGGATTTTCACCCTCCAGACATTATTTCCTAAAGCTCTTAATGATGAAATGCCTATGTATGTTAGGTTGTAAATCTGAACATGAATTATGCCCCTCTTTCAGATTACTCTGACGTTTTTCTTACACTGTACCCAATGATTTATGAAAACTTGCTTGGTAGGTCGATGTCTTCATTGTGGTTTGACAGACGTGTTTAATACGTTTCATGTACACACTTTATTTGAATATTTATGAAATGCATATTGTTATATTTGGTTGCACTTTATATGTTTTTCCTTCGCCTCCAACCCCTTTCGATGCGTGGAACGGATGTGGGTGTGGCTAGGTCTACATAAGGGTGCTAATTTTAAAAAATCACAAAAGCTCTGACGAAGGCCGTGAGGCCGATACATAAAGCTTATTAAAGATCAGTGATACTATCAAGAGCAATGTACGGGTTCCTACTTCTTTCTCCTAATCTTATCCGGCTGTTGCCATGCACCTGCAACAAAGAAAGCTCAGGTGTGCAGAGTGCCTTTTGAATTTTGAATTTGACTTTACAAAAAACAAGAGGGCTTCATTGGAGTATATTTCTTCGGAGCCTAGACCTATATAAAATAACTTAACTGGCCGAGGTAGGCTATGAGGCTTAACAGCCTAAGAGAAGTAGGATTTTTTTTTATTAGGCCTACTTACAATTGCAACTGGTCAAACATGTAGTGTTCTACATAAAACAATCATTTAAAGAAAAAAGGTCTGCACGTTCAAACTAAGACAATGTAACTAAAAAGAAAGCATTTGTAATTCCCAAACTCGAAAAGTAACTGGAAAGGTAGATACAAATTCTGTATGACATAGTGGTTACAATAGAGAATGTAGCCCATCATGCAAATGTTTCCTATTAGCAGGACAATAGACTTTTTATAGCCCGGCTACTGTTGTGAAAATCCCTCAACTTACAATGTATTCGATGCTTAAGTACTCTCAAGTGTTACATTTCTAATTCAAAACAGCATTTCTTCATCAACATCTTTATGCTTTCGTTTATCTTCTTGATCCTCTTCCTTTTTGTCTGGAGCAATTTTGAGCAAATGGCTCAAGAGCTACTCCGACAAAAATAACTTTCTGCAGACAAAACCAGTCAATGCTTTTGTTCGGGTTGCTTTTGTGACGTGTAGGTACATGTAGAGACTCATTAAAAAGTAGTTGCTGTAATTCAATGCAGAATCAGACCCCAACTTAATAGCACTTTCTGTAGCCTGATAAAATTAAGGTGCTCAAGTTGAAGTAGAATTCAGCATGTTCTGGAAAGCAGAGAGCTATGACCTATAAGTAACACAGTTAAGACTACTCCAAAGAGAAGCACTTATTAGCTATGGATTCAAATAACGCTTCTGTTTGAAGTAATCTTTCAATTGCCAAAAAAAGGATAATACTGACAATCAGGTGATTTTAAGCCGCTAAAGTCACGTCAAACTACCCCAACAAGTAGCACTTACTTCATTATATATACAAGTCAATGCGAGTGTTCGGGTACCAATTGTGACAGGTTTGGTAGGGAAAAGGCCACAGTTGGAGTTCTCTGGTAAAGATGGCTTACTGTTTTCTCCATGATGCCTATCTTTACTGGAGCCCATTCATTTAGTTGGTTGTCCTCCAAGGAGTCTGACTGAAGTTATTTTCTAACCTGGGACGTGCTCATTTTAAATATTCGGGGACACCAACTGATAGCTGTGCTGTTCGCAGCCCAGCCCCTTCCACACCTATTGTGAAATAAGTATTGTTCTTCATGCTAATGTGATTAGGCAGCTTACCACAGAGGTGCTTGAGCTTGATTAGTCGTCTTCCACATTGTCAGCTGATTGTTGATATGAAAAAGTAGTGTGTGATTAGTTAATAACAAAGAACTTAACACATGAAAGCAATTTATGTAGTCTTTGTTGGTACTCAAGAGCAGAGCCTCGTGGCAAAACACAGTTATGGCTACCCCAAAGAGAAGCACTTATTCTTCCAGCAAAAAATGTATGCTTCCATTTAAGGTAACTTTAATGTGAAGCTAGGAGAAAAACCATGTTCCGAAAAGCACCACAGAATGCTTGTTGTCGAATGGCCATTAACAGCTTCCCAAACAAAAGCACTTACTGTAGACAAAACCAGTCAATGCTTTTGTTAGGGTTGCTGTTGTGACGTGTAGGTACATGTAGAGACTCAATAAAAAGTAGTTTCTGTAATTCAATGCAGAATCAGACACGGACACTAACTAATAGCGCTAACACTAACTAATAGCACTTTCTGTGGCCTGATAAAATGAAGGTGCTCAAGTTGAAGTAGAATTCAGGATGTTCAAGAGCAGAGCCTAGTGGCAAAACACAGTTCTGGCTACCCCAAAGAAAAGCACTTATTAGCTATGGATTTAAATAACACTTTAGTTTTAAGTAATCTTTCAATTGCCAAAAAAAGGATAATACTGACAATCAGGTGATTTTGTGCCGCAAAAGTCACGTCAAACTACCCCAACAAGTTGCACTTACTGCATTATATACACAAGTCAATGCTAGTGTTCGGGTACCAATTGTGACAGGTTTGGTAGGGAAAAGGCCACAATTGGAGATCTCTGGTGAAGACTATTTACTGGTTTGGTAGATAAAGGGGGGGCAATGCAAATAGTCTGGGTAGCCATTTGATTAGCTGTTCAGGAGTCTTATGGCTTGGGGGTAGAAGCTATTTGGAGCCTTTTGGACCTAGACTTGGTGCTCCAGTACCGCTTGCCGTACGGTAACAGAAAGAACACAGTCTTTGACTAGGGTGGCTGGAGTTTTTGACAATTTTTATGGCCTTCCTCTGACACCGCCTGGTGTAGAGGTCCTGGATGGCAGGAAGCTAGGCCCCGGTGATGTACTGGGCCATACGCATTACCCCTTGTGGTGTCTTGCGGTCGGAGGTTGAGCAGTTGCCATACCATGCAGTGATGCAACCAGTCAGGATGCTCTCGATGGTGCAGCTGTAGAACCTTTTGAGGATCTGAGGACCCATGCCAAATCTTTTCAGTCTCCTGAGGTGGAATATGTTTTGTTGTGCCCTCTTCACGACTGTCTTGGTGTGCTTGGACCATGTTAGTTTGTTGGTGATGTGGACGCCAAGGAGCTCAACCTGCTCCACTACAGCCCCATCGATGAGAATGGGGGCGTGCTCGGTCCTCCTTTTCCTGTAGTCCACAATCATGTCTTGATCACGTTGAGGGAGAGGTTGTTGTCCTTGCACCACACGGTCAGGTCTCTGACGTCCTCCCTATAGACTGTCTCATCGTTGTCGGTGATCAGGCCTACCACTGTTGTGTCATCAGCAAACTTAATGATGGTGTTGGAGTCGTGCCTTGCTGTGCAGTCCTGAGTGAATAGGGAGTATTCTGGGATAATGGTGTTGATGTGAGCCATACCAGCTTTTCAAAGCATTTCACCCAACCAGAGAGATAAGCCTGTTACCCGACCAGGTTTATCTAGGTGTGAGGTGTAGAAATCACGTAGATGGGTGGGGTTCAGAGTGTGACGGCGGGGCACCCAGCAGCGCTCCTCAGGCTCGTATCCTTCCCAGTCCACCAGGTACTCCCAGCTACGACTACGACGGCGCACGTCCAGAAGCCACCGGATGGTATAGGCAGGATGGTCATCGATGAGCCGAGGGGGTGGAGGAGCTGCTGCAGGAGGAGACAGGGGATTGGAGCAGACAGGTTTAATCAGGGATACATGGAAGGCAGCGTGGATCTTGCGAGAGGCTGGGAGTTTCAGGTGCACAGCAGAGGGGTTAACGACACGATCAATCTCAAAGGGACCAATGAATCGGGGAGAAGGTTTCTTGGAAGCCTCGTTCAAAGGCAAGTCCTTTGACGAGAGCCTGGAGTGTAGACTGGAGCTGAGGCACGGCGACAGTTGGCTTGGGACTGGGTCCTGGCAGAGGCACGGAGAAGGGCAGCCCGGGCCCTCCTCCAGGTGCGATGACAATGGCGCATGTGGTCATGGACTGAGGGAACCGCCACCTCGACCTATTGGGCGGGGGTCTGATTCTTTGATTGATAGACAGCTGAAATGTGCGCTCTCCTGTGACATTTCCTGCATTCCACATCCTTTGCTGGGCAATCTTTCCAGCTGTGGAAAGGGGATTTCCTACGTTTGCGACAAACACTTGAACTGGCTGCTGGTCCTATCTGTGATTGTTTTCTCCATGTCTGTCTCTGTTCTGCGTTCCCCTCCGTTTCTTTAGCACGGTATGAAAACGTATGTATTCCTCACACTCTTCACACTGCATAGACCTGCTGCAGCACAGTATCGCCCACAGTTTTTTTTACTGTCTCACTCTGTCTAACCTGATTTACAGCCTTGGACAAGGTAAGCTGAGTATCCAACTGTAGCTTTTCAGAAAGTGATATATTTCTTATTCCCATTAGAATCCGATCTTGGAACAGTTCTTCCCTGAGTGCGCCAAACTGACAGTGATCCGTTAGCTTGTGAACAGCTGTGATAAAGCTCCTGTTTGCGCACATTAAACCTAGTACTCTCAAATATGTTTTGTCTCCCTACGAAATTAGTTTCAAAACTGTAGTAATGGCACTGTAGTTAAGTTTCTCTTCCTCAGTTAACGGTGAAGCATTTAATATATCCCCGGGTTCATCACCCATAGAGTAAATCAGTGTATTAACTTGAAATGCTTCATTTTTCATTTTAAGCCTGAAGCTACCCTGAACCTTTCAAAGCACCTGATCCATTTCGGCCATTTTTGAATGTCCATACAATCAAAATTCTCAGTGGGGCTAATGTAAAATCTGTCAGCACTAGCCACTGGCCTGTCCATGTTTGTGTGAGAGCCCGTTGAACTTGAAGTTGCAAACCCTGAAATCCTGCCAGTTTCTTCCTCTTGCAACTTGTTGCTAGTAGTAACTTAGTCCTTGCTCATTAGCTAGCCCAAGGATGTTCTTCACTGTTTATCTCCAACACTGTGCCCTCCTTGCCTCGATACTGTCTGTCGGCCTGAATATATGATTTACTTGGTAAGTCCTTCACGTTTATGTGATTATTAAAACCACTTTTGACACCATGTAGTATTATCTAAAATAAGGAGGCACGACAAGGAGGTTCTAACTTCAGCCTGTTTTACTAGTCTAGTCTGCGTATGTAATACATATGTACAGATACCCACAAGGGCCATCCTACTACAAAAGGAAAGGGTTAACACTGAAGAGAAAAACATATCCAATCAGGATTTTTCTTTGGTGGTCTCTCAGGAGATACATCTAGCTAGCTAAGTTAGCCATTGGCTAGGCCATGAGAAGCTTCATAGAAGGCATCTGCCATTCAACTTTATTAGGGCAACATTTTGGAGTGACACTGGAATCAACCAATCACATTGTAATTGTAATGGGTGGGAAAGTTTTTACAAAAACCTATGGAAACTAGCTTTTGCTAGCTTTTGTTGTAGGCTAGATTGCAGTGGCTGCAGCAGGTATTATCGAAGAGGATGTTGTTGCTAATTTGTTAGCTTCTCCTTTTCCAAGAATAACTTTCAACAAGAAGTTAAGTTTCAAGTGATCATCATCTGGTGAGTGGAAGTGTATGTTTTTTTGCAGCTCACATGCTGTAATTAGCCATCTCTTTGAAAATAACTTATGTTTGTGAAACATTGTTGCATTTAAACTTTAGATCACCAGTTACTTTTTGTGCTAAACGTGAATTTTGTTTTTCAATGAGAAGTAATAGTTAAATATTTCGATCGGGAAATGCAGGAGAAGTGGGTCCTGTGTGAAGGAAAGGATATATCCTATGTTTTCCTATAGATTTTTCATATTTTCACTCTCAAAATCCCACTCTTTAAAATAAAATAAAAACAACTCAAATGTAATGTTCTAGGTCCACAACAATGCTTAAACCACATCTGGAGACCATTTTTGAGGTCTGGGAAAAATCAAAAAAATATATTTTGGAAGGGTGTAGTTGCCCTTTAATTCAATTGAGCAAAACAAATGCCCTCCCCATTGATACGAGTCAGCCTTATATCATTCTGTCAGGTAGGCCTACATTGATATGCAACAGAAGGGATTAAGAAGTGAGTATAGGCAATGCACACTGAAAAAGTGGCTTTAGGGCCTATACCTGCATATAGCCTCCATGACACAACTGGTTGCTGTCCTTTCAGCATCACGAGCCTGTCACACACTGAAGGCCTAGGTCCAATAGGTTCGCCACTGTGCAAACATGTCTATAATAGATATAAAGACTGCTATAATTTCCCCCTGTCTCCCCTTACTAATCGTGAGTTCCAACTTTCCAACAATTTCACCCACTCTTCCCTACCAGCAAGTCAAGGACATTCTGAGAAAGTTTGAAGATATTTTTCAATGAAAGTAAAGGACGTTAATGTTACGAGTAAAGTAGGTATCCCAGATTTCAATAGGCGATAAGATATTAATGTTTTAAGAATGGAGTGTATATATTTGGCCTGGCGAAGCCTTTTATGCACTGACTAAATAGAAGCTGATAATTATGAGTTTTTTGCTCTGCTAGTGTCCCCTGGTCTCCGGAAGAAATTAGGAGTCCTCACTGTCGAAGACCTAGTCAAGACTGAGTAAAAATGTATCTGACGCCAAGACACTCAATATGTGGTCTCGAGACTGAGAACTGTCTTGAGTACTACAACACTGCAATTGAGATCAACTGTGCGGACGATTTTAGAGCATATTGATGGTTTAATGAGAGATCAACTGGCAACAATTTGGTGGCCATCGATGGTTGCAATTGGCTCCATATGTTTAACCCTGTGATTTTCCTGCCTTTACTGCGGTTATACCACACTTTGCAGGGCCTGATAGAACACCATATTATAAACACATAATTCATGAATCTTTTGGAAATTATTTGCAGTCAATTGCTCTACCACTGAGTTATATCCCCTCTATTAAACTCATAGCAAACAGATGTGTTATCGTTGTGTTTTTGGTTTTAGGCCAAGCCTACGAGATCACCACTACTATGCCAGGGCACCGACCTCCTTCCATTGAGTGGCAGTTCCCTTCAGTGGGTGTCAGTGCACGGTTTGATTAATGACGTCATCAGGTTGTTGTGGTTAAGGTGATGAATTATACAGGGCTATGGACTAGAAGACATTTGTAGCTCAGTGGTTAGAACACTGTTTCTTGTTGCCCTGATCTGTTTCACCTGTCTGTGCTTGTCTCCACCCCCTACAGGTGTCGCCCATCTTCCCCATTATCCCATGTGTACTTATACCTGTGTTGTCTGTTGCCAGTTCGTTTTGTTTGTCAAGCTTACCAGCGTTTGTTCCTGTCAGCTCCTGTCTTTTCCCAGCCTCTCTTTTCCTCGCCCTCCTGGTTCGTGACCCTTGCCTGTCCTGACTCTGTACCTGCCCGCTTGAACTCTGCCTGAGCCTGTCTACCGTCCTGTACCTTTGCTCCACCGCTGGATTACTGAACTCTGCCTGAGCCTGTCTGCCGTCCTGTACCTTTGCTCCACCGCTGGATTACTGAACTCTGCCTGAGCCTGTCTACCGTCCTGTACCTTTGCTCCACCGCTGGATTACTGAACTCTGCCTGAGCCTGTCTGCCGTCCTGTACCTTTGCTCCACCGCTGGATTACTGAACTCTGCCTGAGCCTGTCTGCCGTCCTGTACCTTTGCTCCACCGCTGGATTACTGAACTCTGCCTGAGCCTGTCTGCCGTCCTGTACCTTTGCTCCACCGCTGGATTACTGAACTCTGCCTGAGCCTGTCTGCCGTCCTGTACCTTTGCTCCACCTCTAGATTACTGAACTCTGCCTGTCCCTGAGCCTGCCTGCCGTCCTGCACCGTTGCTCCCACTCCGGATTATCGACCCCTGCCTGCCTTGACCTGTCGTTGCCTGCCCCGGTGGTTATAGTAAACATTGTTACTTCACACAGTCTGCACTTGGGTTTTACCTTGATTCTTGATAGCTTGTAATGTCAGGGTCGTGGGTTCGATTTCCGGAACCACCCATAAGTATGCTTGCATGACTGTAAATTGCTTTTGCTGAAAATGTCTGCTAAATTGCATATAAATCCATTGGGGTCTTCCCGCTCAAGTTTGAATCCTGCTGACAACAAAAGCATTAGCATACCCGTGTTGAATTAACATAGCAAACATACAGTGCATTCGGAAAGTATTCAGACCCCTAGATTTTTTTCCCAGATTTTGTTACATTACAGCCTTTTTCTCAAATGTGTTAAATTGTGTTTCCCCCCCCCCCCCCATCAGTCTACACACAATACCCTATAATGACAAAGCAAAAACGTATTTTTTGTTTGCAAATATAAAAAAAATGTAAACATAACATTTACATAAGTATTCAGACCTTTTACTCAGTACTTTGTTGAATCACCTTTGGCAGCGATTACAACCTCGAGTCTTCTTGGGTATGACGCTACAAGCTTGGCACACCTGTATTTGGGGAGTTTCTCCGAATCAAATGTATTTACATCAGCCGATGTCAAAGTGCTATACAGAAACCCAGCCTAAAACCCCAAACAGCAAGCAATGTAAATGTAGAAGCACGGTGGCTAGGAAAAAATCCCTAGAAAGGCAGGAACCTGAAAGGAGCCATGCTCTGAGGGGTGGCCAGTCCTCTTCTGGCTGTGCCAGGTGGAGATTATAACAGTACATGGCCAAGATGTTCAAATGTTCATAGATGACCAGCAGGGTCAAATAATAATAATCACAGTGGTTGTAGAGGGTGCAACAGGTCAGCACCTCCGACACCTCCGATGTCAGTTGTTTTTTCATAGCCGAGCTTTCAGAGTTAGAGACAGCAGGTGCGGTAGAGAGAGATATTTGAAAACAGAATATCCGGGACAAGGTAGCACGTCTGGTGAACAGGTCAGGGTTACATAGACGCAGGCATAATTGTTGAAACTGGAGCAGCAGCATGACCAGGTGGACTGGGAACAGCAAGTAGTCATCAGGCCAGGTAGTCCTCCGGGAGGGGAGAGAAAGAGAATTAGAGGGAGCATACTTAAATTCACACAGGACACCGGATAAGACAGGATAAATACTCCAGATATAACAGACTGACCCTAGCCCCCTAGACACATAAACTATTGCAGCATAAATACTGGAGGCTGAGGCAGGAGGGGTCGGGAGACACTGCGGCCCTGTCCGACGGACAGGGCCAACCAGACAGGATATAACCCCACCCACTTTGCCAAAGCACAGCCCCCGCACCACTAGAGGGATATCTTCAACCACCAACTTACAATCCTGAGACAAGGCCGAGTATAGCCCACAAAGATCTCCGCCACGGCACAAACCAAGGGGGGGGCTCCAACCCAGACAGGAAGATCACGTCAGTGACTCAACCCACTCAAGTGACGCACCCCTCCTATGGACGGCATGAAAGAGCACCAGTAAGCCAGTGACTCAGCCCCTGTAATAGGGTTAGAGACAGAGAATCCCAGTAGAGAGAGGGGAACCGGTCAGGCAGAGACAGCAAGGGTGGTTCGTCGCTCCAGTGCCTTTCCATTCACCTTCACACCCCTGGGCCAGACTACACACAATCATAGGAACTACTGAAGAGATGAGTCTTCAATAAATACTTAAAGGTTGAGATCGAGTCTGCGTCTCTCACATGGATAGGCAGACCATTCCATAAAAATGGAGCTCTATAGGAGAAAGCCCTACCTCCAGCTGTTTGCTTATAAATTTTAGAGACAGTAAGGAGACCTGTGTCTTGGGAACGTAGTGTACGTATAGGTATGTACGGCAGGACCAAATCGGAAAAATAGGTAGGAGCAAGCCCATGTAAAACTTTGTAGGTTAGCAGTAAAACCTTGAAATCAGCCCTAGACTTAACAGGAAGCCAGTGTAGAGAGGCTAGCACTTCTCTGCAGATCCTCTCAAGCTCTGTCAGGTTTGATGGGGAGCGTCGCTGCACAGCTATTTCCAGGTCTCTCCAGAGATGTTCGATCGTGTTCAAGTCCAGGCTCTGGCTGGGTCACTCAAGGACATTTAGGCTTGTCCCAAAGCCACTCCCGTGTTGTCTTAGCTGTGTGCTAAGGGTCGTTGTCCTGTTAGAAGGTGAACCTTCGCTCCAGTCTGAGGTCCTGAGCGCTCTGAAGCAGGATGTCATCAAGGATCTCTTTGTACTTTCCTCCATGAATAAAAAATTAAAAAAGACAATTTATTTAACCTTTTTTTAACTAGGCAAGTCAGTTAATAAGAACAAATTCTTATTTACAATGATGGACTACCAAAAGGTAAAAGGCCTCCTGTGGAGATGGGGGCTGGGATAAAAATATATATATATATATATTTAAATAAATGTAGGACAAAACACACATCACGACAAGAGAGACAACACAACACTACATAAAGAGATACCTAAGACAACAACGTAGCAAGGCAGCAACACATGACAACACAGCATGGTAGCAACACAACATGACCACAACATGGTAGCAGCACAAAACATGGTACAAACATTATTGGGCACAGACAACAGCACAAAGGGCAAGAAGGTAGAGACAACAATGCATCAGGCAAGCAGCCACAATTGTCAGTAAGTGTCCAATGATTGAGTCTTTGAATGAAGAGATTGAGATAAAACTGTCCGGTTTGAATGTTTGTTGCAGCTCGTTCCAGTCGCTAGCTGCAGCGAAAGATGAAAAGATGAGCGACCCAGGGATGTGTGTGCTTTGGGGACCTTTAACAGAATGTGACTGGCAGAACGGGTGTTTTATGTGGAGGATGAGGGCTGCAGTAGATATCTCAGATAGGGGGGAGTGAGGCCTAAGAGGGTTTTATAAATAAGCATCAAACAGTGGGTCTTGCAATGGGTATACAGAGATTACCAGTTTACAGAGGAGTATAGAGTGCAGTGATATGTCCTATAAGGAGCATTGGTGGCAAATCTGATGGCCGAATGGTAAAGAACATCTAGCCGCTCGAGAGCACCCTTACCTGACGATCTATAAATGATGTCTCCGTAATCTAGCATGGGTAGAATGATCATCTGAATCAGGGTTAGTTTGGCAGCTGGGGTGAAAGAGGAGCGATTACGATAGAGGAAACCAAGTCTAGATTTAACTTTAGCCTGCAACTTTGATATGTGCTGAGAGAAGGACAGTGTGCCATCTTGCCATACTCCCAAGTCCTTGAATGAAGTGACTACCTCAAGCTCTAAACCCTCAGAGGTAGTAAACTACAGGCTGTGGGGAGAGGGAGCATTCTTCTTACCAAACCACATTACCTTTGTTTTGGAGGTGTTCAGAACAAGGTTAAAGTTAGAAAAAGCTTGTTGAACACTAAGAAAGCTTTGTTGTTGAGCATTTAACACAAAATCCGAGGAGGGGCCAGCTGAGTATAAGACTGTATCATCTGCATATAAATGGATGAGAGAGCTTCCTACTGCCTGAGCTATGTTGTTAATGTAAATTGAGAAGTGGAGCCATCTTTCCCTCGATCCTGACTAGTCTCCCTGCCTCTGTAAATATCCCCACTGCATGATGCTGCCACCATCATGTTTCACCATAGGGATGGTGCCAGGTTTTCTCCAGATGTGACACTTGGCATTCAGGCCAAAGAGTTCAATCTTGGTTTCATCAAACCAGAGAATCTTGTTTCTCATGGTCTGAGAGTCCTTTAGGTGCCTTTTGGCAAACTTCAAGCAGGCTGTCATGTGCTTTTTACTGAGGATTGGCTTCTATTTGGCCACTCTACCATAAAGGCCTGATTGGTGGAGTTCTGCAGAGATGATTGTCCTTCTGGAAGGTTCTCCCATCTCCACAGAGGAACTCTGGAGCTCTGTCAGTATGACCATCGGGATCTTGGTCACCACCCTGACCAAGGCCCTTCTCCCCCGATTGCTCAGTTTAGCCGGGCAGCCAGCTCTCGGAAGAGTCTTGGTGGTTCCTAACTTCTTCCATTTAAGAATGATGGAAGCCACTGTGTTCTTTGAGACCTTCAATGTTTTGGTACCCTTCCCCAGATCTGTGCCTCGACACAATCCTGTCTTGGACCTATAAGGACAATTCCTTCGACCTCATGTCTTGGTTTTTGCTCTGACATGCACCGTTAACTGTGGGACCTTATTTAGACAGGTGTGTGCCTTTCCAAATTATGTCCAATCCATTGAATTTACCACAGGTGGACTCCAATCAAGTTGTAGAAACATCTCAAGGATAACCTGTGGAAACAGGATCCACCTGAGCCTCAATTTCGAGCCTGATAGCAAAGGATCTGAATAATTATGTAAATACAATTTATTGTTTTTTTTCTAAAGACCTGTTTTCGCTTTGTCATTATGGGGTATTGTGTGTGGATTGATGAGGAAAACATTTATTTAATCCATTTGTGAATAAGGCTGCAACATAATACCATTTGGAAAAATTCCAGGGATCTGAATACTTTCAGACTGCACTGTACTCTAGGTGTTATCGTTGTTTTGTTAGCTTTACTCTGTTAGGTAAGCTATAAAAAATAACTCCCAGCAATTTATTGGGTAAAACACCAACGTTTCGGTCCTCACTGGGCCTTCTTCAGGGTGTTTACTCTGTTAGGTGACGCAACGTTGAGATCACAAAACTCTATTTTATGATAGAGGGTGCTACACTGGCTCTTACAAAGCTCATTGTTTACCAAATCATCTGAAACAATAGCTCTAGTTTATTCCTAAACCAAACCGGGAAAAGAGAGATAGACGATTGTGGCTACATCACAGACTCAGTTTGTAGTGAGCTTTCCGATCACTTTGCTCTATTGATCCACAGCACACGTTTAATGATGCTAGCCTTCGGTTGTACAGAGCAGAGCTTTGATGTGTTCTCCGCTGAGCAGTCCTGACCCTGGGCCTGTGTGTGTGTGGGGGGGGGCTGTCAAGTTGTTTCTGGCGGTGACTTTAGGTGGTGAAGCCATAGTCACAAAAAATACCAGCTTAATTACCAAAGTAAAGGCCAGGGATCCCTGGGCCAGAACAGATAAATTAGCAGAATTACTCTCCTGGAGTGTCACACTAATTATGGAGCAAAGACTCCTCGCCAAAAAAGATCATTAACAAATTATATTTTAGAAAGATAGTTAGGGAGAGGAAATGGAGTGACGGAGAGAGCGAGGGAGAGAGAATGAGAGAGAGAACAAGTAAGTGAACATTTCAGAGTTAAATCTGCTGGAACGATGAAATGTGACTAGCTTGAGTGAGATTTCTAATCAGTTTGCGATTGAGCAGGCCAGGTTTGCATATGTTGGCATATATCTGTTTATGTTTATGTGTGTGTCTGTGCACAAACGGGAGAGGCTAAGCTTGTGGTTTGAGGCACAATAACAAAGGTATAAACATGGGAGGTGTGTGTGTAGTGCAGATCTGAAATGGAGTGTATCGTAGCCAGTAATCCATCCGGCTGTTTGTTGTCGCTGCTGCCTACTGTGTGTGTGTGTGCTGTCTGCTCCATGCTAATTAAATGCCTCTCTTGCGCACCACATCTCCTCTGCAGTGGCAGCACTACAGACAGACAGACAAACACAGAGCAGACATAGGGGAGCTATAGCACTCCTTAAAACACAGATGGGGGGGAAAACAACTCTGTGTTCTAGAACGTTTAGATGTATGGGTTGCACATGCATTGTTGTCTTACATTATAGACTTACCGTTCTGTGTTGCACAACATTGTTCATCCACAGACTATGCACCCTGCACTTTTTTCCTAGAACTGCACATTGATCTTTGCACTACCTTCTGTGCTCTGCCACGGACCGACATATATATTTCCCCCATTGAACATCATTCTGTAAAACAGTTTTATTTTCATATATCTTTACATGCATACGTTATAATGTAGCGTATGGTGTTTATAGTGTAGTCTGTCGTTTTTAGCCTCAGTCTTCATAGTGTACACTATGTGGATTGTGTAAACTCGGTCCATATACCCTGTTTATTGTCTCTCTGTATATTCTGTTTATTGTCGCAGCACCATTTCACAGAGTCAAATTCCTGAACATGCAAATGTATTTGCCGAAAAAGGTGATTCTGAGTCTAACAAATGCCAGTGTTTTTGTTTGGATATACAGGGAAATTACAATTTATGTAACATTCATGAAAATTGATTTGAAAAACATTGGATGTATTTTCCTCCTGTATCCCAGCTCTGTCTGGATGGCCTGTTGTTCACTCATGTCTTGGTCTGTTTTCTAGCCCCTGGTCTTATTGGTTGCAGAACTCTGCGTGTCGGTGTTGGGCTTTTTGCTTATTGTGAGTAAGAATTCACTCCTCATCCTTCGAAGAACAGAGTCTGTAAGGTCAACGTTAGTTCAACGTCTAAAGCTAAATAAATTGTTCATACTCCACTTGTTTGTCAGTTGTTTTTTATTCAGAGAGTTCGTTTTCGAAAGAGAGAGAGAGAGTAAAGGTAACTGCTAGTGACAGACGGAGCAGGCTACACGGCGGGGTACAATCACAGCGCTGTGGTTCCTGAGAGCGGAGCGTAGCAAAGTGTTAATCCGGGACATTTACCTCCACGCCGTTACACATACTTCTGATGTGATCTGCATGTACATGCTCTCCCATGTCAATTACACAACACACACGCAGGCCCTCCCTCGGCCCTGCACACATGTCGACTTACAACACCACACCGTAGAGTCATGCCAGGACAAAGACCCTTACTGGGTAAATTATGTTTGAATCAATGTTGTTTCCATTTCATTTCAACTTAAACATGAAATGTGATGACGTAGAATCAATGTGGAAAACTGATTAGATTTGAAAAGTCAGCAACGTAAGGGAATTTAGTCTTTTTTTCACCCAACTTTTAACCTAAATCCAATGACATGGTGGCTTTTTCTTATTCTTTTGTTGAATTCACATTAGTTGACACCTCAACCAAATGTAAATCAAAACTAGACGTCGATCTGACGTCTGTGCCCAGTGAGACCTCTCTTCTTACTCACTTCCCCCTAAACAAAGAAATAATTAACTCAACTTAACATGCGAGATGTGCTGTTGCCTGCAGTGTGGGTTTCGATGGGGTTTAAATAGGTGTAAATGGGGTTTCAGTGTTCAAACAATACACTCCCAATACACACTCACAAGTCTAGGGGCTCTGGGCGGAGAGCTTTCAGAGACGGTATGGTTATTTCATTATGATAATACATTTTATAGTTCAACAAGGATTTAAAAAAAAAAAGAAATAGATACAGACTGAAACCATGCTCTTGCCATAAAATGGCCATCCATACACTAATACATCAAGTAACACTTAAAGTAATTCAACATGACTCATGTTCTCCATAGTAATGACCGAGACAGTAAACTAATAGGATGTAGAAGAGCCTGTACTGTATACCTCCCAGGCTTCCTCTGGCATATTACATCAAATAAAATGTTATTTGTCACATGCGCCGAATGCAACAGGTTTAGAATTTACCGTGAAATGCTTACTTACTAGCCCTTTCCCAAAAAAGTGATACTTCTTTTTTTTTTTGTATATAGTAACACAATAGAGTAACAATAATGAGTGGACACCTGCTCGTCGAACATCTCATTCCAAAAGCATGTGCATTAATATTGAGTTGGTCCCCCTTTTGCTGCTATCCTCTCTCCTGGATAGGCTTCCACTAGATGTTGGAACATTGCTGCGAGGACTTGCTTCCATTCAGCCACAAGAGCATTAGTGAGATTGGGTGCTGATGTTGGGCGATTAGGCCTGGCTCGCAGTCGGCGTTCCAATTCATCCCAAAGGTGTTTGATGGGGATGAGGTCAGGGCTCTGTGCAGGCCAGTCAAGTTCTTCCACACCGATCTTGACAAACCATTTCTGTATGGACCTCGCTTTGTGAACGGGGGAATTGTCATGCTGAAACAGAAAAGGGCCTTCCCCAAACTGTTGCCACAAAGTCGGAAGTACAGAATCGTCTAGAATGTCATTGTATGCTGTAGCGTTAAGATTTCCCTTCACTGGAACTAAGGGGTCTATCGCGAACCATGAAAAACAGCCCCAGACCATTATTCCTCCTCCACCAAACTTTACAGTGGGCACTATTCATTCGAGCAGGTAGCGTTCTCCTGGCATCCGCCAAACCCAGATTCGTCTGTCAGACTGCCAGATGGTGAAGTGTGATTCATCACTCCAGAGAACACATTTCCACTGCTACAGAGTCCAATGGCGGCAAGCTTTATACCACTCCAGCCGACAATTGGCATTGCGCATGGTGATCTTAGGCTTGTGTGCGGCTGCTCGGCCAAGGAATCCCATTTCATGAAGCTCCCGACAAACAGTTCTTGTGCTGACAGTTCTTGTACAGATACTTAGTAGTAGGTACCAACACAACAGATTATCAGTCATCCTCCCAAAACAGCCAGTCTTCCATGTCAGTATCCCTGTATTCCCATCCGGAGTGCCATACGACTGACAGATTGTGCCCACTCTGTTCCCACTGACCTGCCATGCTCCTGGAGGGGCCTGGGTTCTGGCTCTAGCACCGTTTTCCTGGAAGACACAGCACAGCTCTGTTCTTCACTGGTGCATTCTAACAAGTGGCAGTGTTTTGTTTGGATACACATTGTAATGGAAATATATATAATGTTTATGACATTTTATTTGAAAAACATTAGACATTGGATGTATTTTCCTCTTGTATCCCAGCTCTGTCTGGATGGCCTGTTGTTCACAGGCTTTCTCTGAGTGCTATGACTCATGTCTTGGTCTGTTTTCTAGCCCCTGGTCTTATTGGTTGCAGAACTCTGAGTGCCGTTATAGGGCTTTGTTCTTACTGCGAGTAAGAATTAACTCGAAGGACAGAGTCTGTAAGGTCAATGTTAGTTCAACGTCTAAAGCAAAAACGAATTGTTCATATTGGGCTTATTGTTTCTCAGTTCTTGTGGTCTTCAGAGGAGAGCAAGAAAAGTAAGCTCGAGAGTTAGGCATGGATTCAATCAGTTTGAGCTTAAACCAGCGTTAACCAGCGCTGGCCGAAATCCGAAGAGCAGAGGTGTAACCGCGGTATGAGCGGACATGTCAGTGAGCGGTTGCGCTTGTGTGTCCCAAACCACTCCTTTCGTTATTAGCACTGTTTCGTCAGAAGTCCAAAACAGTGCTAGAAAGTGTAGGCTCTGTTGATGTTGATGTTGTTGTTGGGTTAATGCATGTTTTCATTTGGATGGGGGGATTTATGCCTCTCAGTCTAATTCGAGTGTTTGAACTTCTAATTCGAGTGTTTGAACTTCCAACGCGGCGGATCGGAGTTGGGTGTAGTTTCGTTGCATCCAATGGCAGTGTCCGTGATAAGCTAACGCTGCTTGTGGATTTGACAGCTCAAACGCAGTTCCACCTCCGACACCACCTAAACAACGCGATGTCAATGTCAATGTGATTGAATCTAGCCCTTAGTTTTCAAAGGAGGGAGAGAGAGGGAGAGAGGGAGTGAAAGAGGAAGTGAGATCAGTACAGACAGAGTTAGAGAGAGAGAGAGAGTGAGGGTTACTGCTAGTGACAGACTGGGCAGGCTACACTGCGGGGGGTACGGCCTTAGCGCTCTGGTTCCTGAGAGCGGAGAGGAGTGTTCGTCCAGACGTTTATCTCCATGCCGTTTCAACCCTTCTGATGTGATCTGCATGTACACCCTCTCCCATGTCAATTATACAACACATACGCAGGCCACGCCGCCTCCCTTGGCCCTGCGCACATGTCGACTGTGATTTACATCTAGATCTGCATGCGCAGAGTGAGAGGGAAACACACGTACACTCACACACACACACACACATACACACTCACACACGTCCTGCTCTGACTTACAACACCGCACCGTAGGAACTTGAGCCAGGACAAAAACCCTCTTCTTACTCACTTCCCCGTAAACAAACAAACAGAATGAACTCAACATAACATACGCGATGTGCTGTTGCCTGGAGCGTGGAGGTTTAAATGGGGTTTCAGTGTTCAAACAATCCCCCATACACTCCCACTACACACCCACTCTGTACAGTCTATCTAGGGGCCTTGGGCAGAGAGCGTTCAGAGACAGTATGGTTATTTAATTACCATGGCATTTCCATTGCATAGTTCCACAATGACTTAAAAAAAAATCAATACAGACAGAAAACATGCTCTTGCCATAAAATGGCCCGCCATACACTACTTCATCAAGTAACACTTAAAGCAATTAAAAATGACTCATGTTCTCCATAGTAATGACTGTAATGACTGAGACGGTAAACTAATAGGATATAGAAGAGCCTGTACTGTATACCTCCCCAGGCTTCCTCTGGCATATTTCATATTACAGGCCTTCTGGTTATTACAGTTTTATACCATTCTGTGAGGATTGTTTTTTTTGTCTGGAATCCTTTTCTTTAAAGGAAGGAACTTGACGTGTAAGGTTTATCGAACAGCTCTTGGTGTGTAATGATCATATGGGGGGGAAGTCATACTGTCATAGTCTGAGGTGTCATACTGAGAGAGACTTGTTCTGTTGTAGGTCTGCTCTGAATACATATACTTAGTAGTAGGTACCAACACAACAGATTATCAGTCATCCTCCCAAAACAGCAAGTCTTCCATGTCAGTATCCTTGCATTCTTGTCCAGCGTGCCAGACCATCTATCCCCTCCATGGCTATTGTTCTCCAGTGTCAATGGTCTGGGCCGGGCCAGAGTCTCCATGAGTGGAGCAGTGTTGAGTTACAGATTGTGCCCACTCTGTTCCCCCTTGACCTGCTATTCTGGAGGGCCCTAGGTTCTGGCTCTAGCACAGTGTTCCTGGAAGGGACAGCACAGCTCTGTTCTTCACTGGTGCAGCCAGGGAGCCAGCAAGGTGAGAAAGAGGACACAGACACAGGTGCACCACATGGCCCAGAGGGACACAGAGGGGGGCTGTGTGTGTCTCTTTGGCAGGGATTGTGTGTGTGTGTGTGTGTGTGTGTGTGTGTGTGTGTGTGTGTGTGTGTGTGTGTGTGTGTGTGTGTGTGTGTGTGTAGCAGATGGGGATGTGGGAAACTCACCCCTCTGCTTGAAGTGTCCCCACTTGCGCCGCTGAATAGCTAGGTTTTCACGTGGCGAGAATGGTAAGACACTATAGGAGGGTGGTCACATGTGCCAGCAAGGCAGAGGTCCTAAATTCGAGCCTCAGTTTGAGCCGAATCAGGAGGAAGTGGTACTCGCTAAGCAAAATCAAATCAAATCAAATTTTATTGGTCACATACACATGGTTAGCAGATGTCAATGCGAGTGTAGCGAAATGCTTGTGCTTCTAGTTCCGACAATGCAGTAATAACCAACGAGTAATCTAACCTAACGATTCCACAACTACTACCTTATACACACAAGTGTAAAGGGATAAAGAATATGTACATAGAGATATATGAATGAGTGATGGTACAGAACGGCATAGGCAAGATGCAGTAGATGGTATCGAGTACAGTATATACATATGACATGAGTAATGTAGGGTATGTAAACATAAAAGTGCATAGTTTAAAGTGTCTAATGATACATGTATTACATAAAGATGGCAAGATGCAGTAGATGATACAGAATACAGTGTCACGTCCTGACCATAGTTCTTATGTGTTTTGCTTGTTTAAGTGTTGGTCAGGACGTGAGCTGGGTGGGCATTCTATGTTGTGTGTCTAGTTTGTCTGTTTCTGTGTTCGGCCTAATATGGTTCTCAATCAGAGGCAGCTGTCAATCGTTGTCCCTGATTGAGAATCATATATAGGTGGCTTGTTTTGTGTTGGGATTTTGTGGGTGGTTGTTTCCTGTGTCAGTGTTTGTGCCACATGGGACTGTGACAGTTAGTTTGTTTGTTATTTTGTATAGTGTCTTGTTTTCGTGTATATTAAATCATGGAAACTTACCACGCTGCACATTGGTCCTCCGATCCTTCTCGTCTCTCCTCGTCCGAGGAAGAGCTAGACTGCCATTACATACAGTATATACATATACATTATATTAAGTGGCATTGTTTAAAGTGGCTAGTGATACATTTTTGATCAATTTCCATCAATTTTCATTATTAAAGTGAGCTGGAGTTGAGTCAGTATGTTGGCAGCAGCCACTCGATGTTAGTGGTGGCTGTTTAACAGTCTGATGGCCTTGAGATAGAAGCTGTTTTTCAGTCTCTCGGTCCCTGCTTTGATGCACCTGTACTGACCTCGCTTTCTGGATGATAGCGGGGTGAACAGGCAGTGGCTCGGGTGGTGTGACGTCCGTTACACTTGCGTGTGAAAATGTTCAGCTGCCATGGTCATGTTGTGGGCAGCCAAGATGCAATGTCCCAAATAATGTGTAAAATATACCTGTCTTTTAAAATAGGCTCTATCTGTGTCATGCATGCTCACACAGGCAAACAGTCCTCATAGCAAAGGTGAATTGTTCCATAGAAGATTGGTCTCTCCTGGGGCCTCCCCCTGTGACGTGTGCAGCTTCGTCAAGCTGAGCCCCAAGGAAGCCCCAGATGCTCATGGGAAATGTCAAGGCTCGTTAACCCTCCAGAGAGGTACTGATGAGGGCACGTCTCAGAGAGAGAGAGAGGGAGGTAGGGATGGGTGGATGTAGGGATGGAGAGATATATGGTAGGATAGATGGATGAAGGGATGGGGGAATGCAGGTGGAGAGCTGTTGAGTGAATCAGAGCATGCTGCATCCTCAGAGAGAGAGAGAGAGAGAGAGAGAGAGAGAGAGAGAGAGAGAGAGAGGGCAAAAAGGGTGAAATTAGATAGGGACAGAGATCTATGTCTGGGGAACTGTAACTAATAACTTGTATCCTTACACCTGACTAAACAGCATGTTGTGTGGAAAGGGGAGAAGAGGAGAGCGACAAGGAGACATGGTGAAGATGAGGGGAGTTGTTGAGGGAATTGGATCGTCTTGTATCCGGGAAAACAGAAATGGAAACACAAGTAGCTACACAGACAGAGCGGGAAAGAGAAACTCTCCTTGAAACTTGTAATGTTAACTTTTTGCTTATTATCTATTTCACTTGCTTTGGCAATGTAAACATATGTTTCCCATGCAAATAAAGTCCTTTGAATTTAATTGAATTTATAGAGAGAGAGACAGGGAGTGTTCATGCTTGTTTGACGTTTGAGAGACAGTCCTCTCAGTGATAGCTTTCCTAAGCTGTGACCCTCTGGCTGTTTGTGATGAAAGGTTAGCGGTTAGCGTGTTAGCGTGTTAGCATCACCTCTTCCTCGATGCTCCTTCATGTGTTTCTAAAGACTGGTTTACACCTTCTGTCTCTTCCTTCCATCTGACTGGTAATCTCAGGCTTACAAACCCCCCTCCAGTCACACGCACACACATACACACACACACACACACACACACACACACACACACACACACACACACACACACACACACACACACACACACACACACACACACACACACACACACGCACACATGCACACACACACACAGATCTGCACCCACAGTAAATCCTTTATAATCCTGATTACGTTGTAAACACTCCCACTCCCAGTTGGGCTCTTTGACATTTATGTGTGGAAAAGAATGTGAAATGTCAGAATAATAGTGGAGAGAATGATTTATTTCAGCTTTTATTCATCACATTCCCAGTGGGTCATAACTTTACATACACTCAATTAGTTTTGGGTAGCCTTCCACAAGCTTCCCACAATAAGTTGGGTGAATTTTGGGACATTCCCTCTGACAGAGCTGGTGTAACTGAGTCAGGTTTGTAGGCCTCCATGCTTGCACACGCTTTTGCAATTCTGCCCACAAATGTTCTATAGGATTGTGGTCAGGGCTTTGTGATGACCACTCCAATACCTTGACTTTGTTGTCCTTAAGCCATTTTGCCACAACTTTGGAAGTATGCTTGGGGTCATTGTCCATTTGGAAGACCCATTTGCGACCAAGCTTTAACTTCCTGACTGACGTCTTGAGATGTTGTTTCAATATATCCACATAATTTTCCTCCCTCATGATGCCATCTATTTTGTGAAGTGCACCAGTCCCTCCTGCAGCAAAGCACCCCCACAACATGATGTTGCCACCCCCGTGCTTCACGGTTGGGATGGTGTTCTTCAGCTTGCAAGCATCCCCCCTTTTCCTCCAAACGATGGTCATTATGGCCAAACAGTTATATTTTTGTTTCATCAGACCAGAGGGCATTTCTCCAAAAATCTTTGTCCCCATGTGCAGTTGCAAACCGTAGTCTGGCTTTTGTATGGCTGCTTTGGAGCAGTGGCTTCTTCCTTGCTGAGCGGCCTTTCAGGTTATGTCGATATAGGACTCGTTTTACTGTGGATATAGATACTTTTGAACCTGTTTCCTCCAGCATCTTCACAAGGTCCTTTGCTGTTGTTCTGAGATTGATTTGTACTTTTCGCACCAAACTAGGAGACAGAACGTGTATCCTTCCTGAGTGGTATGACAACTGCGTGGTCCCATGGTGTTTATACTTTTGTACAATTGTTTGTACAGATGAACGTGGTACCTTCAGGCATTTGGAAATTCCTCCCAAAGATGAACCAGACATGTGGAGGTCTGAGGTGTTGGCTGATTTACTTTGATTTTCCCATGATGTCAAGCAAAGAGGCACTGAGTTTGAAGGTAGGCGTGGAAATACATCCACAGGTACACCTCCAATTGACTCAAATGATGTCATTTAGCCTATCAGAAGCTTCTAAAGCCATGACATCATTTTCTGGAATTTTCCAAGCTGTTTAAAGGCACAGTCAACTTAGTGTATGTAAACTTCTGACCCACTGGAATTGTGATACAGTGAATTATAAGTGAAATAATCTGTCTGTAAACAATCGTTGGAAAAATGACTTGTGTCATGCACAAAGTAGATGTCTTAACCGACTTGTCAAAACTATAGTTTGTTAACAAGAAATTTGTGGAATGGTTGAAAAACGAGTTTTAATGGCTCCAACCTAAGTGTATGTAAACTTCCGACTTCAACTGTAGAATATGTGTTAATAAGTGGTTCAGAGTGAACCTGTCCAAACAACTGGACTGAGGTGTTCCTCACGTTCCTCCTGTTTGGTGAGCAGGGAGGGATGTGTCTGTCTGTCCTTCCATATGGGTGTACATGGCTCTGGATGTGTCCCAAATGGCACCCTGTTCCCTATATAGGTCGAAGTTGTAAATGAGAACTTGTTCTCAACTGGACTACCTGGTTAAATAAAGGTGAAATAAAAAAAATAAAAAATGTGGCCCATAGGCATCTGGCCAAAAGTAGTGCACTTTAAAGGGAATAGGGTGCCATTTGGGACGCATACTCTGTCACGTTGTGGTTTGTCAGGCGAGGAGCACTTATCCATCACAGGAAACACTGCTCATGGAGACAGGAGAGCTGTAGAGGTGACAGCACAAACGAGTGTCAGCTTGCTGCCTCTCTTTCCACTACAGTTATCTGATTCCATCCCATAACCGTGAAAGGTTTAGCTAGCTATCGCCCCACATTTACTCATAAATAGGCACACACAGACACACCAGGGATGCTAGTTTCATCTGACCACAGAACAGTAGGTATTCAGGGAGGATGGAAACCTTATAGGGTCGTCACAAAACCCATTCCCTCTAGAACATTGAAGCTATCCCTATGTGTTGTGTTGTTATCACCAGAAAGCTGTTACTGTTTGGACTAGAAATACAGGCTGCTCCTCCGGAGCCAGATGGAACAGAACTCTGTGTACGTGTTTGACCTGCAGATAGACTATCTATTGTTGGGTGGTTCTAGACAATAGATTCTATATGTAATTGGGTAACACTTCACTTTATGACATGGTCATAAACATTTCATAATGTGTCATAACAGCTGACATAACTTGTCATAACCATAACCTGTCATAATCCTAACGCTGTCATGACACATATATTTACACCTGTTGTGGCATAAAAGTGTCAAAACCCATAAAACCTACCACACAAGGCAAAACATTCCATTACACCATAGCCTGCTTGTCAACAGTATGTTTATGTTATATAACATTTTCTGAAATTGACCATATTAAATTATCATTGTAATTGCGCACAAATTGATATCAGACACGCACCTACCCAAATGGACTGTTGCTGATGACTGGGATGAATGCAGGAGCTGTCACGACCTGACCTTAGAGAGCCTTTATATGTCTCTATTTTGGTGTGATTTGGGTGGGCATTCTATGTTCTTTATTTCTAGGATTTGTATTTCTTTGTTTCTGGCCGAGTGTGGTTCCCAATCAGAGGCAGCTGTCTATCGTTGTCTCTGATTGGGGATCATACTTAGGCAGCCCTTCTCCCTCCTTCTGTGTGGGATCTTGTTCTTTGTTTGTGTGCAGGTAGTTTGCACATCGAAGCTGTTCGGTCGTTGTATTCTTTATTGTTTTGTCCTTTCAAAGTTTCACTTCGTTATTAAATTATGTGGAACTCAAAGAACGCTGCGCCTTGGTCTCTTCCTTCCGACGACAACCGTTACAGGAGCAGATTTCAGGAGCAAGACAAGACACCCTCTTTTTGAGTGATGACTGACAGAAGGGCATGTACTTGATAGGCCTATCTGGCTTTTTGATTATGATGGTCATAATCCTTCTTGACAGCATCATCAAGTGTATTTTCTTGGTCCAAGTAAAGTGACACAGGATGGTCATAATTCTTCATGACAGTCTCCTAAAGTGTATTTTATGCAAGTTATTTAAAATATGAAGAAAAAATGACAGTAAAGAACTCATCACAACAACAACAAAAGGGTTAAGAAATATACTTTCAAATGAAAGGAAACATCTTGTGGGTTTTGACACTTCTGTTGGTGTCATAATCAGCCATAAAATAATGCAATATACAGTGCATTTGGAAAGTATTCAGACCCTTTCCCCTTTTACACATTTTGTTACATTACAGCCTTATTCTAATATGGATTAAATACCTTTCCCCCTCACCAATCTACACACATACCCCATAATGACAAAGCCAATACAGGTTTTTGGACATTTTTGCAAATGTATTAAAAATAAAAAAACAGAAATACCTTATTTACATAAGTATTCAGACCTTTTACTATGAGACTCGAAATAGAGCTCAGGTGCATCCTGTTTCCATTGATCATCCTTGAGATGTTTCTACAACTTGATTGGAGTCCACCTGTGGTAAATTAAATAGATTGGACATGATTTGAAAAGGCACACACCTGTTTATATAAGGTCCCACAGTTGACAGTGCAAAAACCAAGCCATGAGGTCGGAGGAATTGTCCGTAGAGCTCCGTATACAGGATTGTGGGAAGGGTACCAAAAAATGCCTGCAGCATTGAAGGTCCCCAAGACCACAGTGGCCTCCATCATTCTTAATAGAAAAAGTTTGTAACCACCAAGACTCTTCCTAGAACTGTTCGCCCGTCCAAACTGAGCAATCGGGGGAGAAGGGCCTTGGTCAGGGTGGTGACCAAGATCCCGATGGTCACTCTGACAGAGCTCCAGAGTTCCTCTGTGGTGATGGGAGAACTTTCCAGAAGGACAACCATCTATGCAGCACTCCACCAATCAGGCCTTTAGGGTAGAGTGGCCAGACGGAAGCCAATCCTCAGTAAAAGGCACATGACAGTCCACCTGGAGTTTGCCTAAAGTCAGGATCGAGGAAAATGCAGGAGTGGTTTGCAGGAGTGGAAACCGTCGCTGGAGGCTCCGGACTGGAGGCCTTCGTAGGAGGCTTCGTGCCATGACTCCTCACTGGAGGCTTCGTGCCATGGATCATCACTGAAGGCTTCTTGCCATGGATCATCACTGGAGGCTTTGTGCCATGGATCATCACTGGAGGCTTCTTGCCATGGATCATCACTGGAGGCTTCTTGCCATGGTTCATCACTGGAGGCTTCGTGCCATGGATCATCACTGGAGGCTTCTTGCCATGGATCATCACTGGAGGCTTCGTGCCATGGATCATCACTGGAGGCTTCTTGCCATGGATCATCACTGGAGGCTTCGTGCCATGGATCATCACTGGAGGCTTCGTGCCATGGATCATCACTGGAGGCTTCTTGCCATGGATCATCACTGGAGGCTTCTTGCCATGGATCATCACTGGAGTGAGGAGACGTATGGGCAGTCTGGTACGTGGAGCTGCCACAGGGCTCACCAGGCTGGGGAGACATACAGGAGGCTTTGTCCTTGGCAGAGGCACGGGATACACTGGGCCGTGAAGGCGCACTGGAGGTCTCGAGCGTAGAGCCTGCACAACCCGTCCTGGCTGGATGGTTATCTTCGCCCTGCACATGCAGAGCGCTGGCACAGGACGCACTGGGCTGTGCAGACGCACCGGAGACACTGTGCGTAGAGCAGGCTTAGGATATACTGGGCCGAGGAGGCGCACTGGAGGTCTGGAGAGCAGGGCTGGCACAACCCGTCCTGGCTGGATGCTCACCCTAGCCCGGCAGATGCGGGGAGCTGGGATGTAGCGCACCGGGCTGTGAACGCGCACTGGAGACACCGTGCGCTCCACCGCATAACACAGTGCCTGACCAGTACGACGCTCACCACGGTAAGCACGGAGAGTTGGCTCAGGTCTCCAACCTGACTCAGCCAATCTCCCCGTGTGCCCCCACCCACCCCCCCAAACAAATTCTTGGGGCTGCCTCTCGGCTTCCTTGCTAACCGTGTTCCCTCGTAACGATGCCGTTCCGCCTTTGCTGCCTCCAGCTCCTCCTTGGGACGGCGATATTCCCCAGCCTGCCTCCAGGGTCCTTTACCGTCCAGGATTTCCTCCCAAGTCCATGAGTCCCCCTTACCACGCTGCTTGGTCCTTTTGTGTTGGGAAGTTCTGTCACGGCCATCGAATGAAGAGGACCAAAGCGTGAGCGTACATATTCCTTTTATTTAGAAATGACGCAGACAAAAACAATAAACAATACAAAACAACCATGAAGCTTAAGGGCTATGTGCCACAAACAAAGTTAACTTCCCACACAGAAAGGAGGGAAAATGGCTACCTAAGTATGGTTCCCAATCAGAGACAACGATAGACAGCTGTCCCTGATTGAGAACCATAACCGGCAAAAACATAGAAATACATACTGTAGCTGCTCAAAGTGGTTACGTGGCATATTGCTACGTATCTATGGAACCCTGAGCTCGGCATCAGTAGACAAGTGTGGGGGACCCTGCAAAGGCCCCTTCCCAGAAACCACAGGTGCTGGTCCCTGAAGGCATTCAAAATGCAGCTTGTGCATTCACTTTGTGATATGGCTACAGTGGCAGGAAGAGTCAAGAGTGTGGACCAGGCTGTGTGGACCGAGTTGTTACTCATAATTTTAAAGCAGGCCACTCCCTTGTGAAGTTTGAATTGCACAAGAGAGGGTGTGTCGTGTGCATCCGGAGAGGATGCACAGAAAAGAGTGGGAGAGAGCACCTCCTTAAGGTGCTCTACGTGTTGTAGGTTAAATGCAAACACTTAAGTGACAGTGGGAAATATGAATTTGTCCTACAAATCTTATAAGGAAATTGTGTCATTTTCTTTATTGTCTCTGAACAGTAGTTGTGTTTTGTAGCTTCTCTTGATCTCTATCTAATACTTGTTGCATTCACTGAATTGTTGTCAAAGTAGGTTACTATTTCTACATTTTGTTTCTGTACTAAATGTTACTGAGAGTCTCTGAATATTTGTTTGCGTTTTTACGTTGTTACAGAAGTAAAAATAGTTGTCAATCAAATAGCCTACTTCATGTGGGTTTTGAAATACTTTCTGTCTTAAGGTTCTGCATTTATTTTCTTAGTCATCCTTGTGTTCTGTTTCGTTGTGTTCTTGAACGTAGCCCTGTTCCTTTGTGTTCTTGAACGTAACCCTGTCTTTCATTTTTGTTCATTGATTTCACCTGTGTTAGTTACTCACCTGGTCTCATCAGCTCCTTATTTAGTTCACTTCATTCTGTTTGTGCCTTTGTGAGGTATTGTTCGTTTTGACTCTACTAAGCTTTTTCTTAGCTCGTTTGTGAGAATCAGTTGTAGCCGTCAGTCCTAGTTTTGTTTCACCTGCCTGTTTGCCTACCTTTGTATGACCATTGCCTGCATGTGACCACGATTCCTGTCTTCTGGGTATTCATTACATTCTGAATATTGTCCTCTTGTCACATTTGGGATTATTATATTATACTTGGTACATTTTGAGTGAGTCATTTAGTCAAATTTACTACAATTGAAATACTCTTTTTTTTTTTTTTTTTGTGCCGAGTGTTAATCGAGTCTCATGGAAGACAAAATGAGTGTTATTCCTATTGACATGAATGTGGTGTCATATTAAAGAACAGGTTGTGTTCTTTAAAACTAAGTTACCTTGTAATTGTCATTGTTTCTTTGTTTTTGAGCAATGTCTGTTTGGAATGTGTGAGAAAATTTGCTTTATCTTAAATTCTCCAATCTACAGCAGTAATCTAGAATTCTATTGAGGTCTTAAGGGTTAATGCTATACTACCCTCTGATACAGTAGATTGCCCTCCTCCTCCCAAATCCATCCTCTGCCTCTTTTCTCCCTCTGTTCCATTATCCCTCCTCTATCCTCCCTTCTCCCTTCCTTCCTCCATTCATCCATCTTTTGTATAATCAGTGGATGGCTCTGTTGTGGTCCATCACTCTCCAACAGGAGGCTTTATAGATGACCGTCCAAATTCAATACAATGTACCAGCTCTAAGCCATTACCATAATAAATACATGAATTAATAAAACAATTGCCTGGATGCGGTTTGTGTGGATGATACAAGGATCTGATTGGTGACTTTTACAGCATGCTCTGATCAACACTAGCTACATCACCTGCACCTACTGCTACAGATGTAGGATCTTAATTTGATCACTCTTTTGTTGCTGAGAATTTTCCAGGAAATCAGGAAATGCAAACTTCTGTATTTGAGTTTTAAAAAGGCTTCTAACGTTTGTTAATTTCACTTTGAAATTTCAGACTTGATTTGCCCGAACACATTTTGATCAACCCTTACAAAAATGTTAATTATAATTATTCACATTTCCTGTTGCTGCAGGAATATTTTCCTGCTGTAGCAAACTGGCTCAAATTAAGATCCTACATTTGTATCAGTGGAGGCTCCTCAGAGGAAGGCGAGTACCATCCTCCACAGTGAATTTCATAAAATGTTTAATTGTAAAACATTTAAAAAGTTATCCTTTTTAAGTTAAACTATACTAAATATAGTCACGTCACTAAATAATTGATTAAAATACACTATTTTGCAAAGAAGTTCTACAGTAGCCGCAACAGCACTCTGTTGGGTAGCACCACGGTGTAGCCGAAGGACAGCTAGTTTCCGTCCTCCTCTGGGTGCATTGACTTCAACACAAAACCTAGGAGGCTCATGGTTTTCACACCCTTCCATGGACGTACACAGTCATTATGACAACTTCCAGAGGATGTCCTCCAGCCTGTCAGAGCTCTTGCAGCATGAACTGACATGTTGTCCACCCAATCAAAGGAATCAGATAATTCATCTAGTACTGAAACCATAAGCTACAGCTAGTTAGCACTGCAGTGTATAAAATGTGGTGAGTAGTTGACTCAGAGAGAAAGACAATAGTTGAACAGTTTGAACAGTAACTTCTTCCAAAATGAAGGAGAAGCAAGAGAGAAATAGAGAGAGATTGTAATTTATTTTCAGTTTCACTTACTTAGCTAGCGAATGCAGGTAGCTAGTTTAGCCTACTGAAACACCCTGCTCAAACAGAGTGATGCTATGTTACCTAGCTGGCTATGACTTTCCAGCACAACACTGTAACTCTTCCAAGTCAAGGTAAGTTTTCGGTATTACTAATTTATTGCCACCGGGGCCCGCCGGTGTAACTGCTTATACTGACTGTAAACTGTAATGTTACTGCATGATTGTAGTGGGTTTACTAATGTGTTAGTTCTATTAGCTATGTTGACTATGACATTACTTTAACTAATATGGTGACAACGATGTAGGCTGTGTGTAGCGGTTATGATTTGGTTTGGCTTCGAAATATTTTTTTGCCTGGTCACATAGAGCTGATGTGTTGTGCATTGAAGTCCACAAGCGAAGGGAAAAGGTGAGAGGAGGAGAGCACATGTGAGAAGGAATACAACGTGGCTGCTATGAAAGTGAACTGTGTTTACCCTTCATCGGTGGTGTATTGATTCTGTTGAAAAACGTTTCTTAAACGTTTCTTAAACGGAACAAAACGGGGATAAACATACCTGAATTTGTCCAATAGAAACTCTTGTTTGCAACTGTTGGACTAATGATTACACCCTATATCAGCTAGATACAGGCAAGGCTGTGCAAGGCGATATTGAATGTCACTGTCTGTCCATGTGTCACTGTCTGTCACCTCAAATGTGTCTCTCGACCTAAACTCAGCAAAAAAGAAACGTCCTCTCACTGTCTTAACATGTGTAAATATTTCTATGAACATAACAAGATTCAAGAACTGAGACATAAACTGAACAAGTTCCACAGACATGTGACTAACAGAAATGGAATGATGTGTCCCTGAACAAAGGGGGGGTGAAAATCAAAAGTAACAGTCAGTATCTGGTGTGGCCACCAGCTGCATTAAGTACTGCAGTGCATCTCCTCCTCATGGACTGCACCAGATTTGCCAGTTCTTGCTGTGAGATATTACCCCACTCTTCCATCAAGGCACCTGCAAGTTCCCGGACATTTCTGGGGGGAATGGCCCTAGCCCTCACCTTCCGATCCAACAGGTCCCAGACGTGCTCAATGGGATTGAGATCCGGGCTCTTCGCTGGCCATGGCAGAAGACTGACATTCCTGTCTTGCAGGAAATCACGCACAGAACGAGCAGTATGGCTGGTGGCATTGTCATGCTGGAGGGTCATGTCAGGATGAGCCTGCAGGAAGGGTACCACATGAGGGAGGAGGATGTCTTCCCTGTAACGCACAGCGTTGAGATTGCCCGCAATGACAACAAGCTCAGTCCGATGATGCTGTGACACATCGCCCCAGACTATGACGGACCCTCCACCTCCGAAACGATCCTGCTCCAGAGTACAGGCCTCGGTGTAATCCCTTTGACGATAAACGTGAATCCGACCATCACCCCTGGTGAGACAAAACCACAACTCAGAAGTAAAGGGCACTTTTTGACGTTCCTGTCTGATCCAGCGACAGTGGGTTTGTGCCCATAGGCGACGTTGTTGCCGGTGATGTCTGGTCAGGACCTGCCTTACACAGGTCCTACAAGCCCTCAATCCAGCCTCTCTCAGCCTATTGCGGAGAGTCTGAGCGCTGATGGAGGGATTGTGCGTTCCTGGTGTAACTCGGGCAGTTGTTGTTGCCATCCTGTACATGTCCCGTAGGTCTGATGTTCGGATGTACCGATCCTGTGCAGGTGTTGTTACACGTGGTCTGCCACTGCAAGGACAATCAGCTGTCCGTCCTGTCTCCCTGTAGCGCTGTCTTAGGCATCTCACAGTACGGACATTGCAATTTATTGCCCTGGCCACATCTGCAGTCCTCATGCCTCCTTGCAGCATGCCTAAGGCACGTTCACGCAGAGGAGCAGGGACCCTGGGCATCTTTCTTTTGGTGTTTTCCAGAGTCAGTAGAAAGGCCTCTTTAGTGTCCTAAGTCTTCATAACTGTGACCTTAATTGCCTACCGTCTGTAAGATGTTAGTGTCTTAATGACCCTTCCACAGGTGCATGTTCATTAATTGTTTATGGTTCATTGAACAAGCATGGGAAACAGTGTTTAAACCCTTTACAATGAAGATCTGTGAAGTTATTTGGATTTTTACAAATTATCTTTGAAAGACAGGGTCCTGAAAAAGGGACGTTTCTTTTTTTGCTGAGTTTACATTGTAAACTTTAATACATAGGCAAGGTTGTAGCAACCTCATGATGGGTAAAGGGAACATTTGGGTATCATGTAGTAGCCGAAACCTATCGCTGTTACATTGAACTGGGTGAATTGAATATGAATGAGAGTTATCCAATATGCTGTAATAGAAATAAGGCCATGCTCATGAAAAAAATTGTCCTCCCTCATCTTATACGCCACTGATCTGTATATGTTTTTTTTCTAGCTGTGTTCTATTCATGTGTCATGTGTGATGTGCAGAGACTGTAAGGTGAGGTGGGGGACTGGTTGTGATGCAAATGCTATTTCCCACCTGCTGTCATGTATGAATAGAAATGGAAGATGGGGTAAAGGGATCTGTGTGAGTGATGTGGTGTGGGTGTGGGTGTGTGTGTGTGTGTGCGTGTGCGTGCGTACATGCGTCAGTGTATGGATGGGGCAGCTGGGCCTGCTTGTAACTCATTCTTATTCAGATGGCGAAATTGTGGATCTTGGGACGATCTGCACCTGCAATCACACAGCCATCATCATACGTTTTGAATCCTGATACGTTTTCTAACGTGGAACTACCAAACAGCCCCTGGCTTATGTAGTCGTGTCTCTCCTGTTGTGACTAAACTTTTGATTGGAATACAGAAAGCACTGCAGTACTCCTAATAACACACATAATAAATGCAAGCCTCAAGGTGCTTACACCTAAAAACATAGACTAGAACGAACACAAGTTCCCAAACGTTTCTTAGCTCCATAACACAGTGAAAAAAGAGAGCAGGGGGGTAGAGGTAGAAAGATGAGGGGAACAGCTCATTGTATGCAAGGACAGTGTTGATAAATGATTGTAATGCATTATGCCTCAATCTACTACTTCATTATTCTACCTGTCTGACACGTTGTTGCATCATTTATGTTCTGTTGTTGCTGTGGCTCCTAGGGTAAGTAGATGGGAGGAGGAGGGGAGGAAGGGGATAGGGAGGAGGATGGATAAGGGAGAAGAGGGGAGGGTGAGGAGGGGAAAGGGGTGTGAGGCTCCGGGGAAGATGTGTACAAGGGGTAAACTGTGCTCGTGCATATATTAGTTCTATGTAATCATGACTGTCAGTGGTTGTCTCATTGAGATAGAGGACTCTAGATGGATATAACACATTTTAGCATGGACATTGCCATTGAGGGCTTCCACCATTTTAAAGTAGTCAAGGGGGTGGGGATTCTAATGGGTTGGGAGCGAACAGACAATGATCAGAGCATTGTAGTCTTTTTCAAATTGGGTTGCCTGAGCTTATGCCGGACATACACTACACAATTTCGCCACAGATTTTCAAGGTTTTGCTGTCCCAGATGATTTTTCATCATTGGGGTGAAATCCTATGAACTTGGGCTAGGATCAGTACGTCGGGACTCGCGTAGTTTGAGTGGATCAAGGACGCACCGATGATGGCTGTTCTGTTTTCCAGACCCATGTCGGATGTCCCTATCTTTTTATTTTTGGACATGTCTGACATTTTGGTTGTGCATCTTCTAGTATGAGCACTGCTACAACGTGACTCCAGCCACCCTAGTCATGGACTGTTCTCTCTGCTACCGCATGGCAAGCGGTACTAGAGCGCCAAGTCTTGGTAAACAGATTCTATCCCCAAGCCATAAGACTCCTGAACATCTAATCAAATGGCTAGCCAGACTATTTGCATTGCCCCCCCCCCCCCCCCACCCTTTTACGCTACTCTCTGTTATTATCTATGCATAGTCACTTTAATAACTCTACCTACATGTACATATTACCTCAACTACCTCGACTAACCGGTGCCCCCTCCCATTGACTCTGTACCGGTACCCCCTGTATATAGCCTCGCTATTGTTATTTTACTGCTGCTCTTTAATTATTTGTTACTTTTATTTATTTATTTTATTCAGGTATTTTTCTTAGCACTGCATTGTTGGTTAAGGGCTTGTAAGTAAGCGTTTCACTGTATTCGGCAAGTGACAAATACATTTTTTTTTTTTTCATTGGGCAAGGACTGCTGCCAATAGCCAATGAGCATTCAGCATGTGAGACCCAAACAATGATGGCGAAGAGGAAAGCAACAACAACACTCACCTGTGTGGATCGATGTGATGGAAGACAGATTGTTGGAGCTGTGGATAGAATCCAACTGCCTTTTCAATGGGGGAGTTCTTAATTGTTTATGTTAATTATTATGTTCTAGAAGGGTCCAGACACTTTTTCAATGGGTGAGTTCTTAATTGTTCATGTTATATGGCATGCTCTAGAAGGGTCTGGACCACTTTTTTATGATTTGGCTTGTTTTTGAGAAACTTACCCCAGCTGTGATTCACTTCCTCATTGCTAGTGGTGCAGTATTAGGCCACCCAAAATACATTACATTTTTTAAATAAAATAAAAATAAGGTCATTTTAGGAACGGACACGCTCTCAGTATAGTGATGTAGGTCTTTGGACATTGTACACATTAAATTGTGTCATTCTGAACATTTTACAACATTACAATCCAGGGCTGAGCGCTGGGACAGGACAGCCCACACTCCGACATCCGAAGCATCAGCCTCCACCACAAATGTCAGGATGTCAGGATGAACCAATATGGGAGCAGTTTTGAAGCGGTGCTTGAGGTCCCTGTAACGCCCGGTCAGCAGCTGGGAACCATGTGAATGGAACCTTGGGAGAGGTGAGTGCAGACCGGGTGGAAGCCAGGATAAAGTGGCAATAGAAGATGGAAAATCCCAGGAAACGTTGCAGCTGCACTCTGGACATAGGCTGGAGCCAATCCACCACTGCTCTCACCTTCCCGGGATCCATCTGTACATTCCCTGCAGCGATGATGTAACCAAGGAAGGGGATGATAGAGCGATGGAATTCGCATTTATCTGCTTTCATAAAAAGCTGCGTCTCCAGGAGGCGCTGGAGGACCTGTCGGATGTGGAGCACGTGTTCTTGGGCTGAGTTGGAGAAAACGAGGTAGACGAAAACGAACCGGTTAAACATGTCGAGGAGAACGTCATTAACCAAGGCCTGGAACACAGCAAGGGCATTGGTAAGTCCAAATGGCATGACCAGGTATTCGTAGTGGCCGCTGGCCGTGTTGAAGGCAGTCTTCCACTCATCCCCTTCCTGTATCTGCACCAGATGGTAGGTGTTCCACAGGTCCAACTTGGAGAAAACAAAGGCCCCCTGGAGCGGCTTGAAGGCCGATGCGATAAGTGATAGCAGGTAGCAGTTCTTCATTGAGGCCTCAGGAGTTAGTCTTGTCCTTCTTCTCCACAAAGAAGAATCCTGCGCCAGCGGGGGAGGCAGAAGGACAGATACACCCTGCAGCTTGGGAGTCCTCTACGTACAGTTGAAGTCGGAAGTTTACATACACCTTAGACAAATACATTTAAACTCAGTTTTTCACAATTCCTGACATTGCGCCCGTCCAGTGCTCTAACGTCCATGGGAATGGATAGGGGCTGAGTGAGGATGCCCAGCTCAGACGCCAGGGTAGCATCCAAAAAACTCTCATTGGTCCCAGAGTCGATGAGTACCCGGAGCGATTTTGACTAGTTCCCCCACAGCAGGATGGCATGGAAAGGGGTGCGAGTAAGGGGAGAGGAAAAGTTCTCTGTATGACCCACCAGAGTACTCGCCCCTTCTTGATGAACCTGGATTTTTTATGGGCAGGTAGCTACGAAATGTCATAGCTCCACAATATAGACAGCTCTGGGTGTGGAGTCGGTGTAAGCACTCAGCTGGAGACTTCGGGGGCGAGGTGGGAATCGAGGATGAACGAGGGTGACGGCACAGATTCCTTCTCCCTTCTACGTTCTCGAAGCTACCCATCAATCCAGATGGTCAAGCGTATGAGGGAGTCAAGGTCCATGGGCAGCTTCAGGGCTGCGAGCTCATCTTTGATCACCTCTGATAATCCGTGAAGGAACATGTCGAACAATGCTTCCAGGTTCCAGGCACTCTCAGCCTCCAACGTGTGAAAATCCATTGCATAGTCTGCCACACTATAGGAGTCTTGAATTAGCTGGAGCAGCTTACGAGCAGCCTCTCTCCCGGACAACAGATAATCAAACACCTTCCGAACTTCCGCCACAAACTTCTTCAGACTGAGGCAGACAGTGGACTGTTGCTCCCACACTGCCGTGGCCCAGTCGAGTGCCCTCCCGGACATCAGCGTTATGATGTATGCTATCCTCGAGCGGTCCGAGAGGAACAAAGAAGGCTGCAGCTCGAAAATGAGGGCGCACTGGGAGAGAAAAGCCCGGCAGGTTCCGGAATCTCCAGCGTAGCGCTCCGGAGGAGGTAAGCGTGGTTCTCGGGACACTGGGGTAGGCTGGGAGATTATGGTTGTGACCTGCTGCCCAGTGGGGAATCGGTGGAATTGCTCCAGCAATGTATCAAACGCCTGGTCATGGATTTCTGCAAGGATATGGAGTCCCTCCATAAGACATTGCAGGAACTCCTCGTGTCTTCCAATGGTGGCTCCTTGAAGGGAGACAGCATTGTGGAGCTGGTCTGAGTCTGCTGGGTCAGTTATGGCTAGTTCGTACTATCAGAACTCAGGATAAGACCCAGATGCAGACAGCTAGAGTCACAGATGTTTATTGACCAAAACAGGGGGCAGGCAAAAGACAGGTCAAAGGCAGGCAGAGGTCCGTAATCCAGGGCAGAGTCAATAAAGTACAGAACAGCAGGCAGGCTTGGGGTCAGGACAGGCAGAGGTTCGTAAACGGGTCAGAGTCAGGCAGGTACAGAACGGCAGGCAGGCTCGGGGTCAGGGCAGGCGGTATGGTCAGAACCGGGGAACTAGGAAACAGAACTTGAGAAAGCAGGGAGACCGGAAAACATGCTGGTAAGACCTGACAAGACAAGACGAACTGGCAACAGACAAACAGAGGACACAGGTATAAATACACAGGGGATAATGAGGAAGATAGGCGACACCTGGAGGGGGGTGGAGACAGGTGACACTGTGTATGTGCCATTCAGAGGGTGAATGGACAAGACAAAAGTTTAAAGTGCCTTTGAAAGTGGTATGGTCTTAGTTCCAGGTGTACTGGTTTGTGTCAAAAACTGCAACACTACTGTGTTTTTCACACTCAACAGTTTCCTGTGTGTGTCAAGAATAGTCCACCACCCAAAGGACAGCCAGCCAACTTGACACAACTGTGAGAAGCATTGGAGTCAACATGACCCAGCATCCCTGTGGTACTCTTTGGACACCTTGTAGAGTCCATGCCCCGATGAATTGAGGCTGTTCTGAGGGCAAAAGGTGCAACTCAATAAATGTTTGGTATACTCAGTGACGTAGCCTAATGGGGAATTTATAGACACTAGCAATCAAAGAGCAAACCATTCAATAAATGCACACAAATTGGTGGAGAGATTGCATTCTGGAGAGAGAAGTGCCTTGTGCATCTTAACCACACTCCCCTTCTTTTTGGACTGTGCCATCCCCGTGGCCTCTGTAATGGATTAGTCCACTGAGACAGGCGCGAATTAGACAGGTATCTCACGTGCCATTAAAAAAAAGTATCTATTTGCGACTTCTCGACTAAAACAATCAACAGCCTATCGACCAGACAATCGACTAGTCGACTAACACACACACACACACACACACACACACACACACACACACACACACACACACACACACACACACACACACACACACACACACACACACACACACACACACACACACACACACACACACATACACACACACACACACACTGAGCCTGGATGTGCCAAAAGCAGAGTCATATATTTAGCCAAATATATGGTTCTGTACCAAAATATGTGTGTATTCTTTAGTTCTATGTTTGGTGAAGTGTGTGTCTATTATTCATTTATTTGATTTTCCGGAGATATGCCGGGTCAACTCTGTCTGATGGCATAATACGGTGGAGCGGCTTTCATCTGCAGATCTGCTATAGCTTTCTCCTCAGCTGATGAACATTTGAGTAACCGTTGCTTATCGAATAGCCTGCAGACATTCTTTATTCACATTACAAACTATAGTACTAACTGTACGATCTCACAAAATATTGAATATATCCTGAAGGATGACTGAGTATCTTTCCACAACTCCGACATTATGTTCTGAAAATTCACAAATCAGAAATATCTGCCATCGCTGGTGTTTGTACTAATGAGTTAGCAGTAGATGATGAAAATTGTGACCGTGAAAGATGCCTTGATTCAGACAAGGGAAAGAGTATCTACTCTTCTCTTTCAACTCTCTTCCATTTGTGTGTGTGTTCGTTCGTGCTTGCATGTGAGGTGTGTCTGTGTTTTATAACATTTTTGGGGGGTGTAAGTGAATGTTTTATGTTTTGGTAATTTAACACTCTGACCCCTTTTTCAGCGTTCCAGCTTTATTGTACAATCCTATTTTGTGCTTGTTTAAATAAAGGGAGCGTAATTCTATGTTCAAAGCTATTTAAATCTAGTTTGAGAGGTGATCCGTGAGGGTGTTTCCATTCTCTCTGTTTTAACCGTCTCCCTCACACATTTGAAATTCAAATAGGCTTAATTTCCATATAGGCATTATGTATAAGGATGGTAATTTTTTAAAGCCATTACTTGATGTCTCTCTCTAAGTCTCGATTGATATCCAAGTGGGCTATTCCTATATGACACACACACACACACACACACACACACACACACACACACACACACACACACTGAGCCTGGATGTGACAAATGCAGAGTCATATATGTAGCCAAATATATGGTTCTGTACCAAAGTATGTGTGTATTCTTTGGTTCTTTGTTTGGTGAAGTGTGTGTGTATTATTCATTTATTTGATTTGCTGGAGATATGCCGGGTCAACTCTGTCTGATGGCATAATACGGTGGAACGGCTTTCATCTGCAGATCTACTATAGCTTTCTCCTCAGCTGATGAACATTTGAGTAACCGTTGCTTATCGAATAGCCTGCAGACATTCTTTATTCACATTACAAACTATAGTACTAACTGTACGATCTCACAAAATATTGAATATATCCTGAAGGATGACTGAGTATCTTTCCACAACTCCGACATTATGTTCTGAAAATTCACAAATCAGAAATATCCGCCATCGCTGGTGTTTATACTAATGAGTTAGCAGTAGTCAGAGCAGAACTGTAGTCATTGTGTGAAGACTGTCTGAAAATCCCAGTAAATAATGTGATTCTGTTTCATGTTGCCAAGTAACATGAGATGAATGTGTTTTAATAAGGCTTTTTCCACACATAATGTTTTCTACTCGAGCTGCGAAGGCCTCTTCTAGCAAAGCAACGCTCCTCCTATCAAGAGCTGCTCAGTAAGTCTAGGAGCTGTGTAGCCTCTGCCGAGTCCCCAACAACCGGATGTTCCGGTTTACAGGGGAAATGGAAAGAGCCTGTAATGCAACTTCCACTTTTGGACGTTAACAATGCGACACACAAACTTAACTCCTTCTCCACATTTACTGGATTGGTTGAACAATGCAGAAGAGAACCTCCCCCAACAGTTTTTTTTCTTCTTCTCGTCAAGGCCAGTATGTAGGGGATCTAGTTTCAGGTGTTTCTTTTACGCCTGCTACGCTAGGTTAAGAGCTGTGGAACAGCTTGGCAAATTACCTCTTTAGATGAAGTGAGGTTTGTGGGTGATGTTACCTGGCTGACATGACGTCTAATGAGTCAGCCCACAGCTCTCTGTTTTCTAACCACAAGGGTTTGGGATGGCAAGGTCTATTCCCAATTAGTGTGGGATAACTTGGCTTGTGTTATGACCGTGAAAGATGCCTTGATTCAGACAAGGGAAAGAGTATCTACTCTTCTCTTTCAACTCTCTTCCATTTGTGTGTGTCTGTTCGTTCGTGCTTGCATGTGAGGTGTGTCTGTGTTTTATAACATTTTGGGGGGGTGTAAGTGAATGTTTTGGTAATTTAACACTCTGACCCCTTTTTCAGCATTCCAGCTTTATTGTACAATCCTATTTTGTGCTTGTTTAAATAAAGGGAGCGTAATTCTATGGTCTAAGCTATTTAAATCTAGCTTGAGAGGTGATCCGTGAGGGTGTTTCCATTCTCTCTGTTTTAACCGTCTCCCTCATACATTTGAAATTCAAATAGGCTTAATTTCCATATAGGCATTATGTATAAGGATGGTAATTTTTTAAAGCCATTACTTGATGTCTCTCTCTAAGTCTCGATTGATATCCAAGTGGGCTATTCCTATATGACACACACACACACACACACACACACACACACACACACACACACACACACACACACACACACACACACACACACACACACACACACACACACACACACACACACACACACACACACACACTGAGCCTGGATGTGTACAGAAGCAGAGTCATATATTTAGCCAAATATATGGTTCTGTACCAAAGTATGTGTGTATTCTTTGGTTCTATGTTTGATGAAGTGTGTCTGTATTATTCATTTATTTGATTTGCTGGAGATATGCCGGGTCAACTCTGTCTGATGGCATAATAAGGCTTCATTTCCATATCATGGTTGATCTAATGTTGCTAAGGCATTATGTAAAAGAATGGTCATTTTTAAAAGCCATTACTTGATGTCTCTCTCTAAGTTTCGATTGATATCTAAGTGGTCTATTCCTATATGAAAATGTATTGTTAATGCACTTGGAGACCCTTCATAAAAGTTGTATTTGACAATGTGTAAAAGCCGGGATGAAAGACTCTTGAAAAGAGATGGAGACTCTGGGAGATACTCAATTGGGCAAAAGTCTGTCCTCTCCTGGACTCCTCCATCCTCCGTGACACGGAAACTGATAAGTGGTCGAGTGGAGGAGTCTGCTCATCTCGATTACCTACTTCAGGTAGTTTTAAACAACTAGTTACATTTGTTTTTATCACATTACACATTTATTTGGGTATTTCACCCCTCTAAATGTAATTTGCCCGATGACCTGCAAGTGGAGAAGGAGAGTCTCATTTCATACAAGCGCATTTGTTTCCAAGTTTCCTCCGCTCCTCGATTACCTTTGACCTTTTTCAAAAGCAGGTGAGGAGAGGACGGAGGAGAGAGGCGATAGGAGTTGAGCCAACCAATTGAGATTGTCCCCGCTCTTTAAAAGGGAACAGTTGACTTGAAATATAGGGCACCTGGTTTGATTGACAAGCTCAACTTTGGACGTTAGATGCGTGTAGGCTATAGGCCTCTGAAATCACACGTCAGCTCTCCATTCCAGAGGCTTACTGAGAGCCTTTTAAGTTCTCCTCTACTTTCTGAGAGACAGTTGTCAGCTCAGACATGATCCCACTGGCTGTCTTCTCACAATCACTTCTTAGGCGGAAAGCCCGTGTAGTGGCAAGGGAAAGAGAGAGGAAAGAGAGCCAGAGAGAGACAAAGTGATTGAGAGAGAGAGAGAGAATGTCCGTGGCTTACAGAGAACTCCTGAATTTGTTCCAATCTCTGTCATTATTTTACTGTATGGTGAGAAGGAAACAACTCTCATAAAACCTGCATTGATTCACAAACATCACAGGGAAATGGTGCAAGTTTATGAGGCGTTAAGCAGAACCTGGATGTGAATAGATTCTATGGATGTGAACTGTTGTGCAGTTAAAGATCAAGGCATCATATTTCTGTCTGGAAACCTCAGATTTGATGCTTTCTGCTTCATTTCTTTCATGCCCTGCATTTGATAGTGAATGATGAAACTGCTCTTGGAGTGTGAACATCTGCAATGGATGTTTGTTAATCAGTGTTTTCTTCAAAAGAAAGCTTGGTCTTACATTGACATGGGATATGATGGGTATCCATTGTATAAAAGTGTAAGGGATGGTTTGAAATGTACAGAATGGTTACCTAGATGAAAATGAGGGAGGGTCATGCTTTTTCACTTTCAGTCAAGGGGAGGGTTTAGTATTTTTTTTTTAAAATCTAGTCAAGGGGAGGGTCATGTAGTTTGTAATTGATGTAATTTCAATATTTCTCTGTGTTTTAGAATTAGTTGCTTATTAGGCTATATGTCGTTGTGTGCCGGATGCCGCCCCTCAGCGGTTCTACTCTGGGCGCACAATGTCAAGTACGCCTATAGGCTATCTAGTGTGATCTCAATCAAATGATCCATAGCCTATAGTATATAGGCTACGAAGTGCATGCTAGGAGAAGAACAGAGCAAAGTAATATTTCTAGTAGAAAAAAAATCAACAATACGTTTCTTGCCCATCAGAGTTATTGACCTCATAATAAGACAGATTCAAGTAACTTCCATTGTAGTGCTGAAACTTGAAGCAGCAGCCGCACAGAATTAATCAGAAATGAACAGCTCATGGTGCTGAAAGTAGGAAATTCGAGTAGGCATAATTCATTTAAACCGTCTACATTTTAATTTAACAAGAAGAGGGCTTTTTGTTGGAGCCTATATATTCATTTTTAAGAAATACGAGGTAGGCCTACCTGTTTGACAGACTAAATTAGACTATAGACTGCTAAATCCATAGATTTCTCTGTCAATTACTCCACCCACCATGCACTTTAAATAGCCTACCTCCATGTCAGTGAAGTGCTGTTAATTTAAAACCAAGACTCGAATTGAGGGGGTATGAGAGGGTATTCCATAGGCCTACCTTTTATTAAAGATAATGACAAAAAGCACAGGTCTACCCCTTGTCAGCTTAGGATTTTGAATAAATTAAAATATATAAGCGATCGATAACAGCGCTTTGGTCCACAATGCTTTATGCTAGAAACAAGCTGTAAAATATCCTGTCCGGGAAAGACGTGACTCTGATGCATATGGGGATGTCATTGTTTAATTTCTTTGACATTCAGAGGCTGAGCTACAACTTTCTATCGCCAATGAGACAAAACAATGGACTTTGCTTGGGAACTAATCTAATTCTCTCACTATCAATTGATTAAGCTATTCACTTTCTGTACAATAGAAGATGTGGAAAGGTAAGCCTAACTTTTGAAAGTACCATGCTCAGATTCCTAATGGTGTCCCAGATTAAATGATTTGCACACTGGGACAGTTTCACTGTAAACAAGACACACTGATTTGGCATTAGAGAAATATGATAAGATGAACACATACACTTATCTCTCTGTTCATTCTTAGCCTGCAATTTCAGTTATTTGTGTGGTATTACAAAAGTATGTAAAATGATGCATAATTGACATTTTTATAAAAGGCAATTTTCTCTCGGACCTGCAAACACAATGATAGAGTCACGCAATGCTTTCACTATAAAGAGGATCTTTCCACCCCACTCTCGATGGTCTGCAATCCGACAACCTTCTGGCCCGCAACCCTGTGTGTTATTCAAATTCCTGCGTTGCCATGTAATGCGTACAGGACGAAGAACAGTTTCTTAACTTCTTAAGACTAGGGGGCGATATTTTAAACTGCATGTCTATGGCTCTGGTCTGTCCAAGAAGTGAAGGTAAATGGTAGGCATGGTTTCTGCTATCAACTGTCAGAGCTGCTAGGAGTACTGGGTGGAGGAGTCAAGCGCAGAGAGCAGGTATTCAAGAACGTGGATATTTATTTCCTGTAGACAGGGAAAACGATCATGCCCAAACACACGGGCGCATGAAAATACCAGTCCAAACACATAGGACTAAACTGTCCGGAAAATATAGAATCCACATAAAATCCAACACCAAAATAACAGAGAACAAGCCCGCACAAAAGCCAGCGGGCCTACTGCCCTTAAATAGCCTACCCACAAAACTAAACTCAAAACAGGTGCACCCAATCAGCCCAAACTAACAGAAACAAAAAGAAGGGAATCGATGGCAGCTAGTAGGCCGGTGACGACGAGCGCCGAGCGCCGCCCGAACAGGAAGAGGCACCATCTTCGGCGGGATTCGTGACATCAACTTTATGTTTAAATATTATTTTGGGTTCAAGGGAGGGTCACTCGTTTTTTTTTCAAGCATTCAGGGAGTGTTTTCGGTCAAATATATTTTGCTGAAGGGAGGGCCATCCATTTTCATTTCAAAGAAGTCAGATTTTCTCCATGAAACCCTTATTATAAATAATGTTCACTTCCTAAATGATAGATGAGGAGAGTTGTGAATAAATGGGATGTTGCAGGGCATGAGCATGAGGCTGATGTTTGCTGATGTTATGAAAACAGAGAGGCGAAGAGGAGAATCACCCCAGAAAAAAGAGAGAGAGATGGTGAGAATAGATGAAGAGTTATATCGTTGTTATTGCTTTAGTGTGCATGGAGCCTGGAGATAATGATTAGAGTGACAGGAGAGTAGAGGCAGACTATTGTTGTAGACAGAAAGACAGACAGACAGACTAGCTGTTGGGGTATTCTGCTGTTTTCAATAATTGCAGTGAGAATTCTGTGCTGGATGACAGATGCCATGCTGGCCAAATGCTTATATATTTATAACAGAATAAAGGAAAAATATCACTAGCTAATATCACTCTGGCTGTCAGAGTTCAGGCTGAAGTGTCATGTTGGATCAAACAGGGACATCAATGGCCTGGTTCTGTCAATCATGTCCTTTAAGTGTTTCGCGGGAGGGGCCAATGAGTTACCTGGGATTAACACCTCTACAGGATCGGTGTCCCGACCTCGGGAGGGTTGAGCGAATGTAGGCTAATGCGATTAGCATGAGGTTGTAAATAACAAGAACATTTCCCAGGACAAAGACAGCCAGAGTGATATTAGCTGGTGATAATTTCCCTTTGTTCTTTTATAAATATTTAAACATTTGGATAACATGCCATCTGTATACCAGAATACCCCAACAGGTAGTCCGTCTGTCTGTCTTTCTGTCTACAACAAAAATCTACCTCTCCTCTCATTGGCTCGATTCATTATCTCCAGGCTCCATGCACAGTAAAGAAATGCAGCCGCTTTTATCTCAATATCAAATCATTTCTGGGTAACAATTAAGTTCCTTACTGTAATTGTTTTCATTTAAAATGGTCAAAAAATAAATAAAAAATTGCTTCTTAGCAAATTTTGCCAAGACTGTCTGGGAGTGGTCTGAGTAGGGAGGGGAAACGGAAAATGACCTGTTATTGTCAGAGAGGTTTGGAATTCTTTCTTATTTGTATTTGCATTTATTAGGGATCCCCATTAGCTGCTCTTCCTGGGGTCCAGCAAAATTAAAGCAGCTATACAATTTTAAAAACATTACAATACATTCACAGATTTCACAACACACTGTTTTCCCTCAGGCCCCTACTCCACCTCTACAACATAGCTACAATACAAAATCCATGTGTATGTGTGTGTATAGTGCGTATGTAATCATGTGTGTGCATGCATGTGTATGTGCCTGTGTTTGTGTTGCTTCACAGTTCCTGCTGTTCCATGAGGTGTATCTATTTTTTAAATCTAATTTTACTGCTTGCATCAGTTACTTGATGTGGAATAGAGTTCCATGTAGTCATGACTCTATGTAGTACTGTGCACCTCCAATAGTCTGTTCTGGACTTGGGTACTGTGAAGAGACCTCTTGTCTTGTGGGGTATGCATGGTTGTCCGAGCTGTGCGCCAGTAGTTCAAACAGACTGCTCGGTGCATTCAACATGTCAATACCTCTCATAAAGACAAGTAGTGATAAAGTCAATCTCTCCTCCACTTTCAGCCAGGAGATATTGACATGCATATTATTAATGTTAGCTATTTGTGTACCTTTTTGTGGCACCTGACCACATGACTGAACAGTAGTCCAGGTGCGACAAAACTAGGGCATGTAGGACCTACCTTGTTGATAGTGCTGTTAAGAAGGTAGAGCAGTGCTTTATTATGGACAGACTTCTCCCCATCTTAGCTACTGTTGTATCAATATATTTTGACCATGACAGTGGTCAAAATCCAGGGTTACAATCCAGGGTTACTCCAAGCAGTTTAGTCACCTCAACTTGCTCAATTTCCACATGATTTATTACAAGATTTAGTTGAGGTTTAGGGTTTTGTGAATGATTTGTCCCAAATACAATGCTTTTAGTTTTAGAAATATTTATGACAAATGTATTCCTTGCCACCCACTCTGAAACTAACTGCAGCTCTTTGTTAAGTGTTTCAGTCGTTTCAGTCGCTGATGTGTGTAGTGTTGAGTCAATCCCATTGAGAACTTGTGGTCAATCCTCAAGAGGCGGGTGGACAAACAAAAACCCACAAATTCTGACAAACTCCAAGCATTGATTATGCAAGAATGGGCTGCCATCAGTCAGGATGTGGCCCAGAAGTTAATTGACAGCATGCCAGGGCAGATTGCAGAGGTCTTGAAAAAGAAGGGTCAACACTGCAAATATTGACTCTTTGCATCAACTTCATGTAATTGTCAATAAAAGCCTTTGACACTTATGAAATGCTTGTGATTATACTTCAGTATTCCATAATAACATCTGACAAAAATATCTAAAGACACTGAATCAGCAAACTGTGGAAATTAATATTTGTGTCATTCTCAAAACTTTTGGCCACGACTGTAGACTGCTTTACGGGAGGCCACTGTCTTCGGCTTCCATGGCTCGTGACATGCGACCATCGTTGATTGCCATGCTCCTCTTGCTGTGCTCCTTCGACTCCACTATCAGATGGGGGAGCTCCTGGCAACACCGGACAGTCGTATAACGACAAACGACAAGGCAGAGATGCATCCAACAAGCACAAACGCCGTCCAGCCTCCGGCGTAGAAAAGGTAAACATTCCACTCTGTGTTTTCCCTAATTTCTTGCGTAGGCTGGTGACCTGCGTGATCAAGGAAGCCACCTCAAGCCTATAATCCACGGCAAGCAAACAATTGCTACTTTGGAACTCTGAGTGATCCGGTTTGTCCCGAAACAAAGCGTTGTAGATACAGCTCCTACAGCGCTGGAACCTTTCATTTATTTCTCCAGACAAGGAGGGATCCATTGCAAAACTCATCTGGGAATAACTTTGTTAGCTTGATGGCTAGCAGCTTAGCGGCGCTGTCAAGCAGGTTTCAACCTGTCTGTTAAGCTGGATTCCGGGACAAGAAATAGCGGTCCTAGCTGTAAGAGGTTGGATTTCTGTTGGACAACACCTGTACATTAAATCATTTTGTAGTACTATCATTCATGGTTTTCTGTTACACCAATAATATTATGCATTACATTAACATAGCCATTGCTATTCTACATTATTTTATTGAGTGTTTATTGAGATGTGTAGACAGAGACAATGTGATTGAACACAGCTCCAGCCCTATCCATATCTGTAGTATGTAGTCCCATCCTGTTGTTTCGCTAGCGGTAGACATGATTGACAAAACCGGGCATTTAATATCACTGCTGAGTCACGCTGTAGCAAGTGACAGAGACACTGCAAGGTCTGTTGAAACATATAGCCTCAGGAGCCAACACACACAGGCAGGCTGGCGCACAAACACGCACATACAGGCACATATAAAACACACGTGTACACACACACACATAAAACACACATGCGCACACACTCACACATAAAACACACATGCGCACACACACACACATAAAACACACATGCGCACACACACACACATAAAACACACATGCGCACACACACACACATAAAACACACATGCGCACACACACACACATAAAACACACATGCGCACACACACACACACACACACACACACACACACACACACACACACACACCCTTGTCCTGTCTGGAAGCTGAGAGGCCCGTGATGATTGTGCAGAACAGAATGGGCTGTAATGTGAATGAGTGGCCTCTTCTGTGAAATGTGTTAAAGTCAGCATGGTCCTGGGGGAGGTGAATTACTGAGTGTGTATCTGTCCCCCTGTCTCTCTGGTCCTCTGTTACCCCATTAACCTGTCCCCCATCATGTCCTGCCACCCTGTCCTTATTTTCCCCGACTTTGTGGGGGTCCCCCAGTCCATAGCAGCAGGGGCCTGGATGATGTAGTGTCAGAGCAGCTGACAGGGGCCAACCCTGCCTTCATCCCCTCCCATCCTCTCTCTCCTCAGGTCCCCTGGCTCCAACCCTGGCCCCCACCCTGCATCCCTTTCTCTTCACCCCTCCTCTCCCCAGCCTTCTAAGTCACAGAAGAGAAGGGGCTGATGGGGGCTGACATGCTGCCTCTGGACATCCCCGTGTCATGACGCTCAGACTACAGAGACCTCATCCCACCAATCAGGAGATTTGTCCTGCAAAGTGCACGCTCACACACACGCACATGCACACGCACAAAACCTAAAATTATTTTCCATTCAAAATTATATTTTTCCCTAACCCTAAACCTAACTCTTACCTTAACCTTAACCCTAACCTTAACCCAAACCTAATGCCTAAATGTAACCACTAACCCCTTTCCCTTACCCTAACCCTAATCCTAACATAACCCTAATTGCAACCCTAAACCTAACCCCTAAGCTTAAAAAAGCCTTTGTCCTCGTGCACACACACATGCAGTCATTGTGATCTCCAGTGGTTAGTGTAGGAGTGGGATGTTGTGTGTTGAATAACAGGGCGGTGGGCTGGGTAACTGCAGTGGGTCTCAGACAGGTCACATGACCCAGCTTCTCTTCCATCCCCACCAGACGTGTCAAATCCTCTCTCTTATCAGCCACGGTAACAAGATGGAGGGAACTGCATCTTACTGATTGCCTCTGTATGGCCCACTCTGAAACGGCTCTGGTCAAAAGTAGAGCACAATAGGGAATAGGGTGCTATTTGGGACTCAGACGGAGACTACTTCTGTATGACAGACTTTTAAACAGGCACAGAGACAGAGAGGATGGAGGAAAGGAAAAGGATGGAGGAAAGCAAGCAAGGGAGGTGTGGAGCAGAGTGGAATATGTGTATTAGACCATAACAGTAAGAGTAAGCGAGTGTGGTGTGTTATTAGGTGTGACATGTTGATTCTATGTGCTACCTCTGTAGTGGCAGGGCCCAGCGGTGAGCCTGAGGCCCCACTGAGAGAGAGAGACAGACTCGCTCTGAGACAGACTGCAGGGCTGGGACAGGGACACACGGAAGAGGAAGTTAGTCTCACACCATGCCCTTTATATCCACACACTCCTTAGGGGGGTGATCCAAAATGGTCCGCTGAAGAAAGGGTTTCGAGGCGTAAGAAATGCCAGGTGCAGAGGTGTTGTTATGAAGTGATAAAGAGCTACTCTCCTTCAAATCACCTCCTTCTCTTACTAGAAGATAAAAACATATTTCTGCTGGCATGGATTCAGATCAACACACTCGCTCTCTTTATCTTAATTATCTGAAAGCTTAAGTGACCGGTCATTGACATTAGATGTGGCATCATTTGAATGTCTTTTAATGGTGCAATAAATGTCACCACATTTTTCTAATAACTTACTTAAGTTAGTCATTATTCACCACTAATGTCCTGCTTCATTATATGTCATTTAAATAATTTTTAAGTTGTCAAAGTGACTGTTTTGACCTCAGACTCTCCAAACGATTTCTGCTGCTGTCATAATGATGAGAGGGAATCTAATGAAATCTGTCTGACCCCTGAGCTGGAGAGAAACTGCAGGCCATTTTTATTTTTACTTCTGACTGTGAATCAGACACGGTCGCCTGAGAGGATTGACTATGCTGAAATTCAGTTCTTCCATAACGATAGTTTGTGTGTGTGTGTTTATGTGTGTGTGTATGTGTATGGGTGTGATCAAAGTCCTCTGTTAACACTTAGAAAGCGATGTATCTTTGAACATGAAACATCTTAAGTGAATCTGCCCAAGTGTGGACAAACACATAGGGCCCACTGACACCCCGTAAACATGACAGACTGACTGGACCACTGTAAACTCACATGAGATTCATATTCCATAAAACTATAGAGGTGAGGTGTGAGTGTTTCTCTCTCTCTGTGTGTGCGTGTGTGTGTGTGTGTGTGTGTGTGTGTGTGTGTGTGTGTGTGTGTGTGTGTGTGTGTGTGTGTGTGTGTGTGTGTGTGTGTGTGTGTGTGTGTGTGTGTGTGTGTGTGTGTGTGTCTTCTGTAAGCACACCTCCCACGTCCCCTAGCCGAGTGCTCTCCAGCTGAGCCTTCAGCACTAATTTATATAATTGTCAAAACCACTTGTGAGGGATTTGTGAGAAGGTCAGAGATGGAAGAGAAAGAAACAAAGAGAAATGGAACTCCGTCTGCCGCCTTTAGAGGAGTATCGATCAGAGCCTGTGAATGATTTAGAGCTTCTGAAGGAGAGGTTCCAGTGCTTTTCTCCATTGTCTGAAGTGCTTACTGATGAGAGGCTTCGTACTAATAAGACATGAAGCTTTTAGTGTGTGTGGAGGAGTGGGGTGACATGGGAGAACTTGTGGCGGTTGAACACCAAGTGGGCTGCAGTGTTTTGGATAAGTTGCAGGGGTTTGATGGCACAAGTGGGAAGCCCAGCCAACAGCGAGTTGCAGCAGTTCAGACAGGAGATGAAAGTGCCCTGAGTAGGACCTGCACAGCTTCCTGTGTGAGGAAGGGTCATGCTCTACGGATATTGTAGAGCATGAACCTGCAGGAGCGTGTCACTTCTTTGATGTTTGCAGAAAACGACAGAGAAGGGGACACCGTGGAATTGTCAAATGTGATGGAGAGGTCTTGGAGTAGGCAGCCCTTCCCCGGGAGGAAGAGCAGTTATGTTTTGTCGAAATGGAGCTCGAGGTGGTGGGCCGACATCCAAGCCGAGAGACCTGCCAGGCACCAGATGCCTGTCGCTACCGGGGTGTCAGAAGGGGGGAAGGAGAAAAGTAGCTGTGTGTCATCCGCATAGCAATGATAGGAGAGACCATATGAGGATATGACCGAGCTGAGTGACTTGGTGTATAGAGCCAAAAGGAGAGGGCCTAAAACGGAGCCCTGGGGGACACTAGTGGTTTGAGTACATGGTGCAGACACAGATCCTCTCCACGTCACCTGGAGCAGCCAGGTAGGATGCAATCCAAGAGTGTACAGAGCCTGACGCCCAGACCTGAGAGGCTGGAGAGGAGGATCTAATGGTTTACAAAGGCAGCGGATAGATCTAGGAGGATAAGGACAGAGGAGAGAGTCAGCTTTGGCAGTGCGGAGAGCCTCCGTGACAAAGAGGAGAGCAGTCTCGGTTGAGTGACCCGTTTTGAAGCCTGACTGGGTCAAGAAGATCGTTCTGAGATGATAGCGAGAGAGTTGGTCAGAGACAGCATGCCAAGTGTTTTGGAAAGAAAAGAAAGATGGGATACCTGTCTGTAGGTTTTGACGTCAGAGGGGGAGGTTTCTTGAGGAGGAGAGCGACTCTGGCAAATTTTAAGTCAGAGGGGACACAGGCAGTGGTCAGGGATGAGTTGATGAGGGAAGTTCTCCAGAGATGGTGTGGAGAAGGGAGGAGGGGATGGGGCGTCTGGACCTCAGTAGTCACAGGATTTCATCCGGAGAGAGAAGGGAGAAAGAGGTCAAGGCGCAGGGTAGTTCTCTGTGAGTGGACTCAATAGGCTGAGTGAATGAGGAGCGGATGTCGCCAACCTTCTTTTCAAAGTGATTGACAAAGTCATCCGCAGAGAGGAAGGAGGGAGGGGGAGGAGGTGGAGGATTATGGAGGGATGAGGTGAAAACTAGTTTCCTAGGGTTAGAGGCAGAAGCTTGAAATTTAGAGTAATAGAAAGTGACTTTAGCAGCGGATACAGAGGAAGAGAAGGTAGAAATAAGCGAGTGAAAGGACAATAGGGCCGATGGAAGTTTAGTTTTCCTCCATTTTTGCTCAGCTGCCTGCAGCCCTTTTCTGTAAGCTCGCAAAGAGAGACTCAGCTACTGAGCAGGAGGGGGAGGCCGAGCCGACCTGGAGGAAAGGGGACTTTGCGAGTCATAGGATGCGGAAAGGGAGGAGAGTAGAGTCGAAGAGGCAGACTCAGGAGACAGGAGGGAGAATGATTTAGCAGAAGGGAGAGATGATAGGATGGAAGAGGAGAGAGTAGTGGGAGAGAGAGAGCAAAGATTGCGACAGTGCATGGCCATCTGGGTAGGGACTGAGTGAGTAGGGTTGGAGGAGAGGGAAAGAAAAGGAAACAAAGTAGTGATCAGAGACCTGGACGGGGTTTGCAGTGAGATTCGTAGGCGAACAACCTCTAGTAAAGTCAGTGGTGTATAGTACTTAAGTAAAAATACTTTAAAGTACTACTTAAGTTGTTTTTTGCGGTATCTGTACTTTACTTCACTATTTATATTTTTGACAACTTTTACTTTTACTTCACTACATTCCTATAGAAAATAATGTACTTTGTACATTACACGTGGTCGTGGTCATCCCTTCTGCCTCTGATCTGGCGGACTCACTAAACACACATACATCTTTTGTAAATGATGTCTGAGTGTTGGAGGGTGCCCAGGGCTATCCCATAAATTTTAAAAACAAAAGAATGGTGAAAAAATGGTGTTTTCCTTATTAGAAGGAATTAAAAGTATATTTTAGCAATTACGTTTACTTTTGATACTTCAGTATTTTTAGAATCAAATACTTTTAGACTTTTACTCAAGTAGTATTTTACTGGGTGACTTTTAATTTTACTTGAGTAACTTTCTATTAAGGTATTGGGTACTTTTTCCATCACTGAGTAAAGTTGAGGTCAAGCGTATTGCCTGCCTTGTGAGTGGAAAGGGACTGGGAAAGTGTAAGGTCTAAAAAGGCACGGAGGGGAAAGAAAGAGTTGGAAAGAAATGAATTGAAGAAAGACGTTGGGAGGTTGAAGTCGCCCAATATGAAGAGCAGTGATCTATCATCGGGAAGTAAGCTTATCAAGGTGTCAAGTTAATGGAGGAACTCTCTAAGGGCACCTGGTGGGCGATAGATTGAGTGGAAAAGTGACAGTGACAGCATGGAACTTAAATAAAGAGATGGACAGGTGAGTGAGGGAGAAAAGAGAACATCTCCAAACACACACACACACACACACACACACACACACACACACACACACACACACACACACACACACACACACACACACACACACACATGCTTGCAGACAGTAATGTTAACAGCCCATCCACACACATAAACAGATTAATGCCCACTGAGTTGAAGAATCACCTGTCACTACAATTTCTCTCCCCTCCCTTCAAACCAGGCAGGCATTCGTAATCAGAAATGACAACTGATACATTTTAATCTGGAGGCGAAAGAAATGCACACCTGTTTAGGCAAGGTGCTGGTTAGCGGAGTAGAACACCAGAAAAAGAAAAGGAGAGCCGCACGCTTTAGGAGCTCAGATGCAATAATTGAATAACCTGATAACCAACATTTCGACAGATACCCCAATGAAGACAGCTTGTCTGTGGAAACGTTTGATATTAGGTTATTCAATTATTTCCTCTGAGCTCCTAAAGTGTGCGGCTCTCCTTTTCTTTTTCAACCGATACATTTTAAACATTGAGCGTAGCGTGGCTGTGTGGGCCCTTTTTTTACCGTAACTTGTCATTCTACAAATCCTGCTGGGTAACGTGGTGGACGGGAAAATTCTGAATCATCAACCCCCCTTCGGGAGCAGCTCTTCACTGTGACAAAATAACAACTGTAACAGCTGCATGTAAGCCATAGTGGTCCTTTCTATGTCACTATCTCACTATAGGCCCTGAATAGCCTTCAGTGTTGGGTCAAGCTTTTACTATGAACTAGCCAAATGTTTTTCTTTATATTAATTTAAGCCTACTCTCCATTATTCAGTTAAAAGGGAAACATTAATCACATGAAGATGTGAGTGAAGATACAGCAGTAGTGGTGGGTGGGTAAAATCACTGGGGGAAGCGAAGCCAGGGAAAAAAGCCCTATTACGACCTACAGTGCCTTCAGAGAGTATTGAAACCAATTTACTTTTTCCACATTTTGTTGTTTTACAAAGTGGGATTAAAATAGATTTCATTGTCATTTAAAAAAAATGATCTACACAAAATACTCTGTAATGTCAGAGTGGGCAAACAAATCTAACATTTGTAAAAAAAATAATAATAATAATAAATACAACAAACTAATATATCTTGATTAGATAAGTATTAGATAAGTAGATAAGATAAGTAACAAGTATTCAATGTCAGAATCAACTTTTACAGTGATTAAAGCTGTGAGTATTTCTGGGTAAGTCTCTAAGAGCTTTGCACACCTGGATTTTACAATATTTGGCCATTATTCTTTACAAAATTCTTCAAACTCTGTCAAGTTGGTTTCTGATAATTGCTAGACAGCCATTTTCAAGTCTTGCCATAGATTTTCAAGTCGATTTTAAGTCAAAAGTGTAACTAGTGCACTCAGGGTCATTCAGTGTCGTCTTGGTAAGCAACTCCAGTGTATAGGATTGTATAGGAGTTGAACAATACTCACTAATCGTTGAACTGTGATGACAATGGCCCAGTCATCTTGAACCACGCGCCAGGCTCCAGATTTAAACCGCCACGGCATTCCTTAATGATTCAAATTCTTGCACAACTTGCAATACGTTAGCCTAATATGATCCACTATTGATAGCGACCCTCAGGAACAACCACACTAATGTGACAGAGGAAAGAAAGGTAGACTAACGATATAATGGAATGATTCAAAATTTAAGGAAACTAAGACTAAAGTGAAAGTTATAAATGTATGTGCGTATTACTGATGGTTGCTAACAAAAGTAGCTAATATTTACACGATACAAATTGTAATTATTATTTTTTTAAGTCTGGAGATATTATTAAAACATTCTAAAGCGCATAAATCAACTCGGTAGTTTCAGCGCTAAATTGTCATTTGCACCTGGCTTCCCATAGGCTACAGCTTTAATCTCCAAATTTCATCCCTGAAAGTTACAAGGCCAAACAATTTAAATTCTGCATAACGGGACAGAATTTCTTAGAAAGGGGCATAAATACCTGTCATGTTGATATGTTTTTCAGTTTGCTGAAATTTGACTGGTTTCACATTTGTCTCCAGGGTTCATAAGGTAAAATAGATCTAAAACAAGTCATTTGTATTTACAATTCCCTCACCCAAATGAATTACTAATTTACCTAACTCTTACCAATAGCTCTTAGATATGTATGGAGGTTGGTGTTATTTCAAATGGGAAAAAGAATGTAGATGTTTTCCACTTGGAACTGACAGGTTGCTCGAACTTATAAAGGTGGTGGAATTATTAGAGAATTAAGTCAAGGTCAGAATACACATAACTGTAGACACACCTCTGCCACACCTCCATTTCATTGATGTCTACCCAAAACGAATAGCTTGCTGGCACATGGTTTACCCATGGTTAAGTTCAAGGTCATAATACGCACAGAGAGAAAATCACATAAAAAGGGAATAGTTGTCACGCCCTGGCCTTAGTTATCTTTGTTTTCTTTATTATATTAGTTAGGTCAGGGTGTGACATGGGGGATGTTTGTGTGTATTTGTCTCGTCTTGGGTGGTTGTATTGTATAGGGGGTTTTGTAGAGTGTATGGGGTTGTGTTCAGTGTAGGTGTTTAGGAAAGTCTATGGTTGCCTGGTTTGGTTCTCAATCAGAGACAGCTGTTTATTGTTGTCTCTGATTGGGAGCCATATTTAAGGCAGCCATAGGCATTAGGCTATTTGTGGGTAATTGTCTATGTGATGTTGCATGTTTGCACTCAGTGTTATAGCAGTCACGTTCATTTTGTATTGTTTGTTAAGTGTTCTTCATTATTAAAAGGAAGAATGTATTCTAATCACGCTGCGCCTTGGTCCTCTCTTTCACCTATAGATGATCGTGACAATAGTTCCCTTTAAGAGCCCTTAACTCAGATCAAAATGTAATTTCTATAGATTATATAGGCTGAGTCTATGCTTAGTCTAACACAGTGACAACTTAAAGATAACAAAAGCGATTTAGTCCACTCAATGTAAGCTAAATATCATGTGGCTTTCCTTGGTACTGATGTGAGTGTGAGCGCGTGTGTGGAAAAAACATGGTGACTCATAGGAATGCCAATGCAATACTCCTCTCTTTCATGTTGCAAAAAACAGTCTGACTGTCATACAGTACACACTTTTAGTTCTTGTTGTCCTAGACTAGGTTACCTGGCTAAAATGCTTGCTAGCCTAACTCCCTCGCATTGGCAATGATGAGCCAGCTAGTTAGCGTTAATCTAATATATCTACATATTGAACTTCCATCCTCTCAGGCCAAGAGCACAATGTATGAGTTCATGGTTGGCTCAGAATCGGCCAAATCCAAAATCCAAATCCGAACTGGCTTCCCTTGTTAATCGAAGGAAAATTAGGAAACACATATAGACAAAATATACACTGTGTTAGTACTGGCTGAGGCTGGATGAGTTGCACCCCCTTTTCCCCTCAGAATAGCATTAATTCATCAGGGCATGGACTCTACAAGGTGTCGAAAGCATTCGACAGAGAGGCTGGCCCATGTTGACTCCAATGATTCCCACACTTGTGTCAAGTTGGCTGGATGTCCTTTGGGTGGTGGACCATTCTTGATACACACGGAAAACTGTTGAGCGTGAAAAACCCAGCAGTGTTGCAATTCTTACGACACTCAAACGGTGTTCCTGGCATTTACTACCATACCCCGTTCAAAGACACATTTTTTTTGTCTTGCTCATTCAACCTCTGAACAGCACACATACACAATCCATGTCTCAATTGTCTCAAGGCTTAAAAATCCTTCTTTAACTCGTCTCCTCCCCTTCATCTACATTGATTGAAGTGGATTTAACACGTGACATCAATAAGGGATCATAGCTTTCACCTGGATTCACCTGGTCAGTCTATGTCATGGAAAGAGCAGGTGTTCTTAAGGTTTTGTATACTCAGTATATACTGTACCAGTTAGTCTAGCATGATTGGTTGCATGGAGTCAGGTCAGGGCTGGCATCATGATCCTTTCGATGAAGTCATGCATGGATGGTGTGGCTGGAAAAAATAGAAGAATGAAGGAAAAATTGGGGACAAAGAGAGAGGAAATACGGGGGGGAAAATGATAGAATCTAATAATAATATATGCCATTAAGCAGATGCTTTGATCGAAAGAAACTAACAGTCATACGTGGATCAATTTCACAAATGGGTGGTCCCGGGAATCAAACCCATTATGCTGTCATTACAAGCGTCTTGCTCTACCAACTGAGCTACTGTTTTGCACCAACAGCTAAATTACAACAAGAATGAAAACATTTCCCTGAATATGACTAATTGAGGCTTCCCCGTCTTAGGCGGTTGACGTTAATCATCATGAGACTGAGATTGAAATCAGGGAAATTGCTGACATATTTTCATTGTGTTTTCCTACGCTCAGATGGCTGCTTTTAATAACGTTTTATCAGCGCGTGCTAATACACGCAAAATCCATAAAGCACAATAAAAGACAGGCCCCAATGCCGCATACTGTATCTCCCTGCCTCTATTTTGAGAAACGACCGGCTCGTGAAATATCTGTGACCAACCACACATGGAAGGAAACAACCAGGAAATATGGCCTTAAAAGTAATGTGTCTTCAAAAGCCTCATGGAAGTTCAGGAGAAAATGAGGATCAATTCTGTTGAATAAGATGAAAATACTGCAAACACTTTCCCTGTAATCATGGGTCATTTGAGTTATTGGCTACAATGACGATGGGGATCAGGATTGTTTTATGTGAATTGCACCAAATGACTGCCTATTGTAGCTGTCTTTAAAATGCATGTGAGAGGAGGGCAGTTTATGTGATTCTTGGATATATCTCTTATGGAAATGTATCTGTGCCAGTAATGACGGGCTGAGCTCAGTACTGGTGTCTAGTCAGTGTATTGCTGATGTTGTCCCAGTGTACTCTCTGTACTCCTTTATCAGGGCCTGTTCCTACTCACAGTTTTTTTGTCCAGCTCCTCTCGTCTACTGGTTACCAGGGAACAGTATCAGATGAACGTCGGGTCTTATCTTATCACACTCCTAATTTCCTGTGCTCTCCCCTGTGGCAGCTGTTCCCATGGCCAGAGCCGGGAGGCCCTATACACTCACTACGCAAGTTGCGTAGGGCCCCGCAAATTACGCAAGGGCCCTACCTCCCCCTCGTGTCAAAGCGGGTGTCAATGTTTACAACTTTGATGAGAGGATGAAGCGGAACTGTCCTTTTGGTCACGAAAAGAGAAAAACAACACCATGATAGTGAATTGCGGGTACAGCAATCAGGTAAACTTGTGTTCTCTCCTCTCCAAGTTTGTTGTCAGCAAATAACAGTAACGTTAAGTTGATGTGCTAGCTGGGCAGTGCATCTCTTGGTCTGTCTGTGTCTTGCTTGCTTGCCAGCCACTTCCAGAGCTGTGTTCTGTGACTTTGTGCCTGTGTAACCGATGTGAAATGGCTAGCTAGTTAGCGGTGGTGCGCGCTAAATAGCGTTTCAATCGGTGACGTCACTCGCTTTGAGACCTTGAAGTAGTGGTTCCCCTTGCTCTGCAAGGGCCGCAGCTTTTGTGGAGCGATGGGTAACGATGCTTCGTGGGTGACTGTTGTTGATGTGTGCAGAGGGTCCCTGGTTCGCGCCCGGGTCAGGGCGAGGGGACGGACTAAAGTTAAAACTGTTACACCTGACAAAAGTGAGAGTGAAATATAACTATTTATTACGTTTGATAAACGGCAACGGGCAACGGTGTTATTAAACTGCAGCTCGGAAAAAATGACTGCATCGCGCGTGAACACGAGTTCATATGCGCGTGCACGAAATGAAACTTGCGCTTTCCAGCAGCAACCTCTGTGGGGCCCATCTAGACAATATATGGGCGTGATGACACTCCTCATAGGCGCACATAATTTTAAAACAAGACAATGATTATCTAGTCTCTCAGTCAAGGTTTAGTTACAACTCTGGACTAATGCAAGATGGAAAGCAATGGATTGACATTGACTATTGATTTATATAATGAATTTAAAATGTTGATTAGCTGGACATACTGGGCAACATGGATGCACATCCCTCAGTAAATAATAACCATCAAGTATTCAGCCAAGCCATAGTATAAATAGTATTTTATATTTGAATATGTATAAAAGGAAATCTGGGGGAGCAAGTTGGAATGGGCCTGATGCGGCTGATAAAATTAATAATAGTATTGTTATCTATAATTTAAAGGTGCTATGCTTATGTTGGCCAGTAGAGGAGATGATGGATCATCAGCCAGGACAAGCACAGACTCAGGTAATCCACATCCAGCCTCAGCCAGTACTAACAAAGACTCAGTACAGCCGGCTTCAGCAAGTACTAACACAGACCCAGTCCTGGCAGCTTCAGCAAGTACTAACACAGACGCAGGTGAAGTACAGGCAGCCTCAGCCAGTACTGGCACAGACCCAGGTGAAGTACAGGCAGCCTCAGCCAGTACTAGCTCAACCAGAGGTGTACAGCCAGCATCAGATACAAGCAGCTCAGACACTAATAGAACAGTTTCTGCTCGACCAAATGACCCAGCAGATTGGCCCCCAGTCTTAACAGACTTCATGAGGACCGAGTTAGTGCGCAGAGGTCCATTCAAACCAGGTCCGGATTTTCTTACCCTAAAGACAAGTCTAGAAGAGGTTTCCATTCAGTCTTATTACAGAGACAGCTGTCAAATGGGGAAAAGATTACCAGGACCTGTCTTTCATACTCAATCAAAAACAACGCGGTGTATTGTTTTTGCTGTAAGCTCTTTACTACAAAATAATAAAGGAAGGCGTGAATGACTGGTCAAATATCAACGCCATTCTGAAACACCGCGAGGGTAGTCCTGAACCCACAAACAGTATGATTAAGTGGAGAGAACTTGATCTGCGCCTAAGTCTGGGACAGACACTTGACCAGATACAAATGACAACTTCCCAGAGCTGTTTTCATTCCATGTGGAGCACATACTCTAAACCTTGTCATTGTAGATGCTGTCAAATCTTCAAAAGATGCAGTTGGGTTTTTTGGGCATGTGCAAAAGCTCTTCACCTTATTTTCAGCTGGCACACAAAGATGGAGTGTTTTGAAGAAACACGTGAACACAACCGTGAAGTCATGGAGTGACACAAGATGGGAGAGTAGGCTCCAAAGTGTTCATGCAATCAGGTATCAGGCTTTTGAGGTTCGGGAGGCATTACTGGAAGCCAGACAGACGATCAACGATCCTGTGGCCAAAGTGGAGGCACAAGCACTTGCAGAGGAAGTTGGGTCCTACCGCCTCTTTATTTGCTGTGTCGTATGGTGTGAGATACTGGCAATGACAAACAAGGTGAACATGCTCCTCCAATCTTCCTCAATGCAGTTGGATATCGCAGTGAATTTAATCTCAAATGCAAAGGCCTCCCTCACCACATACCGGGAAACTGGATTCTCTGAGGCCCGGACAACAGCCAAAAGCATTTGTGAAGAAATGAATGTGGAGGCTGTTCTGAAAGAGAAGAGACTGAGAAACAGCAAGAGGAATTTCAGCTATGAGGCTCCTGATGAACCAGTGACTGACGCACTGAAAAACCTTGAAGTCAACTACTTCAACATTGTGGTCGACTGCTGTGACATCCATGGATGAGAGATTAGAAACACTCAACCAGGAGAAAACCAAATATGGAGTGCTGCTGAACTTCAGCACTGCCTCTCTTTAAAGCCTCACTGCATGGAAGTTGAAAATACTCTAACCCTCAGAGATGACTGTGACATCAGTGGAATTGATCTGGCACACGATATTCAGAATTGACCTGATCTGTCATCAGCCTTTGGGCTGCTTTCCTTTCTCTGTGAGAAAAACCTGGAGGAACTCTAACCTAACCTTTGGCTAGCCCTAAGAATTGCAGTCACCCTACCAGTAACAGTAGCATCGGCAGAGAGGAGTGCTACCAGATGTCTCATCAAAAGCTACCTGAGGTCTTCTATGTCACAGGAACGTGTGAGTGGTCTGGCCATCATGATCATAAATCATGACATGGGGAAACACATGTCCAATGATGACATCATTGATGGTTTTGCCTCAAGAAAGTGCAGAAGAGGAATATTTAGATGGTAAGATTTTAATTCAAACATTCAAATGTTTACACACTTAGTAACATTTAAGATCGTATGGCAGAAGTGTATTTGTGTAAATGACTGCAGAACTAACTATGTGACATACTTTCTCAATTTCTTCCAGACAGTCCAGACAGACTGGTGTCCATGCTGATGCTGAAAATGCCCAGGCTCTAGAGGGAACCAAAGTTAATCACACAGCTGTATAGGTTTTATTTTACTATTTTAAGACATATACTGTAGCTGCAGCCAAGCCTATAGGCTTATGTATACATTGTACGGACATAGCTAATTGTATAATATTGTGAGGGCTGGACTAATTATCAGGCAGCGGAGCCAAATCTCAGTGTTATATTTGATTATTTTCTACATTTTATATTTTCTACAATTTCTTATTTATGTTAACGTTAATATTCACTTATCTTAAGATTCTATAGAAAATATTCTATTCAATAAATATTGCCTGTTTATACCTCCTTCTGTTCTGTATAGGTCTGTTCTTAGACCAACAGATGGAGCAAACTGTTTTAAAGGATTGGATTGGGAGGATTGTAGTGGGAGCACTGAGGTGTCAGGTGTGACAGTGTGGCAATGGCAAATGGTTTACATGGCTCACGGGTCAGGTAGGAGGGCCCCTTAGCAGAATTTTGCTTAGGGCCCCAGGGAGGTCAGGACCGGCTCTGCCCGTGGCGATGGAGACGGAGACGGGGGTGTGACAGCGCCTGCTAAGGCATCACTGTACTCACACAGAGTGGAGAGGGCTGTAATGACTAAGTAAACAAATACTGAACATATGGAAGCCCCACTCGCCTGGGAGTCAACTCTCAACAAATACACCTCACCGTTAAAAATAGGATTGGTTAGGATTAAAGATGCTATTGAAGTAAAGAAGCAAAGATGATAGGCCTTGGCATGTTCGCAAATGCTTACGTTTATGATGGATTCAAGCATGCACACTGCTGCACACAGTTTAGACATTTCCTATTTTTCTGACCAATCCAGAAGAAATCTAAGGGCGTTTTGGCAGAATTGGCAATTCAATTGTTAGCCAAGGCCATTTACAACCCAATCAAGGATAGATAGCCCAGGCATTTTTTCCCCCAGCTAGAGGTAGATAGCAAAGAATGTTTCCATCCCAGTCAGAGCCATTTAACTGCGTTTCTACTCAGTGTGTGAGGCGCTCGGTGATTACAGCAGAATAATGATGTTTTTTATATGGACCTGCTGCCACTTCTATAATGAAACCCATCTACCTCCCAGACTACCTCATGTCTTCATACACTCACTTCTAGTATGAGACGATGGGGAAATGCTGAAATACTTTACTCCTACGTGCACTATGCTACGTGTGGTGACTGCAAAATGTCCCTAGTAAGGTCAATTTGTGGACCTGAGATCATAGCCATGTGTGTTAACACTCTAACCCTGTCCTCCTGACGTCTCTGCCTGATTACTGATGAGTCTGGCACTAACTGACTGACCATTCCACACACAGCCTGATTGGTCCTTTAGTTCATAGTCATTCTGGTTCTAGAGGACTGGAATCTTCTCTGTTTACCTTCCTGCCAGTCAATACAAATGTGGAGGAAATGATTTACAGTGGCAAGAAAAAGTATGTGAACCCTTTGGAATTACCTGTATTTCTGCATAAATTGGTCATCAAATTTGATCTGATCTTCATCTAAGTCACAACAATAGACAAACATAGTGTGTTTAAACTTATAACACCATTTTTTTTGTATTTTTCTTGTAAATACTGAATACATAATTTAAACATTCACAGTGTAGGTTGGAAAAAGTATGTGAACCCCTAGGCTATTGACTTCTCCAAAAGCTAATTGGAGTCAGGAGTCACCTAACCTGGAGTTCAATCAATGAGACAAGATTGGAGATGTTGGTTAGAACTGCCTTGCCCTATAAAAAACACTCACAAAATTTGAGTTTGCTATTCACAAGAAGCATTGCCTGGTGTGAACCATGCCTTGAACAAAGGAGATCTCAGAAGACCTAAGATTAAGAATTGTTGACTTGCATAAAGCTGGAAAGGGTTACAAAAGTATCTCTAAAAGCCTTGATGTTCATCAGTCCACGGTAAGACAAATTGTCTATAAATGGAGAAAGTTCAGCACTGTTGCTACTCTCCCAAGGAGTGGCCGTCCTGCAAAGATGACTGCAAGAGCACAGCGCAGAATGCTCAGTGAGGTTAAGAAGAATCCTAGAGTGTCAGCTAAAGACCTCTACGTGTTTGCGATACGTAAAACACCAAATAAGAATGGTGTTCATAGGAGGACACCACGGAAGAGGCCACTGCTGTCCCAAAAAAACATTGCTGCACGTCTGAAGTTTGCAAAAGTTTACCTGGATGTTCCACAGCACTGCTGACAGAATATTCTGTGGACAGATTAAACTAAAGTTGTGTTGTTTGGAAGGAACACATAACACTATGTGTGGAGAAAAAAAGGCACAGCACACCAACATCAAAACCTCATCCCAACTGTAAAGTATAGTGTTGGGAGCATCATGGTTTGGAGCTGCTTTGCTACCTCAGGGTCTGAACAGCTTGTTATCATCAACGAAAAAATGTATTCTCAAGTTTATCAAAACATTTTGCAGGAGAATGTTAGGCTATCTGTCTGCCAATTGAAGCTCAGCAGAAGTTGAATAATGCAACAGGATAACGACCCAAAACACAGAAGTAAATCAACAACAGAATGGCTTCAACAGAAGAAAATACATCTTCTGGAGTGGCCCGGTCAGAGTCCTGACCTCAACCCAAATGAGACGCTGTGGCATGACATCAAGAGAGCAGTTCACACCAGACATCCCAAGAATATTGCTGAACTGAAACAGTTTTGTAAAGAGGAATGGTCCAAAATTCCTCCTGAGGGTCTGATCCGTAACTACAGAAAACGTTTGGTTGAGGTTATTGCTGCCAAAAGAGGGTCAAGCAGTTATTAAATCCAAGTGTTCACATACTTTTCCCACCCTGCACTGTGAATGTTTACACGGTGTGTTCAATAAAGACATGGAAAAAGTATCATTGTTTGTGTGTTATCCGTTTAAGAAGACTGTGTTTGTCTATTGTTGTGACCTAGATGAAGATCAGATCAAATTTTATGACCAATTTATGCAGAAATCCAGGTTTTTCCAAAGGGTTCACATATTTTTTTCTTGCCACTGTAACTCTTTATGGGTTAATGTGTGACTATTCAGAGACTAATTACATAATGAAAGAGGATACCTAGTAGATTTGTCAACTATGTGTGTGTTTCTATACCTGTTCGCGCCTCTCCTTGTAGGCTTTACAGACGCTCCCCACTCCTTGGCTGCAACCCTTCTAATTTAGTGTACCCTGCCCATGTGGAATTCCTGGTCTCCGGCCGATCTGCACGAACAGTGCTACTCCAGCTGCTCTCTCTTCATTTGACTACGTGTTCTCTCATAGTCCGAGAGCATCTGGTCATTGCGGTGGTGGCACACAAGTGGAGATTTTCTCTTTTCTCCCTCACTCATCTGTCCATCTCCTCATTTGAATTCCATGCTATCACTGTCACTTGTCCACTCAAGCTTAACATTGTTGTCATCTATCGCCCACCAGGTGCCCTTAGAGAGTTCCACAATGAGCTTGACACCTTGATGGCGGCAGGTAGCCTAGTGGTTAGAGCGTTGGACTAGTAACCAAGAGGTTGCAAGATTGAATCCCCGAGCTGACAAGGTAAAGATCTGTTGTTCTGCCTCTGAACAAGGCAGTTAACCCACTGTTCCTAGGCCGTCATTGAAAATAAGAATTTGTTCTTAACTGACTTGCCTAGTTAAATAAAGGTTTAAAAAAGGAGCTAATTTCCTGATGATGGCTCACCTCTCATTGTACTGGGCGACTTCAACTTCCCAACGTCTACCTTAGATTAATTTCTTTCCACCTCTTTCTTTGCCTTCCTGGCCTCTTTTGACCTCACACCTTCCCAGTTCCCTCCCACTCATAAGGCAGGCAATACGCTTGACGACTAATCTCACTGCAAACCCCGTCCAGCTCTCTGATCACTACTTTGTTTCCTTTTCTCTCCCTCTCATCCAATCCTACCCACTCAGTCCCTACCCAGATGGTCATAAGCTGTCGCAATCTTTGCTTTCTCTCTCCCACTACTTTCTCCTCTTCCATCCTATCATCAAATCAAATCAAATCAAATTTATTTTATATAGCCCTTTGTACATCAGCTAATATCTCGAAGTGCTTTACAGAAACCCAGCCTAAAACCCCAAACAGCAAGCAATGCAGGTGTCGAAGCACGGTGGCTAGGAAAAACTCCCTAGAAAGGCCAAAACCTAGGAAGAAACCTAGAGAGGAACCAGGCTATGAGGGGTGGCCAGTCCTCTTCTGGCTGTGCCGGGTGGAGATTATAACAGAACATGGCCAAGATGTTCAAATGTTCATAAATGACCAGCATGGTCAAATAATAATAATCACAGAAGTTATCGAGGGTGTAGCAAGTCAGCACCTCAGGAGTAAATGTCAGTTGGCTTTTCATAGCCGATCATTAAGAGTATCTCTACCGCTCCTGCGGTCTCTAGAGAGTTGAAAACAGCAGGTCTGGGACAGGTAGCACGTCCGGTGGACAGGTCAGGGTTCCATAGCCGAAGGCAAAACAGTTGAAACTGGAACAGCAGCAAGGCCAGGTGGACTGGGGACAGCAAGGAGTCATCATGCCCGGTAGTCCTGATGCATGGTCCTAGGGCTCAGGTCCTCCGAGAGAGAGAAAGAAAGAGAGAAGGAGAGAATTAGAGAGAGCATACTTAAATTCACACAGGACACCGGATAAGACAGGAGAAGTACTCCAGATATAACAAACTGACCCTCGCCCCGACACATAAACTACTGCAGCATAAATACTGGAGGCTGAGACAGGAGGGGTCAGGAGACACTGTGGCCCCATCCGATGATACCCCCGGACAGGGCCAAACAGGAAGGATATAACCCCACCCACTTTGCCAAAGCACAGCCCCCGCACCACTAGAGGGATATCTTCAACCACCAACTTACAATCCTGAGACAAGGCCGAGTATAGCCCACAAAGATCTACGCCACAGCACAAACCAAGGGGGGGGCTCCAACCCAGACAGGAAGATCACGTCAGTGACTCAACCCACTCAAGTGACGCACCCCTCCTAGGGACGGCATGAAAGAGCACCAGTAAGCCAGTGACTCAGCCCCTGTAATAGGGTTAGAGGCAGAGAATCCCAGTGGAGAGAGGGGAACCGGCCAGGCAGAGACAGCAAGGGCGGTTCGTTGCTCCAGAGCCTTTCCGTTCACCTTCACACTCCTGGGCCAGACTACACTCAATCATATGACCTACTGAAGAGATAAGTCTTCAGTAAAGACTTAAAGGTTGAGACCGAGTCTGCGTCTCTCACATGGGTAGCCAGACCATTCCATAAAAATGGAGATCTATAGGAGAAAGCCCTGCCTCCAGCTGTTTGCTTAGAAATTCTAGGGACAATTAGGAGGCCTGCATCTTGTGACCGTAGCGTACGTGTAGGTATGTACGGCAGGACCAACTCGGAAAGATAGGTAGGAGCAAGCCCATGTAACGCTTTGTAGGTTAACAGTAAAACCTTGAAATCAGCCCTTGCCTTAACAGGAAGCCAGTGTAGGGAAGCTAGCATTGGAGTAATATGATCAAATTTTGGGGTTCTAGTCAGGATTCTAGCAGCCGTATTTAGCACTAACTGAAGTTTATTTAGTGCTTTATCCGGGTAGCCGGAAAGTAGAGCATTGCAGTAGTCTAACCTAGAAGTAACAAAAGCATGGATACATTTTTCTGCATCATTTTTGGACAGAAAATGTCAGATTTTTGCAATGTTACGTAGATGGAAATAAGCTGTCCTTGAAACAGTCTTGATATGTTCGTCAAAAGAGAGATCAGGGTCCAGAGTAACGCCGAGGTCCTTCACAGTTTTATTTGAGACGACTTTACAACCATCAAGATTAATTGTCAGATTTAACAGAAGATCTCTTTGTTTCTTGGGACCTAGAACAAGTATCTCTGTTTTGTCCGAGTTTAAAAGTAGAAAGTTTTCAGCCATCCACTTCCTTATGTCTGAAACACAGGCTTCTAGCGAGGGCAATTTTGGGGCTTCACCATGTTTCATTGAAATGTACAGCTGTGTGTCATCCGCATAGCAGTGAAAGTTAACATTATGTTTTCGAATGACATCCCCAAGAGGTAAAATATATAGTGAAAACAATAGTGGTCCTAAAACGGAACCTTGAGGAACACCGAAATGTACAGTTGATTTGTCAGAGGACAAACCATTCACAGAGACAAACTGATATCTTTCCGACAGATAAGATCTAAACCAGGCCAGAACTTGTCCGTGTAGACCAATTTGGGTTTCCAATCTCTCCAAAAGAATGTGGTGATCGATGGTATCAAAGGCAGCACTAAGGTCTAGTTGCACAAGGACAGATGCAGAGCCTCGGTCTGACACCGTTAAAAGGTAATTTACCTCCTTCACAAGTGCAGTCTCAGTGCTATGATGGGGTCTAAAACCAACTGAAGCATTTCGTATACATTGTTTGTCTTCAGGAAGGCAGTGAGTTGCTGTGCAACAGCTTTTTCAAAAAAAATTGAGAGGAATGGAAGATTTGATATAGGCCGATAGTTTTTTTTTTTTCTGGGTCAAGGTTTGGCTTTTTCAAGAGAGGCTTTATTACTGCCAGTTTTAGTGAGTTTGGTACACATCCGGTGGATAGAGAGCCGTTTATTATGTTCAACATAGGAGGGCCAAGCACATGAAACAGCTCTTTCAGTAGTTTAGTTGGAATAGGGTCCAGTATGTAGCTTGAAGGTTTAGAGGCCATGATTATTTTCAACATTGTGTCAAGAGATATAGTACTAAAACACTTAAGTGTCTCTCTTGATCCTAGGTCCTGGCAGTGTTGTGCAGACTCAGGACAGCTGAGCTTTGGAGGAATACGCAGATTTAAAGAGGAGTCCGTAATTTGCTTTCTAATGATCATGATCTTTTCCTCAAAGAAGTTCATGAATTTATTACTGCTGAAGTGAAAGCCATCCTCACTTGGGGAATGCTGCTTTTTAGTTAGCTTTGCGACAGTATCAAAAATACATTTTGGATTGTTCTTATTTTCCTCAATTAAGTTGGAAAAGTAGGATGATCGAGCAGCAGTGAGGGCTCTTCGATACTGCACGGTACTGTCTTTCCAAGCTAGTCGGAAGACTTCCAGTTTGGTGTGGTGCCATTTCCGTTCCAATTTCCGTTCATTTCCGTTCATCTCTCCCTTTTTCTAAATCGTTCTCCCTCCTGTCTCCTGGTTCTGCCTTTTCGACCCACTCTCCTCCCTTTCCACATCCTATGACTCGCTCTGTCCCCTTGGCTCCCGGCAGGCTTGGTCTTCCCCTCTTGCTCCGTGGCTGAGTGACTCATTGTGAGCCTACAGAACAGGGCTGCAGGCAGCTGAGCGAAAATGGAGGAAAACTAAACTTCCGGAGGACTTTCATCCTTTCACTCCATCCTCTCTACCTTCTCTTCCTCTATATCCACTGCTAAAGCCACTTTCTACCACTCTAAATTTGAAGCCTCTGCCTCTAACCCTAGGAAACTATTTTCCACCTTCTCCTCACTCCTTAACTTCTTATGGCTGCAGGGGCAGTATTGAGTAGCTTGGATGAAAGGTGCACAGAGGTATTTGCATATTATTATTAGTATTGGATAGAAAACACTCTGAAGTTTCTAAAACTGTTTGAATTATGTCTGTGAGTATAACAGAACTCATATGGCAGGCAAAAACCTGAGAAGTTCCACTTCCTGTTTGGATTTTTTCTGAGGCGGCAGATTTTCAACCAAGCTCTCATTGAAATTACAGCAAGATATTGATGAGTTTTCACTTCCTACGGCTTCCACTAGATGTCAACAGTCAATAGAACTTTGTCTGATGACTCTAATGTGAAGGGGGGTCGAAGGAGACAGGAATTAGTCACCACTGCCACGAGCTGACCATGCTTTGACCACGCGCGTTCACATGATAGGCAGTTCCGTTCCATCGCTCAACTGAAGTCAATCTAATTCTCCGGTTGGAACGTTATTCAAGATGTATGTTAACAACATTCTAAAGATTGATTCAGTACATCGTTTGACATGTCTACTGACTGTTATGGAACTTTTGGACATTTCGTCACGTTATAGTGGACGCGCTTTGTGACTTTGGAATTGTTTACCAAACGCGCTAACCAAAGTAGCTAATTGGACATAAATAACGGACATTATCGAACAAATCAAGCATTTATTGTGGACCTGGGATTCCTAGGACTGCATTCTGATGAAGTTCATCAAAGGTAAGGAAACATTTATCATGTATTTTCTGGTTTCTGTTGACTCCAACATGGCGGCTAATTTGGCTATTGTTCTGAGCGCCGTCTCAGATTATTGCATGGTTTGCTTTTTTCGTAAAGTTTAAAAAAAAAAATCTGACACAGCGGTTGCATTAAGGAGAGGTATATCTATAATTCCATGTGTATAACTTGTATTATCATCTACATTTATGATGAGTATTTCTGTTGAAACGATGTGGCTATGCAAAATCACTTGATGTTTTAGGAACTAGTGAATGTAAGGCGCCAATGTAAACTCCGATTTTTTTCTATAAATATGAACTTTATCAAACAAAACATGCATGTATTGTGTAACATGAAGTCCTCTGAGTGTCATCTGATGAAGATCATCAAAGGTTAGTGATTCATTTTATCTCTATTTCTGCTTTTTGTGACTGCTATATTTCGCTGGAAAAATGGCGGTGCTTATTGTGGTTTGGTGGTGACCTAACATAATCGTTTGTAGTGCTTTCGCTGAAAAGCATATTTGAAATCGGACACTTTGGTGGGATTAACAACAAGATTACCTTTAAAATTATATAAGACACATGTATGTTTGAGGAATTTTAATTATGAGATTTCTGTTGTTTGAATTTGGCGCCCTGCACTTTCACTGGCTGTTGTCACATCGATCCCGTTAGCGAGATGCAGCCATAAGAAGTTAATCCTTTATCCCATTCTCCTCCCTCCTCCCTCTGCGGTTGACTTTGTCAGCCACTTTGAAATTAAGTTTGATGACATCCGCTCCTCGTTCACTCAGCCTATTGAGTCCACTGGTCCCACTTACACAAATCTACCCTACGCATTGACCTCTTTCTCCCCTCTCAATCCTGCGACTAGTGAGGTCCAGCCGGCTCGACAACCTGCCTGCTGGACCCCATCCCCTCCTCCTTTCTCCAGACCATCTCTGGAGACTTTCTCCCATTCCTCACTTCCCTTATCAACTCATCCCTGACCACTGGCTGTATCCCCTCTGACCATGGCCAGAGTTGCTCCCCTCCTCAAGAAACCAACACTCGCCCCTTCTAACGTCAAAACCTACAGACCGGTATCCCTTCTTTCTTTTCTTTCCAAAACACTTTGGTGTGCTGTCTCTGACCAAATCTCTCCCTATCTCTCTCAGAACAATCTTCTTGACCTTAACCAGTCAGGCTTCAAAACGGGTCACTCAACTGAGACTGCTCTCCTCTTTGTCACGGAGGCTCTCTGCACTGCCAAAGCTGACACTCTCTCCTCTGTTCTCATCCTCCTACATCTATCCGCTGCCTTCAACACTGTGAACCATCAGATCTTCCTCCCCTCTCTCTCTCTCCCAGGCTCTGCACACTGTTATATTGCATCCAACCTGGCAGGCTGCTCCTACCAGGTGATGTGGAGAAGATCTGTGTCTGCATCACATACTCTCACTAATGGTGTCCCCCAGAGCTTGGTTGTAGGCCCTCTCCTCATCTCTCTATACACCAAAGTCCCTCAGCCCCATCATATCCTCACATGGTCTCCTATCATTGCTATGCGGATGACACTCAACTACTTTTCTCCTCCTCCTTTCTCCTTCCCTTGTGACACACCGGTGGCGACGCGCATCTCTGCATGCCTGGCAGATATCTCAGCTTGGAAGTCAGCCTACCTCAAGCTCAACCTCGACAAAACAGAGCTGCTCTTCCTCCCAGGGAAGGCCTGCCTGTTCCAAGACCTCTTCATCACGGTTGACAACACAACGCTGTCCCCCTTCCAGAGTGCAAAGAACCTTGGCGTGACCCTGGACAACCTCACACAGGAAGCGGCGCAGGTCCTAATCCAGGCATTTGTACTCTCCCGTCTGGACTACTGCAACTCGCTGTTGGCTGGGCTCCCTGCTTGTGCCATCAAACCCCTGCAACTTATCCAGAACGCCACAGCTCGCCTGGCATTCAACCTTCTCAAGATCTCCCATGTCACCCCGCTCCTCCACACATTCCACTGGCTTCCAGTCAAAGCACACATCCACTACAAGACCATGGTACTTGCCAATTGAGCAGCAAGAACTCAGGCCAGGCAAAGCTTTTTTCTGAAGCTAGGACAACAGAGTCCCTGCCCATTTTCTATAAGCATCTGAAACCCTACCTCTTCAAAGAGTATCTTAAATAATCCACCCCCTTGTTATACACCTCTTATCTAATGAGTGTGTCGGGAGAGCAGGCGTGTGGGGAAGTGCCTCACATCGATAAACAGCTTGATTAAATCACAGCAGCACTTGCTTGGAATTATCAAAAAGCTGCGCTGAGTTAACACTGCCATTAGGCATTTCCTGTGTGTGTGTGTGTGTGTGTGTGTGTGTGTGTGTGTGTGTGTGTGTGTGTGTGTGCGTGTGCGTGTGTGCGTGAGCAAGACTTCCACACAACCCCACTCTGGATTCCTCTGGTAATGACTAGAAGACCCCATCCCCCACTCAACTCGTTCTCTGAATCAGAGAAGAAACAACGATTTAAAGTCACAAAATGCACACTTATTGAGAAACTGCTGCAGGAAGTTCATTCAAAGAAAACCTCTCCGTCCCCAGTATAATACTGTAGAAAGATACCTCTGGAGCTAGATTAGGTCATCAAATCAAATCAAATGTTATTGGTCACATACACATGGTTAGCAGATGTTAATGTGAGTGTAGCGAAATGCTTGTGCTTCTAGTTCCGACCGTGCAGTAATATCTAACAAGTAATCTAATAATTTCACAACATCTACCTTATACACACAAGTGTAAAGGAATGTTTTTACGAATATTTACATGTAAATATATGGATGAGCGATGGCCGAACGGCATAGGCAAGATGCAGTAGATGGTATAGAGTACAGTATTTACATATGAGATGAGTAATGTAGGGTATGTAAACATTATATAAAGTGGCATTGTTTAAGTGACTAGTGATACATTTATTATATCCAAATGTTAATTATAAAAGTGGCTAGAGATTGAGTCTGTATGTTGGCAGAAGCCACTCAATGTTAGTGATGGCTGTTTAACAGTCTGATGGCCTTGAGATAGAAGCTGTTTTTCAATCTCTCTGTCCTAGCTTTGATGCACCTGTACTGACCTCACCTCCTGGATGATAGCGGGGTGAACAGGCAGTGGCTCGGGTGGTTGTTGTCCTTGAGGATCTTTTTGGCCTTCCTGTGACATCGGGTGGTGTAGGTGTCCTGGAGGGCAGGTAGTTTGCCCCCGGTGATGTGTTGTGCAGACCTCACTACCCTCTGGAGAGCCTTACGGTTGTGGGCGGAGCAGTTGGCGTACCAGGCGGTGATACAGCCAAATTTCTTCAGCCTCCTGAGGTTGAAGAGGCGCTGTTGCACCTCTTCAACCTTCTCCATTACTGTCCCGTCCACTTCTCCATTACTGTCCCGTTGATGTGGATAGGGGGGGGGGGGGGGGGTGCTCCCTCTGCTGTTTCCTGAAGTCATCAGTGTGTTCCAGACAGTAACAGAAATATTGACCTTGTATTGTATAGTGTATGCTTTCTGAACCTCATATGCAGTGGGCTGGCACCCAGTTCAGTGTGCATATTACACCACTCATTTCGTATTAGTTATACAGACACACTCTTCTATTGACTGTGGACGAAGCTCTTTCCCATCACACTCTCTCTGGTCAGTCAGGGGGTCAGGGGGTTCATCCCAAATGGCACCATATTCCTATATAGCACACTGCTTTTGACCAAAAAGTTAAAAGTAGTGCACTATATAGGGAATAGGGTGCCATTTGGAAAGTCAAAAGTAGTGCACTATATAGGGAATAGGGTGCCATTTGGGATTCACACTCTGGCCAGTCAGGGTGACAGGTGTTTTAATTGTCCTGTTCTGATGGTGGTGGTGTGACAGAACAAGGGAATCAGTTAATCCTGTCCCCAGCAGTGTCACAGACTGTTTTTCACACCTTCAGACAATGGATCTGATTGCCTCCTGGCGCTCTCTGTCTCGCCCTCTTTCATTCTCACTTTCTATCTGTCCCTTTGTCTTTCATTCTCACTCACTTAAACACTGTCACACTCCCCTTTTCATTTTCTCTATCCACCCTCCCTCTCTCCGCTGCTCCCTCTGTCACCGCCTCACCGTATCACCCCATTTCTCCCCCCCTCTCTGTTTTTGAGGTGACTCATCAGTGTGTCACAGTGTCACACAGGGTGGAGGGACACAGTCTAATCAAACTGTGCGTGTGTGTACGTGAGGTCCTGCTGGTGGCGTCCAGTGGTGTGTGATTTAGAGGATTATAATTGTGGAGGAGGGCTGTTGTGTTCCTCTCCACATCCTGGTTATTAGTTTTGCTCTTTGTCAGGGGTTGTTTTCCGTCTCTATCCTTTGTGTCAGTACCAGAGCAGCGCAACTCACTTAGCGGCCATGTTCCTATCTATCTGAATGGCCTTCTCTGCTCCCCTATATACTTCTTCCCATCCAGACAAGGCCGGAATTGATGGCTGTGTGTGTTTGTGTGACACAGTGTGTCCCCACTGTGCGGTGGTAGTATAGGAAATCAAACAGATGGCTGGCGTTATTGGCAGTGATGGGGGACATGCTGTGATGGAGACCCGCCAGGGTAAATGTAATAGATGCTAAGAAATCTTCCTGCTCTGCTCTACAGGGCTGGGGGAGTGGGTGCGTGTGTGTGATGGGGTATTTTATTTTTATTTATTTATTTAACTTGGCAAGTCAGTTAAGAACAAATTCTTATTTACAATGACGGCCTACCCCGGACAAATCAAATCAAATCAAAGTTTATTTGTCACGTGCGCCGAATACAACAGGTAGACCTTACAGTGAAATGCTTGCTTACAGGCTCTAACCAATAGTGCGAAGAAAAATAAATAAATGTAATTAAAAAAAAATAAAAGGCATGTGTGTGTGTGTGTGTGTGTGTAGGTAAGTAAAGAAATAAAACAACAGTAAAAAGACATTTGAAAATAACAGTAGCAAGGCTATATACAGACACCAGTTAGTCAGACAAACCCTAACTCGGACGACGCTGGCCAATTGTGCGCTGCCCTATGGGACTCCCAATCACAGCCGGTTGTCATACAGCCTGGAATCGAACCAGGGTCTGTAGTGACACCTCTAGCACTGAGATGCAGTGCCTTAGACGGCTGCGCCACTCAGGAGCTGTAAGCAACCAATTATTTGTCTATCTACCCCCACAGAGAGACAGCAACCCAGTGGAACCTCGCTTGAGCGAAACAGTAGTGGTTGGCTGAAATGCTTTTGAGAGAGTAAATAAAGTACTCAATCAGTATAGGGCTGCATATGGTCCAGTTCACTGTGGCTGAAGAGAAGAGAGCTGTAGTGGATTCATTATTTACTTGCACACTGTATGTCCTAAATGAGTACAAATGGCGTAGTTTCTTGCCTGACATGGTTGAACAACATCATCAGATGCGTTGAGAGGACCCTGGCACGCTAGCAACCATGCATCTCTTATGGACAAACACACCATAACGAATGTGGGCCAAGGACGGTGGCGATTCAACATGTAGAATCGTCGGGACATGAACAGCAAATAACGGCCTATGATCTGTAGTCAGAGGCGATAGGACGGCCCCCCGCTGCTTTAAACCGTTGATCGGCACGGTCTGTTTTGTCCTTTAGATCTCTCATTAAGGAAAGTTCTATTGGGTAAATGCTGACGTTGAAACCTCACCTCACTAACTGGCTGGTCTCTCCGCTGTGCTGTTTTCTCTCACGTCTATTCGTCAGTGGTGCCACCATGCAGCCCTATCCTCTCCTCTTTCTGCCTCCCTTCACCACAAATGACCTGGGCTGCAGTCTATCATTGTCCCTGAATCACCGCTAAACTCCCATCTAGCCCTGAATGGACATCGGCCTGCTTTATGATAATACTAATAATTTGGAGGGGGCTTATATTCTCCCTGTTTCACACATGTAGAAGTGTGTATGGTATCTATTTCCCTGGCATAGGTTTACTACTAACGCAAACTACTTTTTTATATGGTGGTTTGTGGTCTGTTTCAATGGGAAATGGGGTGAATTGAGGTGCAGTGTTGTGTACATCTTTGTTTCTACCCTTCCACGAGGTACCTCACCTGATTCAACTAATAAGATGGTGCCACGTACTAGTGTGGTGCCGAGTACACTCTGTGTGCGTGTGCCAGGCAGCGTTGCCATGTCCGTGTTTTTTTTGTATTTAAAATGACATTGGTTTGTTATAAAAAAATAATGCTATTAAACATTTGCATTTAAAGTATAACGTTTTTTATGTATATAAACAAAGTGCATATAAATCTAACCATTCAAAACGAATACAATCTGAACAGCATAATAAAATATTCCACCATATCAAAGAAAAATAAATAACAATTTGCAAAACTGCAGCATCCCACAAATTGAAATAAATGTAAAAAAGAAGGATGCTATTACACATGTGCATTAAATGTATAACTTTTTTAATGTGTATAAACAAAGTGCATATAAATGTAACAATTTAAAATGAATACAATCTGAACAACATAATAATAGAATATTGAACCATATCAACATTAAACTGGTCCCTCTTTTCTCTCTCTTCTTTATTGCCATGTTATAACCAGCAGCGCACAGCAATGCTGACCATATTTAGCTTTAATGCGAGATTTGTATTCAGAAATGCAAGCTGCCTCACTTTCGAGGGGCTGATGCGGTTTCTTCTCTCAGTAATGATTTGTCCCGTTTTCGAGAAGACCCTCTCAGAGGGAACAGATGTGGCCACTGTGCAGAGTCTCCCCGTCATGACTTTAGTAAGCCGTGGGTAGACAAAGGCCTTGTTGTTCCACCAGCTCAGAGGATCTGCAGATCTTTCAGAACGAATGTGTGTGCGCTTGAGCATTTAGGCCTCTACAATTTCATTTATTTTTTCGTTATTTGAATTAATTAATTATATTTATTTTTTATATTTTTATAAATAGATTCTGCTCTTCAATCCGTTGTCAGTTTAGCCTACATTTCACTGATCTTAGTAGCAGAAAGCATTTTTGTCTGCAGTTTTCGGTTTGGCTATTTGTTTCAAGTATATGTGGCGGTTCTAGTTTGTATGGCGCCTTGGGCGAACCCCCCCTTCAGCGCCTGCCCGTACCCGGGGCAAGATGCCGCCAGTACCTATATCCGTTACTGATTTGTATTAGTCTATAAATAAATCTCTGCCAAAATTCGTCATCTCTCTCATGTCTTATTCGACTAGTATTATTGTAAGTGTAAGGATAATAATTCAGCCATAGTTGTTCTGAAATGTTTATTGCTCAAAATTATGGAAATTAGAACGGGGGAGAATTCTGGCAGGGGGAAGATTTTCGGCACAACACCAGCTCCCAACGTTCACCTACAAGAGTCAGCTCGTTTGCGAACGATCCATCACTACTATTTAGATTGTTACGGAGACATATATTTCTAACCCTATTCCCGTAAAACATGTTTTAAACGCTAGAAATGATGCACATCAAGAAATAATGTAAATAACACACTAGAACGCATTATATATGTACTCACTCAGAGGTGGTTTAAACTGCATTGTAATGTTGACTTTTGCTTTAAAACAAGAAAAGGGTTTCAAGCTAAGTGTTTTATGTATGCTCAGTTCGTGGGTCTTGGGGGCTGCCCGAGTGGAAATTCGAAATGAGAGTTATGGAACTCCCTCGTGTGGTTATTTTTATGGGAAAAGTCCTCAATGAAACTGACATGAAATATGGAGAATTATACTTCAAGTAGCCTATTAATTTATATGCCATTGTAGGCAACCATTTGATACAATAAATATGTTGAAATGACGATATCACTGGAGTCCAGCAAATCGATTTAATAAATAGCCTATAACTTCAGTTTATTATTGTTGTAGCCTTATGTTATTATGCAATTATTAATAGACATGTTTAGTTAATTAAATTGGAAGTTATTTAAGCTCTTGCAATTTGCCGATCAGTTGTTAGAGCGCATTAGATTGATGGTGTAACGGCAGTCTACTTCGTCCTCCTCCTCAGACGAGGAGAGGCGAGAAGGATCAGAGGACCAATGTGCAGCGTGGTAATTAGACATAATGAAATTTAATAAGACAAAACAAAAACACGATACAAACTGACAAAACACACTAACCGTCACAGTCCTTGCTGGTGCAGACAAAACACAAAGACAGGAAACAACCACCCACAATCCCCAACACAAAACAAGCCACCTATATATGATTCTCAATCAGGGACAACGATTGACAGCTGTCTCTGATTGAGAACCATATCAGGCTGAACATAGAAACAGACGAACTAGACACACAACATAGAATTCCCACCCAGCTCACGTCCTGACCAACACTAAACAAGCAAAACACATAAGAACTCTGGTCAGGACGTTACAGTACCCCCCCCCCCCTGAGGTGCGGACTCCGAACGCACCCCTAAAACTCAAGGGGAGGGTCTGGGTGGGCATCTGTCCGCGGTGGCGGCTCCGGCGGTGGACGAGGACACCACTCCACCACTGTCTTTGTCCCCCTCCTTAGCGTCCTTTGAGTGGCGACCCTCGCCCACGACCTTGGCCTAAGAATCCTCCCCAAGGCCCCCACATGATTTAGGAGGTAGCTCAGGACAGAGAGGTAGCTCAGGACAGAGAGGTAGCTCAGGACAGAGAGGTAGCTCAGGACAGAGAGGTAGCTCCGGACAGAGGGGCAGCTCCGGACTGAGTGGCAGCTCCGGACTGAGTGGCAGCTCCGGACTGAGTGGCAGCTCCGGACTGGGTGGCAGCTCCGGACTGGGTGGCAGCTCCGGACTGGGTGGCAGCTCCGGACTGGAGGGCAGCTCATGACTGGAGGGCAGCTCATGACTGGAGGGCAGCTCATGACTGGAGGGCAGCTCATGACTGTAGGGCAGCTCATGACTGTAGGGCAGCTCATGACTGTAGGGCAGCTCATGACTGTAGGGCAGCTCATGACTGGAGGGCAGCTCATGACTGTAGGGCAGCTCATGACTGGAGGGCGTCTCTGGCAGCTCCTGACTGGCTGGCGTCTCTGGCAGCTCCTGACTGGCTGGCGTCTCTGGCAGCTCCTGACTGGCTGGCGTCTCTGGCAGCTCCTGACTGGCTGGCGTCTCTGGCAGCTCCTGACTGGCTGGCGTCTCTGGCAGCTCCTGACTGGCTGGCGTCTCTGGCAGCTCCTGACTGGCTGGCGGCTCTGGCAGCTCCTGACTGGCTGGCGGCTCTGGCAGCTCCTGACTGACGGACGGCTCTAATGGCTCGTGGCAGACGGATGACTCAGATGGCGCTGGGCAGACAGATGGCTCAGATGGCGCTAGGCAGACAGATGGCTCAGACGGCGCTGGGCAGACGGATGGCTCAGACGGCGCTGGGCAGACGGATGGCTCAGACGGCGCTGGGCAGACGGATGGCTCAGATGGTGCTGGGCAGGCAGGCAGTGCAGGCAGCTCAGACGGCGCTGGGCAGACGAGCAGCGCAGGCAGTTCAGACGGCGCTGGGCAGGCAGGCAGCTCAGACGGCGCTGGACAGACGAGCAGTGCAGGCGGCGTTGAGCAGACGAGCAGTGCAGGCAGTTCAGACGGCGCTGGGCAGGCAGGCAGTGCAGGCAGCTCAGACGGCGCTGGGCAGACGAGCAGTGCAGGCGGCGTTGAGCAGACGAGCAGCGCAGGCAGTTCAGACGGCGCTGGGCAGGCAGGCAGCTCAGACGGCGCTGGACAGACGAGCAGTGCAGGCGGCGTTGGGCAGACGGCCGACTCTGACCTGCTGAGGCGCACAGTAGGCCTGGTGCGTGGTGCCGGAACTGGTGGTACCGGACTGGAGACACGCACCTCAAGGCTAGTGCGGGGAGCAGGAACAGGGCACACTGGACTCTCGATGCGCACTATAGGCCTGGTGCGTGGTACCGGCACTGGTGGTACCGGGCTGAGGGCACGCACCTCAGGGCGAGTGCGGGGAGAAGGAACAGTGCGTACAGGGCTCTGGAGACGCACAGGAGGCTTGGTGCGTGGTGCCGGAACTGGAGGTACTGGCCTGGAGACACGCACCACAGGGAGAGTGCGTGGAGGAGGAACAGGGCTCTGGAGACGCACTGGAAGCCTGGTGCGTGGTGTAGGCACTGGTGGTACTGGGCTGGAGCGGGAAGGTAGCGCCGGATATACCGGACCGTGCAGGCGTACTGGCTCCCTTGAGCACTGAGCCTGCCCAACCTTACCTGGTTGCATGCTCCCCGTAGCCCGTCCAGTGCGGGGAGGTGGAATAACCCGCACTGGGCTGTGTTGGCGAACCGGGGACACCATGCGTAAGGCTGGTGCCATGTACACCGGCCCGAGGAGACGTACTGGAGGCCAGATATGTAGAGCCGGCTTCATGGCACTTGGCTCAATGCTCACTCTAGCCCGCCCAGTGCGGGGAGGTGGAATAACCCGCACCGGGCTATGCACCCGTACAGGAGACACCGTGCGCTCCTCCGCATAACACGGTGTCTGCCCGTACTCCCGCTCTCCACGGTAAGCATGGGAAGTGGGCGCAGGTTTCCTACCTGCCCTCGCCACACTACCCTTTAGCCCCCCCCCCCAAGAAATTTTTGGGGTTTCTTCACGGGCTTCCAGCCACGCTTCCGTGCTGCCTCCTCATACCACCGCTCCTGGGCTTTAGCTGCCTCCATCTCTTCCAGAGAGCGGCGATATTCTCCAACCTTAGCCCAGGGTCCTTCTCCGTTCAATATTTGCTCCCATGACCATTCCTCCTGATACCGCTGCTGCTGTCGCTGCTGCCCGTTGCCACGCTGCTTGATCCGGGTTTGGTGGGTGGTTCTGTAACGGCAGTCTACTTCGTCCTCCTCAGACGAGGAGAGGCGAGAAGGATCAGAGGACCAATGTGCAGCGTGGTAATTAGACATAATGAAATTTAATAAGACAAAACAAAAACACGATACAAACTGACAAAACACACTAACCGTCACAGTCCTTGCTGGTGCAGACAAAACACAAAGACAGGAAACAACCACCTACAATCCCCAACACAAAACAAGCCACCTATATATGATTCTCAATCAGGGACAACGATTGACAGCTGTCTCTGATTGAGAACCATATCAGGCTGAACATAGAAACAGACGAACTAGACACACAACATAGAATTCCCACCCAGCTCACGTCCTGACCAACACTAAACAAGCAAAACACATAAGAACTCTGGTCAGGACGTTACAGATGGCAACAGTAGTCAGATTAAGCTACATGGGAAACCATTTTAATAAACACGGGCTGTTGTTGACAAGCATATTCAGTTCAAATATAGTACCAGTCAAAAGTTTGGACACACCTACTCCTTCAAGCGTTTTTTTTATTTTTACTATTTTCTACATTGTAGAATAATAGTGAAGACATCAAAACTATGAAAAACACATGAAATCATGTAGTAACCAAAAAAGTGTTAAAGAAATAAAAAATATATTTTATATTTGAGATTCTTCAAAGTAGCCACCCTTTGCCGTGATGACAGCTTTGCACACTCTTGGCATTCTCTCAACCAGCTTCATGACGCATCACCGGGGGCAAACTACCTACCCTCCATGACACCTACAGCACCCGATGTCACAGGAAGGCCAAAAATATCATCAAGGACAACAACCACCCGAGCCACTGCCTGTTCACACCGCTATCTGCCAGAAGGCGAGGTCAGTACAGGTGCATCAAAGCTGGGACAGAGAGATTGAGAAACAGCTTCTATCTCAAGGCCATCAAACTGCTAAACAGCAATCACTTACTCAGAGAGGCTGCTGCCCACATTGAGATCCAATCACTGGACACTTTAATAAATGGATCACTAGTCACTTTAAACTATGCCACTTTAAATAATGCCACTATAATAATGTTTACATATCTTACATTACTCATATCACATGTATATACTGTATTTTATACCCTATACATTGACTACAGCTCAGCTTTCAACACCATAGTACCATCAAAGTTCATCACTAAGCTAAGGATCCTGGGACTAAACACCTCCCTCTGCAACTGGATCCTGGACTTCCTGACGGGCCGCCCCCAGGTGGTGAGGGTAGGTAGCAACACATCCTCAACACATCCTCAACACTGGAGCTCCCCAGGAGTCCGTGCTCAGTCCCCTCCTGTACTCCCTGTTTACCCTAGACTGCATGGCCAGGCACGACTCCAACACCATCATTAAGTTTGCAGACGACACAACAGTGGTAGGCTTGATCACTGACAACGACGAGACAGCCTATAGGGAGGAGGTCAGAGACCTGGCCGGGTGGTGCCAGAATAACAACCTTCCTGAACAGGTAATCAAATGGCTACCTGGACTATTTGCATTGTGTGCCCCCCCAACCCCCAAACCCCTATTTTTATGCTGCTGCTACTCTCTGTTTATCATATATACATAGTCACTCTAATTTTACATTCATGTACATACTAGCTCAATTGGGCAGACCAACCAGTGCTCCCGCACATTGGCTAACCGGGCTATCTGCATTGTGTCCCACCCACCACCCACCAACTCCTCTTTTATGCTACTGCTACTCTCTGTTCATCATATATGCATAGTCACTTTAACCATATCTACATGTACATACTACCTCGATCAGCCTGACTAACCAGTGTCTGTATGTAGCCTCGCTACTTTTATAGCCTCGCTACTGTGTATAGCCTGTCTTTTTACTGTTGTTTTATTTCTTTACCTACCTATTGTTCACCTAATACCTTTTTTGCACTATTGGTTAGAGCCTGTAAGTAAGCATTTCACTGCACGTGACAAATAAACTTTGATTTGATTACTGCACCTTGCCTATGCCGCTCGGCCATCGCTCATCCATATATTTATATGTACATATTCTCTTCACCCCTTTAGATTTGTGTGTATTAGGTAGTTGTTGGGAATTGTTAGATTATTTGTTAGATATTACTGCACTGATGGAACTAGAAGCACAAGCATTTTGCTACACTCACATTAACATCTGCTAACCATGTGTATGTGACCAATAACATTTGATTTGATTTGATGAGGTAGTCACCTGGAATGCATTTCAATTAACAGGTGTGCCTTGTTAAAAGTTCATTTGTGGAATGTCTTTCCTTCTTAATGCGTTTTAGCCAATCAGTTGTGTTGTGACAAGGTAGGGGTGGTATACAGAAGATAGCCCTATCTGGTAAAAGGCCAAGTCCATATTATGGCAAGAACAGCTCAAATAAGCAAAGAGAAATGACAGTCCATCATTACTTTAAGACATGAAGGTCAGTCAATCCGGAAAATGTCAAGAATTGTCGCAAAAACCATCACGCTATGATGAAACTGGCTCGCATGAGGACCGCCAGAGGAAAGGAAGACCCAGAGTTACCTCCTCTGCAGATAATAAGTTCATTAGAGTTAACTGCAGCCCAAATAAATGCTTCACAGAGTTCAAGTAACAGACACATATCAACATCAACTGTTCAGAGGAGACTGCGTGAATCAGGCCTTCATGGGTTTGCTGCAAAGAAACCACTACTAAAGGACACCAATAAGAAGAAGAGACTTGCTTGGGCCAAGAAACACGAGCAATGGACATTAGACCGGTGTAAATCTGTCCTTTGGTCTGATGAGTCCAAATTTGAGATTTTTGGTTCCAACCGCCGTGTCTTTGTGAGACGCAGAGTAGGTACGGATGATCTCCACATGTGTGGTTGCCGTGAAGCAGGGAGGAGGAGGTTTGATGCTCTGGGGGTGCGTTTCTGGTGCCACTGTGATTTATTTCGAATTCAAGGCATACTTAACCAGCAAGGCTTCCACAGGATTCTGCAGCGATACGCCATCCCATCTGGTTTGCGCTTTGTGGGGATATCATATGTTTTTCAACAGGACAATGACCCAACACACCTCCAGGCTGTGTAAGTGCTATTTGACCAAGAAGGAGAGTGATGGAGTGCTGCATCAGATGACCTGACCTCCACAATCACCTGACCTCAACCCAATTGAGATGGTTTGGGATGAGTTGGACCGCAGAGTGAAGAAAAAGCACCCAACAAGTGCTCAGCATATGTGGGAACTCCTTCAAGACTGTTGAAAAGCATTCAAGGTGAAGCTGGTTGAGAGAATGCCAAGAGTGTGCAGTGCTGTCGTCAAGGTAAATGGTGGCTACTTTGAAGAATCTCACATATAAAATATATTTTGATTTGTTCAACACTTTTTTGGTAACTACATTATTCCATATGTGTTATTTCATAGTTTTGATGTCTTCACTATTATTATACAATGTAGAAAACAGTAAAAATACAGAAAAAATCTTGAATGAGTAGGTGTGTCCAAACTTTTGACTGGTGCTGTACATATTATTAATATTTAAGTGATAATTTAAGTGATTTAAATTATCCTAAGTAGACTATTCCAGCAGGCTATATGGAAACACAAGCACTTACCTCGAAATCGCCTCACTATGTCGAATAAAATTTGTCTGTTAATTTGAACTAAGCAAGCTGCTAAATTGTTCAGTTTACATCTTGCCTACATCTTGTTTAGGCTACTGTAGACTAAATTAAATGAGATGTAGGCCTATCAGGCGCTATAGGCTACCTGCCTGTATCTAAGTTCAATTACAATCATAAACCCAGATTTTAGTCTGTAGCCTATGCCTATTGAAATGACAAATCAATCTCGCAAATGGGCCATTTATAACAGTTTGTAGTGTTAACATCTGGCACATAATAACAGTCCAATTGCCAGAAAATAGTCTAACATTCGTTTTTATGTTCATCCAAGTGTTTCTTGCTCAGAGATTTCGAGATCCTCTGTCCAACTTTCATCACTCAAACTGTGCTGTTGGATTTATCTATAGTTATGCACAGGTGCAAAGGAGATTTATTTACAATTATAAACCTGGTTCGAGCACCGAATGCTGATTGGCTGAAAGCCATGGTATATCAGACCATATACCACGGGTAAGACCCCCAAAAACATTTTACTGTTCTAATTACATTGGTAACCAGTTTATAAAAGCAATAAGGCATACCCCGGGGGTTTGTGTTATATCTCCAATATACCACGGCTAACAGCTGTATCCAGGCACTCCGTGTTGTGTCATGCATAAGAACAGCCGTGGTATATTGGCAATATACCATACCCCCTTGTGCCTTATTGCTTAATCGTAGCAGTCAATGGCAAATGATCTTTTCTCTTGTGACATATTAAAATTCCTTTATTAGGTCATGTCATAGCTTGCAATTATAATTTTGAGGAAAACAACATTTTGCTACTAAATGTCATTTCAAGTTACTACAATATTCCTTCTTAATTGGCTCAATAATGTTATGGAAAAGGGTTTATTGTATAAATATGGCAAAAATGGGCTAGTTTTCAGGCCTTTCCAGTGGCCATTGAAAATTTTAGCTAAATCTGGCAACCTTGGATCCATATCCTGATTAGGGCGGCGTCCACCCACAGTGCTCAGAATGACAGAAATCACATTTAGATTATGGCAATTCATTTTAACAGAACATGCAACTGCGTGTATCCTTCTTACCGAATTTCAGATGCACACATTTGAGTCATTTAGCAGAAGCTCTTATCCAGAGTAACTACGGTTAAGTGCCTTGCTCAAGGGCACATCAACAGATTTTTTACCTAGTCAGGTCGTGGATTTGAATCATCAACCTTTCAGTTACTGGCACAACGTTCTTATCCGCTAGGCTACTTGCCGCCCCATGTTAGAATAACTGTCCACATTTACTTCTCCTAAGCCAACAAGAGGAGTCACGAACAGCAAATTCACTAGTTTATGTCAATCTGCTATCCCACATAGAATAAACATTTACATATTCTATTGGTCAGTTTGTCATTCTGTGCTAGAAAGAAACTGTAACGCCCGTCGGAAGAAGTTGACCAAGGTGCAGCGTTGTACGTGTTCATGATTCTTTATTTCTCAGAACACCAAACAAAACAACAAAAGACTAACGAACGTCACGTTCTGTAGGCTTCAACGAGCTAACAAAAAACAACAACCCACAAAACTAAGGTGGCAAAACAGGCTGCCTAAGTATGATTCCCAGTCAGAGACAACGATAGACAGCTGTCCCTGATTGAGAACCATACCCGGCCAAAACATAGAAACACAAAACATAGAATGCCCACCCCACATCACACCCTGACCTAACCAAATAGAGAAATAAAACGGCTCTCTAAGGTCAGGGCGTGACAGAAACAGCCTATTCCTAACAGACTCTGGGACAGTTGTGTGCCGATAGATCCTAAATTCATACAACCAGTAGGTCTAGCTTACTTTTTTTTTTAAAGCAATGAGGCTGATGCAACAGGTCAGAACATGAATCGTAAAAGGTTGATACACTTCTTCACATTTTAAGCGCAGCAATTGCGCACAGTTAGTGGGAAAACGCAGTTGTCAAAAGCACAATGCGCATGCATATCAGAACTCAGGATAAGACCCAGATGCAGACAGCTAGAACCACAGATGTTTATTGACCCAAACAGGGGGCAGGCAAAAGACAGGTCAAGGGCAGGCAGAGGTCCGTAATGCAGGGCAGAGCCAGTAAGGTACAGAACAGCAGGCAGGCTCGGGGTCAGGGCAGGCAGAGGTTCGTAATCGGGTCAGAGTCAGGCAGGTACAGAAAGGCAGGGAGGCTCAGGTTCAGGACAGGCAGAATGGTCAGAACCAGGGAAACTAGGAAACAGAAACTTGAGAAAACAGGAAGACGGGAAAGCACACTGGTAACACCTGACAAGACAAGCCGAACTGGCAACAGACAAACAGAGAACACAGGTATAAATGCACAGGGGAAGATAGGCGACACCTGGAGGGGGGTGGAGACAAGCGCAAAGACAGGTGAAACCCATCAGGGTGTGACAATGCAAGCGGTTTCATGTGACAGAGATGAAAATATCCATTAGAAATGTTGAAAAAGGATTGATCTAAAGATAGCATGGGTTGCTAATATGACTAGGATTGTGCCTTTGACTACTGGACAATGAAAGAAAGTTGATTTGAAAACCAATAGAACATGAGAGAAATAGACTACTGGTTTCAATGGCACACGGAAGTTTTTATAAAATAATTGCCACCATGTTTCTATGGTCGGATTTTGGATAGGCTACTTTGAAGCAAGATAAGCCATGCCTCATAATATGAAGTAAAACGTTCAGGTTTCAAACAGTTAAGTATACAGTATGCTTTCAAAATGCATATGGCTTCCAGCTCATCAAAAACTGGTGTGTGACGTGCTAAAGCCTGCCTACCGTTGCTTATGCACTTGATTGGCGAATGGTAAGTGCGCTTCAATTGCCAGTTGAGAAATACAAACAGTAGGCCTAGCTCTTTTTAATCATGGCCCATCAACATAGTTTTTTTTACACGCGATTGAATTTAGGATTGTTGCGCAAAGATTGGGCTTATAAAAGCACTTTTCACTCCAGCAGCAACAAAGGAGCTGTTTGTGGAGCTGTAGCAGCAGCTCTCGAGCTGTCTGACAGATTTTCAGCTCAAACTAGGCTCTGTATCCGTATGCTATGTGTGTGTGATACATAACATACATAACAACTACAGAAAATACACACTTGCCTATTTAATTCCACTCAATTAGGCTATGCAAATGTACCTATAGACAGATAAGCATGACTGGTCAAATGTATTTACATCGACTGGTATTTTCATCAATGAATAGGCAAAATACGATTATTTTGCAATGGGATTTTTTTTTTCTGGACAATTGGCTGGCGCCAATTTTGTTTATCGGCTTTTAATTTATTTTTGCACCAGAAGTGTATGTGTGTGAATGCCTTTAGACCCTAGTGTTCATACTGGTTAGATTAATTTGTTGGAGAGAGTGTGTTTTTCTGTTGTTTTCATTCTTTTGTTTAGCTGTCTCTATGCTCAGACAGTCATCTCCATGATTACGCTCACCTATGGCCTCTGGGGTTCTCTGTTTGTGTTCCATATGCTAATTTGATGCTAAGATTAACGGATGCCAGACAGCGCGGCTCACCCATTTCTGGGGGTCGGAGGGATCTCACTATTCATCTGGGACCAGTGTTGTGTAAGGATGGAATCAAATCATTAAATTACATAGCTCTATACAATCTGCTCCCATCAGCCCTTCATTAGCAATCAGGGACAGCTGGAGCACTCAAGTGTGTACACACACAGACAATAACAGGAGAAAAACATTAAAGTAAAATATAGAGTGGTACTAGTAGACGATGCTTAAAGGAGTGGTTCACTTAAAAAAAAAATACATATCAACATTTTTGATGTCAATCGCATATTATAGAAGGGTCCATCACTTTTTTAGCTATTTCATTTGGTTTTGAGAATCTTACCCCACCCGCAATAGACTTCCTTATTGCTCGTTCTGCAGTATGGGTGCAATGGAAAACAGGAACAAAGGCTCCAAAAACGTAATACGTCCTTTTAGTAATGTCAAACACCCAGATACGTCCTTTTAGTAATGTCAAACACCCAGATACGTCCTTTTAGTAATGTCAAACACCCAGATACGTCCTTTTAGTAATGTCAAACACCCAGATACGTCCTTTTAGTAATGTCAAACACCCAGATACGTCCTTTTAGTAATGTCAAACACCCAGATACGTCCTTTTAGTAATGTCAAACACCCAGATACGTCCTTTTAGTAATGTCAAACACCCAGATACGTCCTTTTAGTAATGTCAAACACCCAGATACGTCCTTTTAGTAATGTCAAACACCCAGATACGTCCTTTTAGTAATGTCAAACACCCAGATACGTCCTTTTAGTAATGTCAAAGTTATCAGTATACAGTAGCAATGCAGATCTTTAGATGTTGTGCACATGAAATTGTGTATTTAAAAAAAACTTTATCCGCAATGTTGTATTCCATTCTGTTAGACTCAAGCGACACATTTCTGTGAGAGGAATGAAAGTAGAGGAATGAAAGTGAATATTTGCAAATTGGCCCATAACTCCAGCTATACAACAACATAGGACTAGGACTATACATCCTTTAAGCAGGGTTCATACAGACATTGACTATTCAAATTCAAGGACTTTCAGGGACTTTTTCAAGAACTTCATTGTAATTTTCAAGAACCTCAATGTTATACAATTGTACAATGTATATAATTGTACATATAGGGCCTAATATACAACTCCCCCTCGCCCCAAAAAGCATGCAAAAAGTGTCCAAATAAAGTAGGCTATTACCACTTTAAGAATAATGAATTTTTTAGGCCTTGCCAATGTATTGATATTCAAATTATTATATATTGGCTACAATAATTACAGACTTTTCAAGCACCAAATGTCTGATATGCAAGGTAGACTAATTCCAGTACTTGAATTTCTGAGCTCCAAATTCAAGTTCAAGTAGGCTACTTCAAGCCCCTTGTATTGTTTAAAATTGCAGGTGTAACATGGGAAAAACATGTATTTGTCATGTTATTTAATTACCCGATCAAATTGTGAATAAGCCCACTAGGCTATGTCATTTGTTGTCATTATATCCAGAATAATTAATAGGAATAGCGTTGGGTGTCGATCAATACTTTATCCTGTGCACAGTAGACTCTGTGTCTAATCCGAGGCACAAAAACATGTGAAAACATGAACTTATTACCTTGATGCTTTCTCGGACCCTTAGTCTACAATTTCCACGCTCCTGCAGTAATCACAATCTGTCTGTTTAAGCTAGAGATATCTGTTTTTATGCATGGGCTACATCTCAATCCACCGCATCCGCCGATATCGCCCTTCCGCATCTGCGGTGAAAGGTAGCAGAGCTAGAGCTCTGTTTGTCAGACCATGAGACATCCCGAAAACCGGTCTACTCACAAAAACATCTGTAGTGTCCAAACGGTTTGGCCTACAAAGTATTACCACTGTATTGAAAGATGAGACTCTTGCGAACACATGTAGTGAATCTGTTATTCAATGCATTTCTATTGGCTAATAGCACTAATGCCAAATTCAATGTTTCATCCAATATTATTATTCTTTTTTTGATACCTTAAGGGGTGTTAAAATTCTAAATTAAATATCTAAATTATCCTTGGTATGACCATCTTAAAACAATTGCATATGTTAGCTTAGAACCCCCCCTCCCGGCTTAGATTCTAGAGGGTTTTAAATCTAACGAAATCCTGCGGTAAATCAAGCAGACAACAACAGACGATCAACATCAATTCGCTAAGGATTTTAGATCCATTGTGGATCCAGGCATAACTGTCTCCATTGGTGTAACCCCTTTTATCCATCACTTGGGCTGTTGTTGCATCCCATGCGCTAGCAGTTTGTCACGTGACTGTCATTAGGAAAATTCCTTCCTGGATCAGATGATGATGTGTGAAAATATCACAGCGTAACTAATCAGCTGGACACCAAATGCACAGGTATTATGCATAATGATTGAAGAACCACGTTAATGACAGTTTTGATTTAGGTTCAAAGTATCAAGTTAAGGTGACTCTTTCGGTTAGAAGCATTTTATTTTGCAATCGCATACATTATTTTGGATTTGTGTGCCCTTTAAAACTGTTTTCACCCTGTAACATAAGGAGACAGGAAATGTGATTTCTGACACTGCATTTCTGACATCTCTATGCAAAAGACTGTCAGACAGCTTGATCCAGGATTATTACAGGGTTCAAGTTCAATGTCTAATTTAACTGATTAATGCTTAATATATGATATAACGACAACTTACACGGCCTGAAATGCAAGGACAGAAAAGTAATGTTTTATGTCACACGATTTTGGGCAAATCCGTCAAAACACCAACCATGATAAAGGGTTAAACATATAAATAAAAAAACTTGTGAATTTCATTGAATATAGCTATGATCCCCCTTATATCTTAATCTAATGACGTGAAAAACTTGGCAGATTATTATCAATGACTTACCAACAGCTATAACAAGTTGTCCAGTGTAGGAAATCCTCACTGATACCCTAGTTTATAGAATACCTTATACGTTGGTTGAAATGATCAAATCGTCACACTATTTGTGAAGCAAGTTCTAAATCATCTGGACATCATATACTGTAGGATATCAGAGATTTTGTGTGAGTCAGTCAGTCAGTCTCTCTCTCTCTCTCTCTCTCTGTCTCTCTCTGTCTCTCTCTCTCTCTCTCTCTCTCTCTCTCTCTCTGTGTCTCTCTCTCTCTCTCTCTGTCTCTGTCTCTCTCTCTCTCTCTCTGTCTCTCTGTCTCTCTCTCTCTCTCTCTCTCTCTCTCTCTCTCTCTGTCTCTCTCTCTCTCTCTCTCTCTCTCTCTCTCTCTCTCTCTGTGTACATGGCCAATATTAGAGAACATGGTTCTTTGTGTCTTTGAGTTGTGAAGCGAGGAAAAGTGAGGCTGATCTAGATTGGCCCAGTGAAGCACAGAGGTGTTTGTTTGAGCCGTACAGTAAACAAACATGGCAGACAGTGGAGTTTCACACTTCAAAGCTCTGTGTGGAGATTGGCTGTCATATGGTCGGGTGGCCAGCAGCTTCCAGATAAACAGCGTTGGGACTCGTACATTACAGACTATAGGATGACTCCCCAGGCTGTGCCCCAAATGGCACCCTATTCCCTATATAGTGCACTACATTTGACCTGGAACACTAATGTATTTCTCCACTCCTGTATTATTTACTCTTATCATATACTACATGACTACATGACACCTGCCTGTCCAATATTTCATTCCAAAATCATGGGCATTAATATGGAGTTTGTCCCCCGGGGTGGCAGATAGCCTAGTGGTTAGAGCAGGGGGCCAGTAACTGAAAGGTTGGTGGATCAAATCCCTGAGCTGGCAAGATAAAAAATTTGCCGTTCTGCCCCTACTCCTAGGCCGTCATTGTAAAAATGATTTGTTCTTAACTGACTTGCCTAGATAAATAAAGGTGAAATAAAAAATACATTTTAAAAATTGCTGCTTTAACAGCCTCGACTCTCCTGGGAAGGTGTTCCACTAGATGTGGGGACTTGCTTCCATTCATCCACAAGAGCATTAGTGAGGTCGGGTACTAATGTTGGCTTTCCAATTCATCCCAAAGGTGTTCGACAGGGATTGAGGTCAAGGCTTTGTGTGGGCCAGTCATGTTCTCCGACAAACCATTTCTGTATGGACCTCGCTTTGTGCACTGGGGCATTGTCATGCTGAAACAGGAAAGGGCCTTCCCCAAACTGTTGCCACAAAGTTGGAAGCACAGAATTGTCTAGAATGTCATTGTATCCTGTAGCATTAAGAACTCACTGGAACTAAGGGGCCTAGCCCGAACCCTGAAAAACAGCCCCAGACCATTATTTCTCCTCCACCAAACTTTACAGTCGGCACTATGCACAGCATTCTTCTGGTATCCGCCAAACCCAGATTTGTCCGTCGAACTGCCAGATGATGAATCGTGATTCACCTGTCCGCAATGGGTGTGGCTGAAATAGCCGAATCCACTAATTTGAAGGGGTGTCCACATACTTTTGTATATAGAGTGGATTTATTATAATATGTATTATATCTACTGCTTTCTAATGAACATGATCATATTTATTATACTGTATGCATTTATATATTATTATAATAATGTGCATGCTCCCCCCTCACTCCTAGATGGAGGGGAACACTGTGGTGCATTACGGTTCACTAAGCACAAAAACTATCGGAATGTTTGAGGCTTTCAAATTCCCAGGATGTTGCCTGCCTCATTCTCCATAGATCATGGAGACATACAGGCTACACTGTAAAACATCAAGTGTTGAATCTACTTTTAAAAAATTACAGCAACAAGAAGACACTTAATATTATTAGTAGATTAACTTCCTATATTTTAGAGTGAAACATTTTGAATAAATAGTTTGGATTTACACAAATAAAGTATGTCCAGGGAATTAATAATAGCCATAAAAAAATGGGATTTACTGACAATATGATTAAATATGAGTTGATGTCACACACATATTCAGTACCCTACATACTAGGGTATTCAATCATTTGCCATTTTAACCCGCTTTGGCAGGGATTGTTTAGGACAGTGCTCAACCCACCAGCAGTAGCCTACCTGGAGATAGAACTGCAAGCAATGCATCATGTTGAATTTGCCTCTGTCATTAAGAATGGTGACGGTGGGTGGTATGAACGAGCGGTATGATCATTGAAAGTACATTTGCCTGATGATTTTGATATCCGTTCATCATGATCCATTACACCTCATGGCACAACAAGCTGCTTAATACTAATATAGAAATGTACTTTTCCTTCTTCAAACATGCACACAACATTGTGTAAAAGTTTTTTTTTTAATTAAATACCCACAATCCTTTTATGAACTTAAAATTATTAGGTTGAAAGAAATATTATTATTGTTATCTCATAAAATATATATATTTTGGTAAAAAATAAATTAACAAATCATTGAAATAACTTAAACTAATTGTTATTATGTATATGTTGGTTGTTTTTATTGTACATTTTATAATAATGTACAATAATGTTTTACAGTGTACGATTTGTCATGTATGTGGATAACAAATGATTAGCATTATCTCTCTCCTCCTCTAAATTAAATTAAATTCAATTCAAAGGGCTTTATTGGCAATGGAAACACATGTTTACACCGCCAAAGCAAGTGAAATAGATAATAAACAAATTGAAAAAACAAAAAATGTACAGTAAACATTAACTATTTGCACATCATTATAACACTACATAGCCATAATACAAAAGTTGAAATGTCTCTATTCCTACTTTTGAGAGTGTAAAGTACAAAAGGGAAAATAAATAAACATAAAAATGGGTTTTATTTACAATGGTGTTTGTACTTCACTGGTTGCCCTTTTCCTGTGGCAACAGGTCACAAATCTTGCTGCTGTGATGGCAAGCTGGTATTTCACCCAATATATATGGGAGTCGATTTTTTTGTGGATCTATGTAATCTGAGAGAAATATGTGTCTCTAATATGGGCATACATTTGGCAGGAGGTTAGGAAGTGCAGCTCAGTTTCCTCCTCATTTTGTGGGCAGTGTGCACATAGCCTGTCTTCTCTTGAAAGTCTGCCTATGGCGGCCTCTCTCAATAGCAAGGCCATGCTCACTGAGTCTGTATATAGTCAAAGCTCTCTCTCTCTCTCTCTGCCTCTCCCTAGGTTTCTGAATTGGATTATAATTTACAGCTGGACTGGAAGACTGTAGATGCTGCAGACTCCATCAGACAGGGAGATAATGGTCCTTTATGATGGATCCTGAGGTAATGAAATGCCAGTGTCTGTAATAAGATCAGTGAAAAGTGATCTTTTGACCCTCAGAAAGGCTGACTTCATGTGGAGAATTTCTAGTGAGGGTAGTAGTTCTGAAACCAAGTGCAGAGTAGTTCTGAAACCAAGTGCAGAGTAGTTCTGAAACCAAGTGCAGAGTAGTTCTGAAACCAAGTGCAGAGTAGTTCTGAAACCAAGTGCAGAATAGTTCTGAAACCAAGTGCAGAGTAGTTCTGAAACCAAGTGCAGAATAGTTCTGAAACCAAGTGCAGAGTAGTTCTGAAACCAAGTGCAGAGTAGTTCTGAAACCAAGTGCAGAGTAGTTCTGAAACCAAGTGCAGAGTAGTTCTGAAACCAAGTGCAGAATAGTTCTGAAACCAAGTGCAGAGTAGTTCTGAAACCAAGTGCAGAGTAGTTCTGAAACCAAGTGCAGAGTAGTTCTGAAACCAAGTGCAGAGTAGTTCTGAAACCAAGTGCAGAGTAGTTCTGAAACCAAGTGCAGAGTAGTTCTGAAACCAAGTGCAGAATAGTTCTGAAACCAAGTGCAGAGTAGTTCTGAAACCAAGTGCAGAATAGTTCTGAAACCAAGTGCAGAGTAGTTCTGAAACCAAGTGCAGAATAGTTCTGAAACCAAGTGCAGAATGTGGCTTCTCACTGTTCTGTTCTGAATTATTGGTGATTATTCATGTATTTTTGGGTCAGTGAATAGAAACAAAATGCCACACAATCACTGCAACACCAATGCACATGATGCAACAGTACGTGCACATCATGACGCACACGGGGACACACAAAGGCACAAACTGTTGAAATGCCAAAATGCTAATGGCAACATTTACCAATGGCTGGGAGGCAGGGCTGTTCAAACAAGAAGAGATGTTGTAAGGTCGAGGAGGGGATTACACATTCACACAGCAACATCAGCGCCTGCCTGCCTGCCTGCCAGCCTGCCAGCCAGCCTGCCAGCCTGCCTGCCTGCCTGCCTGCCTGCCTGCCAGCCTGCCTGCCTGCCTGCCTGCCTGCCAGCCTGCCAGCCAGCCAGCCTGCCTGCCAGCCTGCCTGCCAGCCTGCCTGCCTGCCTGCCTGCCTGCCTGCCTGCCTGCCTGCCTGCCAGCCTGCCTGCCTGCCTGCCTGCCTGCCTGCCTTCCTGCCTGCCTTCCAGGCAGCTCTGCCCAGATCCCCAACACAGAACCACTGGATCACCATTGTGGAAAAACCCAACCACTGGTCCCATCCTTTTATAACCACATACATGTTTGTGTGGAATCTTCACATACTGGCTTTTTGGAAGTCCTGAAAAACAGTAATATGTATGCATTTAAAAAAACTATACATTTGAGATCATTTTAAATGGTAAATTATAGCTACATCACTAAAACACAACTCAGTTATCCACCTGACTAATCATCAAGCTAATTTGTTAGTCATTACAGTGTGGCTGGTAATTGCTGTGATGCGTAATTGCGTGATCAAAGAAATGAATTATGCTGTTCCCTCCACACAGCAAATCGTTTTCTCTAAGATGTATAGTAGCTACAGTACAAGATGGTGGAAAAGATGTTCAAGGTTTATATCTTACGCAAATGTAGTTGTATGCAAAAATAGAGAGGTATAGTTTATAGAAAGAGACAAAATTATTGGGTAGTGAGGGAAGATGGATTTCCTCTGAAATGTCCTCTCTCTCTCTCTCTCTCTCTCTCTCTCGCTCTCTCTCTCTCTCTCTCTCTCTCTCTCTCTCTCTCTCTCTCTGTGCCAAATCAAATCCAATCAAATTGTATTTGTCACAGGCTTGGTAAACAACAGGTGTAGACTAACAGTGAAATGCTTACTTACGGGCCCTTCCCAACAATGTAGAGAGAAAAATAGAAAACTAATAATAACATTAGGAATACATACACAATGAGTAAGTATACCAGTACCGAGTTGATGTGCAGGCATGCGAGGTGATTGAGGTAGATATGGACATATAGGTAGGGGTAAAGTGACTAGGCAACATAATAGATAATAAACAGTAGCAGCGTATGTGATGAGTTAGAGCAAAAAGGGTCAATGCAGACAGTCCTGATAGCTATTTGGTTGACTATTTGGACTCCGTGTCATGGATTCTGTAGTGGGGGAATCCACTCTGGACAGTGACAGTGGCCTGAACCACAGACTGGTTGGTCCTCCTGTTCCTCCACATAGTCAACCTCCATGGGCTCCTCCTCATCTAGAGGTGGACATAGAATTACAGATTGAGGGATGTTAAAGGGACACTCTTTCATTTGTTTAGATGGAGCTATGAATGCAAGGCCTGACAGGTAAGCCTACAGATTTAAGATCTTAATTTCAGGAAATGTAAAGTGTGTAGTGTATTTGAGGTTTAAAAAGGCTTCTGAAGTTTGTAATTTCCACTTTGAAATTTCAGACTTGATTTGTATCAACCCCTACAAAAATGTCAATTAATTAGAATCCACATAATGTCACGATCATCTTGAGGACAATGAGTGGACCAAGGCGCAGCGTGTGAAAAATACATATTTTATTTGGAAGACGAAAACGAACGAAAACAACAAACAGACGAACGTGAAGCTATAAAAGACTAAGTGCTAACATGCAACATAAACATAGACATAGACATAGACATAGACAATTCCCCACAATAGCATACTGCCTATGGCTGCCTTAAATATGGCTCCCAATCAGAGACAATGCATGACAGCTGTCTCTGATTGAGAACCATTTAGGCAACCATAGACTTACCTAGACACCTACACTCAACACAAACCCATACACTCTACCAAAACCCCCTATACCATACAACCACCCAATACAAGACAAATACACACAAACATCCCCCCTGTCACACCCTGACCTAACCAAAATATTACAGAAAACAAAGATAACTAAGGCCAGGGCTTGACAGTACCCCCCCCCCCCCCCCCCCCCCCCCCCCCCCCCCCCCCCCAAAGGTGCGGACTCCGGCCGCAAACCTGACACAGAAGGGGAGGGTCCGGGTGGGCCTTCCTACGGCGGCGGCTCGGGTGCGGGACGTGGCCCCCACTCCACCATAGTTAATACCCGCTTAGGTGGCTCTGGCAGATCCTGGCTGATTGGCGGCTCTGGCAGATCCTGGCTGGCTGGCGGCTCTGGCTGCTCATGGCTGGCTGGCGGCTCTGGCTGCTCATGGCTGGCTGGCGGCTCTGGCTGCTCATGGCTGGCTGGCAGCTCTGGCTGCTCATGGCTGGCTGGCGGCTCTGGCTGCTCATGGCTGGCTGGCGGCTCTGGCTGCTCATGGCTGGCTGGCGGCTCTGGCTGCTCATGGCTGGCTGGCGGCTCTGGCTGGCTGGCGGCTCTGGCTGCTCATGGCTGGCTGGCGGCTCTGGCTGCTCATGGCTGGCTGGCGGCTCTGGCTGCTCATGGCTGGCTGGCGGCTCTGGCTGCTCATGGCTGGCGGAAGGCTCTGGCTGCTCATGGCTGGCGGAAGGCTCTGGCTGCTCATGTAAGTATTCAGACCCTTTGCTTTGAGACTCGAAATTGAGCTCAGGTGCATCCTGTTCCCATTGGTCATTCTTGAGATTTTTCTATAAGTTGGTTGGAGTCCACCTGTGGTAAATTCACAACTGTCTATATAAGATCCCACAGTTGACAGTGCATTTTAGAGCAAAAACCAAGTCATGAGGTCAGAGGAATTGTCTGTAGAGCTCCAAAACAAGGCACAAATCTGGGGAAGGGTACCAAAAAATGTCTACAGCATTGACGGTCCCCAAGAACACAGTGGCCTCCATCATTCTTAAATGGAAGAAGTTTGGAAACACCAAGACTCTTCCTGGAGCTGACAGTCCGGCCAAACTGAGCAATCGGGGGAGAAAGGCCTTGGTCAGGGAGGTGACCAAGAAGCCGATGGTCACTCTGACATAGCTCGAGAGTTCCTCTGTGGAGATGGGAGAACCTTCCAGAAGGACAACCATCTCTGCAGCACTCCACCAATCAGACGTTTATGGTAGAGTGGCCAGACGGAAGACACTCCTCAGTTAAAGGCACATGACAGCCCCCTTGGAGTTTGCCAAAAGGAACCTAAAGGACTCTCAGACCATGAGGAAACTTGGCACCATCCCAACGGTGAAGCATGGTGGTGACAGCATAATGCTGTGTGGATGTTTTTCAGCGGTAGAGACTGGGAGACTAGTCAGGATCAAGGGAAAGATGAATGGAGCAAAGTACAGAGAGATCCTTGATGAAAACCTGCTCCAGAGTGCTCAGGACCTCAGACTGGGTCGAAGATTCACCTTCCAACAGGACAACGACCCTAAGCACACAGCCAAGACAACGCAGAAGTGGCGTCGGGACAAGTCTCTGAATGTCCTTGATTGGCCCAGCCAGAGCCTGGACTTGAACCCAATCTAACCTATCTGGAAAGACCTGAAAATAGCTGTGCAGCGACGCTCCCCATCCAATCTGGCAGAGCTTGAGAGGATCTGCAGAGAAGAATGGGAGAAACTCTGTAAATACAGGTGTGCCAAGCTTGTAGCGTCGTACCCAAGAAAACTCGAGGCTGTAATCGCTGCCAAAGGTGCTTCAACAGAGTTATGGCTCTGAATATGTGACAGTGTTTTATTTTTAATACATTTGCAAACAAAACATTTTTTAAACTGTTTTTGCTTTGTCATTATGGGGTATTGTGTGTAGATTGATGAGGAAACATGCATTGGGTTAGGCTACTGGTTCAAGAGCTGTACGAGGAATACACGGAGAATGGAAGAGAGAGAGAGGCCAGTGGAGATGTCAGCGGAGATGCAAGAATTGCTCAAGAAGGGAACAGTGAAGAGAGAGATGTGTACATTTGAAGTAAATTCATAGGCTGGGCTATTAATCCACCATTGATATGCTGCCCTAATTAGACCTAGCCTACTTCAGTGAATTTAAGCGACTACCACATGTACAAGCCAGAGACAAAAAAACATAATTTTATCTGGTGCATGGTTTGTGCCAATGAATTGAAGTTGAAAATGGCGTCAGTTCAATTACATGTGTAATGTATAAGTATAGTGCCAAGGTCTATTTAAGGAAACCTTGGCTGACAGTGGCTGTTGACGACAGATCGCAATGCAGGGAATCCCTGATTCCCTGATCCCTGATTCCCCACGGAGCTCCTTTTTGGAAATGGCAAATGGCTTTCTCATCCATAAACGCATATCAAGTGCAACCGCTGTCCAGCAGCATACATCAGCAGGATGGGGGGCCTTTTCATTAGGAGGGACATCGTGGATCATAATTATGATTATGATCACATTTCCTCAATTTAAATATTAGGCCTATGGGGACCTACACATTTGACAGCCAAGCACGAGTTATCAGTATAGCCTTTTATCGTTTAGACGTGATGTTGAAATATCTTCACGCCTAGATTAAAAACCACCAGGCTTTTGTCATAGGCAGTTTGGAGAAATGAATCAAGTGCAAATATTCTTCTGGAATAAGGCCCATGCTAGGATAATAATGACATAAGCAACGTCTCTACTAATAGGCTACTACAGTGCTCTCTCCCTTCAAACTTTCCTTGTTAATTCATTTCATATGCTACATTATTTATGATACATTATTTTAGCATTATACTATAGGCCTAATACAGTGGTGGTCAGTGCCTTTTAAGATGAGGGACAACAATACATTTTTTTTAGGAGTGTGGCCTTATTTCTATTACAGCATATTGGATGACTGTCATTCATATTCAATTCACCCAGCTCAATGTAACATCGATAGGTTTAGGCAACTACACAATACTGAAATTGTCCCTATACCCATCATGAGGTTACTACAACCTAGCCTATGAATGAAATGTTTACAATGTAGGTGCACAGGTCGAGAGAAAATGTAGAAGAACCAGTTGAAAGTTTCTGTCGGCTGAATGAGCGACCGGTTGAGCATTCCTACAGCATTTCCTTCCAGAAGTTATGAGAAATTTGTCCAGCTGCGGGGACTGTGCGAGGGGATTTATACTACTTTCTGTACTTACTGGTGGCACAGACACTGTTTCATCCTTTCCTACACTTAAATTACCCTTGCCTAACGATCGCGTCTCTGAAGCTAACCTCGCCATAAGGCAATAGTTCTCCTGTATATTATGAGTACAGCGACTGCAATTAGAAGGCATAATGTTAATGTTACTACTTAGCTTCAGCTGGTGGAGGTCGTGTAGAACCATGTCTAAATAAAGCATCCGGGGTGAAAAAGTTGAATGAAAAAAGTTGAACGAGGGAATTTTTAAAAATATAAAAGGGTAATTAAAAAGTAAAAACCGTAAAGTTAGCAGGTAGCAAAGAAACGTTAGCAACAAACCACACAGCAGCACGTAAACAAGTCTACAAGCTGTCTGTGTCCAGCCGAAAGAGCCCTTCCACGCCAAACCTTCAGATAATAACCGCTAACCACTACACATAGCTTACATATTTGTCACCATATTAGCTAATGTCATAGTCAACATAGCTACTAACGTTAGAACTAACACGTTATTAAACCTGCTACAATCATGCAGTACAGTGTACAGTCAGCAAGCAGTTTAGCAGTTACACCAGCAGGCCCCGGTGGCAATAAATTAATAAAACCAAAAGCTTACCTTGAGTTCCAGTGTTGGTTAGCCATAGCCAGCTAGCTCACATAGCATCCTTGTCTGTTTTAGCCAGGTGTTTGAGTAGGTTAAACTAGCTAGCTGCATTTGCTATTTTTTTATATAAAGTTTCCTAGAGTAGCCTGTCTGGACTCCATCTCTTAATAAGAGATGAAGGACAAATAATATAACTGAAATGAGCATAACATATTTTTGTACAAATGTAAGCAAGTTATGATGATCAGGAATGACGACAGGTGCCAGTTTTGCATTTTCGTTCCTCATTAATGGGATGCAACTGAAGCAAACGTAGCTCGATTTAATCTTGTAGGCTAATATTTTCCATAAAATTATTTCTCTCTCTCATTACGGAGTCCTCTCTAGCCACATGATCTTGCATTGACACTGCCTTCGCACAAGGGAATGACAGCAACAGGTCATAACAGTATTTTTTGCTGTTATTCTTAAAATTCGAATTCTATAACGTTGTCATATGAATGTTGTTTCCAACTATCGATCATCAACTGCGCTGTAAATCTGTCTGCATATTGAACGTTGAGATTGCCGAAAGGCCAGTCTCTTTGGCAAATGACAGGAGTGGCAAGGAGTGGAATGTTAGCTAAAAGACTGGTACCCAGTCTGTAGCAGTGGTCGGTCGGTGTACTATGGTCATGTTGCCTGAAACCTGAAGACTCATGAATTAATATAGTAGTTTAGCAGATGCTTTTATCCAAAGCAACTTTCAACATGACCAGTGGCACATATATTTAGTATTATATGGCCAATGTGGGAATCAAACCCTCACCTGAACCAGTGAAGAAGAGCAGCTAATTAGTGAGATGCTACTTTCACGGATGCACAATTCAGAAGATAACTATCTACAGAAATAAGTGGATACTCACTGTGCTTGATAGGTTCGTATTTTGTGAGGTTTGCTACTTCGAACCCCTCACACACCACCTTGCTGCTCGGAAGGTGCTCGGGCTGAGCAGAAACAGACTCCTTTCATCTGTTCTACATTCATAACAGTGTAAAATATATGGAGAATAATTCTAAGGAAAAGTCACTTTTAATTAGATTTTCACAAGCAGTTTTATAAAAATACATTTTCACATGATATACAGCAAGCTCCAAAAGTATTGAAACAGTGACATATTTTGATTCTGTACTCCAGCACTTTAGATTATAAATGGTATAATTACTATGAGTTTAAAGTGCAGACTGTCAACTTTAATTTGAGGGTATTTTCATCCATATCGGGTGAACCGTTTAGAAATTACAGCACTTTTTGTACATAGTCGTCATACCCCATCCCCCCCCCCCCCCCGTTTTAGGGGACAAATTCACGTAAATGTGTATTAAATAATGTAAAAAGTTCAGTATTTGGTCCCATATTCATAGCACACAATGACTACATCAAACTTGTGACTCTACACGTTTGTTGGATGCATTTGCTGTTTGTTTTGGTTGTGTTTGAGATTATTTTGTGCCCAATAGAAACTAATGCTATTGTGTCGTTTTGGGGTCACTTTTGTTGTAAATAAGAATAGAATATGTTTCCTGCTAGGTGTGGCATATCAAAAAGTTGATTGAACAGCATGATCATTACACAGGTGCACATTGTACTGGGGACAATAAAAGGCCACTCTAAAATGTGAAGTTTTGTCACACAACACAATGCCACAGATGTCTCAAGTTTGAGGGAGCGTGCAATTGGCATGCTGACTGCAGGAATGTCCACCAGAATTGTTGCCAAATAATTTTGTGTTAATTTCTCTACCATACACTACCTCCAATGTCGTTTTAGAGAATTTGGCAGTACATCCAACTGGCCTCACAACCGCAGACCACGTGTAACCACTCCAGCCAAGGACCTCCAAATCCAATTTCTTCACCTGCGGGATCGTCTGAGACCAGCCACCCGGACAGCTGACGAAACTGAGTATTTCTGTCCGTAATGAAGCCCTTTGTGGCGGAAAACTCATTCTGATTGGCTGGGCCTGGCTCCCCAGTGAAGGGGTCCGGCTCCCAAGTGGATGGGCCTATGCCCTCCTAGACCCACATTTTTTCCCAGTAATTGGTGTGTTGACGGTGATTAAGGCACTGGATTATAAATTGGCTCGTTTGCTAAAGGAACAAATGAAATAGGCATGGAGCATGTCCATAGCACAGTGACATAATTGCCTCAATGCTTAATAAGTCCGTAATACATCCATTTAATACACCATGACAACAAAAAAAGATAATGTCGCTTAGGCAGGTCTTAAGAAACATTATGCTGCGAATGTTTTATTTATTTCAATTGAACAGAATAGCACATTTGGAGTTTACTCTTCCAAAGACCGCACAGCAATATGGAATACAATCAGATTTCTTTGCATTAGATTAGGCCTACATGCTCTTACACCAAACAAATGCAATGTAAATAATAACAGTAGGCTACAGTAGAACAGTAGAATATACAGTTCAGTGAAAGAAAAAGGAAAAGAATAACATAGGCCTACCATTGCTGTCAGACTCACGGCACAAGACGACAATGTTGAACATTGAAATGATATCATCATAATCCAATGACTCAGTCGGTTCTCTTTCAAAGGAGAGCAGGGAAGAAATTGTTCAGGCGGCCTGTGAGCGTGGATGATTGACAGTAGAAAATAGATGTTACACAGTGCAGCTGGTGATAGGCAGAGTGGTGATGGCTCGAAGAAGCCTGTTCATGTTATGGAAAATGTATTTGGGACAGGTGTCATGCACCTCGATGAGTGATGAGTTGGACCGACCGTCTTGTACCTTTCGTTTAAACTGATTTACAAAAACATAGTTCTGCGTCATCCACAGAAATGCCGTAATGGTTGCTGGGTGGCTGTATTGCTGTCAATTGACCAAATTAGTCTGATCAGGGCAGGCAAGCAGGCAGCTGCGGCCTTCATTATCCCGTATGAATCGTTCTGAAAACGACTGTTGAGTTCCATAAGTTGTCTGTCTTATATCTCGTTCCATAATGTCTGTAATTCCGAGTTGCTCCTAACAGGGGCTGCTTTTCCCCACTGTAGATGTAACATGTGATTCCCCAAACCTTCCTGGCAGTTTTCTGTTTCGGGAACTGGTAGTTAATATCCGATTTGTGGATTTAATTTTTGACCATCAAATAATCTGTAAACTTAATGGTTTTATCGATATCACCTTTAGAATTGTCTCTGAATGTACTGAAACTGTCTTTAACGCCTTCGGTTAGATCAATGCAATATATTAATATTCAGATATCCGAACGGACGTAGTATTCGAACACTTGTGAGAGTATTCAATTTTGTATCTTTTTTTAGGCCCCTTTTAACAATGAAAAACCTTTGTCTAAATTGAATTATGCATGCTACATTGTTCCACACAAGGATACACCATGACATTTGAAATGCTTAATTTATGAAAACAACAAACTTTAAAATGTAGTGTTTATGTAGCCTATGGTGCATTGCCCTACTGATCCTAAAGACGTCACGTGGCTTTGACATTGTTTACAGTTGCACACTCTAAATGTAGCCTACAGTTCTGTAGTTCTAAAACAAAGTGATTGTTTTATTTTCAAGCTCATTTTCTCTCTCATGGGTTACGGGTTGCGTTTTACAGTAAAAGGCATTTTACTATCACAGCGCATTTAGCCCTCAGGTCAGCCCTGATAAAAGTATGCTATTTTCCCACATTAAATAGTGATTTGCCTACAGGAGAACACCAATGCAAAACACTCACCAGAAAACTTAAAAAATAGAATCAGTTATCTTTCACTGTTACTGTTAGCCTAGGCTACTGTTAGCCAAAAGCTACCAGAATAGCACCTTAAAAACAACTGCGCATGGTCTGCTGTTGTGGTATTTTGCATCATTCTGATTGGTCAGGAGAGTAGAGTGTTTTTTTTTTTACATATACCTGTAATGGGTCTGGGTGTAGCTGGTGCAGAGGAGTCAGGCGCAGGACAACAGAGATGAGTAATACACATAACTTTACTCAAGACTTTCAAATACAAGTCGATAATACCGAGCCCACAATACGAACCGTAAATACAACAAACAAACACGCACAAAAACCATGGGGAAAACAGAGGGTTAAATAAGGAACATGTAATTGGGGAATTGAAACCAGGTGTGTAAAACAAAGACAAAACAAATGGAAAATGAAAAGTGGATCGGCGATGGCTAGAAGGCCGGTGACGTCGACTGCCAAACGCCACCCGAACAAGGAGAGGGACCGACTTCGGCGGAAGTCGTGACAATACAACCTTTTTTTCTATCCAGATATCTGAAAAGAATTCTGGATATTATTCAAATAGTGAAATCATTTCAAATGTCCATCCCTAGTAATCAGCACAGATTTTCAAAATTATACCTCCTTTCTCTCCCTCTACCCGTTCCCACTTGCCACTATTTCAACTCCCCCTCTTTCCTTCTGTCCTCTTCACACCCCCTCTCTTTTCACTCCCCTCTCCTACATTTCAACCTTATTTTCCTCCTATCCATCTGCCAGTGAGTTGTGTGACAGTGTAATAGATCAGAGGCAAGTGTCTGTACTCTCTCATTACCTTTCACTGGGCTTTCTCTCACTGGTTCTCTGGGGAAATGGAGGAATCACAGGCCACTGACAGCCTTTCATTTGAATTTTTCTCTCACTGCTCAGCTTTTCTATATTACTACTGTCTTCCCCAGAGGAAACTAGGGTCACAGTCTGATTTCCCTACTCTCCGTCTTCTAAAATGTATATTTTTCATCCTTGGAAATAAAAGGTTTAGATTTGTATCATTGTGTTATATTGTTGTTAAATACTTTTTCCCATGTTACATCTACATATGTTATAACAATTTTATAACATTAAGTAACAGTAAGTTTGGAGCACCACCTTTGCATGGAGTATTGTGGTTCATTCATTGCACAGGATGGTATATCACAGCGGCAACTACATCCATTGTACCTACCTGTCAAGAGCAGGCAGCAGCCATTGAGATCAGTGCAAAAGGTCAGACTCTTTATTTGCGATTTTTAATACATTTCTATTATTGCTGAGAGAAAAGTCATTTCCGTGGCTAATCTCTTTTTGAAATTGATAAAAAAAATGTACAGAGCAATATACTTTGTGAGTCTTTTTTTAATTGAGGGGAGGCTGGCAGAATTGAATTTTAGGGAGTCGGCACTAGGCAGTCCCAGTCAGGCAGTGGAGGAAATAGATTTTGCGGCCCTGTTTGGACTGTGACACGGTGCCCAGGGATGCTATGCCAGGTCAATGGTATTCTCCATTTCACTTCTGATGTCTCCCTGAGAGTCAGAGATGGCTAGTTCTGAAGAGAGTCAGAGAGAGGGGAGAGAGGGGAAGGAAGAAAGGGCACAGATTGAGAGAGAGAGAAAGAGAACGGGACAGAGAGGGAGAGAGGGAACAGAGAGAGAGGGAACAAAGAGAGGGGAGAGAAGAGAAACGGGAAAGAAGAGAGAGAGGGACAGAGAGAGAAAGAAGATGGAGGGTGGAAATGGATGTCACATTTTAACATTATAATATTTAGTGTGGTGTTGTAGACTAATCCAGTGTGGCTGCCAGAGGTTGATCCCCTCTCACTACATTCACTTTCAGAAATAAAGGTTTAGATTTGTTCTTAAAGGGGACAAATACGTGTCACTGTAAGCTACATCCTTTGGGAACATAATTGTAGCCTTGCAGTTCATACCTTAAAAGAGAAAACAGTGTACATTTATTTTACAGTTAAGAACAAATTCTTATTCTCAATATCCTAGTGGGTCAACTGCCTTGTTCAGGGGCAGAACAACAGATTCTTACCTTGTCAGCTCGGGGATTTGATCTTGCAACCTTCCGGTTACTAGTCCAACGCTCTAACAACTAGGCTACCTGCCGCCCCAGGTACCCTAGGGGACAAGATAGTACATGTACAAAAGCGTACCTTTGAAAAAGCTATAGATTTGTCTTTTTAGGGTGCCACCACAGTGACAAAGCCATTTGTTCCTTATAAGTGGCAAAAACATACCTCTAAAAAGTTTTTGGAGTGTTGTTTTTACACTGCAGGGTGTAAGCCTTATTTGCCTATTTCCCAGAGTGCCTTTCAAGTTAATTTTAGATTTACCAGTACCACCCATTACTGTGTTTGCTAGTAACGAGACATGGTTGTTGCATTCAGTGGCTTTCAGTCCTGTAGTCTTCACCAAGTGAGTGCCTAATTGAATATTGTATAATTGAAATTAAACACTTAATGACAATACATTACATATATCATAAGGCCATACTTTGACAGTGTAGTTTTACCCCCACACACTGGTCTGAACAATGATGTGTATAAATCCTGGATGACTGAACGGGGGGCACTGTTTTTAAGCCACCACAAAGCCATTTTGGATATTAATACATTTATTACAGGGATACTTGGGGATTTGGGGAATTAAAGCCTTTTGTCCTTCCTCCCCAGACGAACCATCGATACCATTTTTATGTCTCTGCTTGCAGAAGGTAGCAAGCACATCGTTAGCTTAGTGAAATTGCTAGCCAGCTCCTCTCAAAAGCAGGGAAATAGACCTTGTAACTACTCCAAAGCTAGGTGGTTGGTCATTTATAGTCTTACAAAGCTATACATAGTAATCAATATTTTATAAATTATTTAATTGAAACAAGAATCTATCCACGTCTTCATTCTTTCCTGTTGTTGCATACAGATGTATAGAGATCTCTATGCGACATCTTGCGACCAAAACATTTTAGCGGCCCCCCCTACTTTTACAGTTAATTTCCCTCTATTTTACACATTTTGCCATGGGGCGCATAAAATATGTTGCAGTTTAGAAAATGTTGCGTAGCAAGTTTGCAGCAATTCTACACATTTTGCCATGGGGCGGAGAGAAGTGTTTGCAGTTTTTAATATGATATCTGAGTGAGAGTGACTAACAAACTAAATGGGGGTTCACCAGACAGTAATTCTACCATGATTACTACAACTTTAGATAGCCGGCCGCAAGACTAACTTACCAATCAAAACTATTTTAGCTGGCATGGGCTGATTGAGTGACTGTCAGTAACTGACATAACAAGAGAAAAACTGATGCACAACCAAATTTTGAAATTGCACTTTGTGCATTCTAGTTTTCTAACTCGCAAAAGTAAGCCCAGACTCAGTTCCAAAATGATTATTAGGTGTGACTTGCGAAGTAAAAGTCCTGAATTTAAAACGATACACCTCTTACACCGTTTAAGCTAGAAACTCCATTCCAACTTTAAAATGTGCAGACTGATCTGGGAACGTGTGCCTGCAACTTTTTAATATTATATGCACTTTTATACTATTAACATTCTAAAGATCCCCATTGTGACATCATCACTTCCAACATTCCATTCACTGTAAATGCAACAATGCAACTTTTGACACAAATAAGCTACTTTGACCACTTTTCCAAACACTTAGACAAAAAGTTAGATGGTGTGACATCTTGGACTACATCCCTGCTTCTCAAATCTGTACTCGGTACAAGAGTATCTTATTCCGATAAAAAGTTATCACTGTTTTAGTAGCCGCATAAAAGACATTTTCTGTAACTCTTTATAAACAACTGAAATTTTGATCACTTTCTGAACAAGTTGGGCAGAAAGTTAGAGGGTATGACATCTTTGTCTACTTCCCTGCTATTCAGATCAGCAAATATCCTCTACAGATCTAACGTTACACCTGTTTTAGTAACTCCATGCTTTTCAAATCTGAAAACAGATTAGGAATATCTTTAACCAATCAATAGATAGTAACCCATCAACTGCTTTCATTATAGATGCAGTAAGCTAGCAGATGCATTACTTACAGCTGCAAATTTGGCTAACAACACTATCATAAATCTAGCAAAGAAGTTTTGTTGGTCAGAGTACAGCATTTATTTAGTTTTCATAGTTTCATATTTAGTTTCATTATTTATTTAGTTTCATATTTTTCGGAGGGAGACACACGTCTTCAGAGTGTGACAAATTCCCATGATTTGTGAATCTGTTTCAGACTGAACAGCTAGCGTTACGATTTCTAACGCTTCCCCGGTTTGGACGACCTGGAATGGTACAGAGAAGATTTGTAATTATCACTAGCTTCATCCTCCTTCTCAAGATCATGTTTGAAATCACTCAACTGGCTAGTTTGCCTGTCTCTAAATAGAAGGGCGGGCTGTACGTTGATCCTGCTGCTCTGATTGGATAGAGCGAAGCTGTCTCCATTCACTCACTTCATATTTCACATGATCACTTCTCATTGCACTTTCAGTTTTCACTCGCAACAGTTGTAGTTTAGACACTGACCACAACTACACAACTACTGACCACAACCACACAACTATTGGCCACAACCAGGCTCACTTAACTTCAAAATCTTAAACATTTTTATCGACGATAACATGTACATTTGCATTAATTAGTATAATATAACACACCAACAGTAACTCTTGAACCGTTCAAGATAGATACACAAAACCAACTTTCACATGTTCAGGCTATTCTAACTTCAAATTCTTTAAAACTTGTATCAACTATAACTATATTCAGTGCAATCAGAAAGAATTCAGACCACTTGACTTTTCACACATTTTGTTACGTTACAGCCTTATTCTAAAAATGGATTAAGTTTTTTCCCCCTCATCAATCTACACACAATACCCCATAATGAAAAGCAAAAACAGGTTTTTTGAAATGTTTGTAAATTTATAAAAAAAATCATAAATGGAAATATCATATTTACATAAGTATTCAGACTCTTTACTCAGTACTTTGTTGAAGCACCTTTGGCAGCGATTACAGCCTCAAGTCTTCTTGGGTATGACGCTACAAGTTTGGCACACCTGTATTTGGGGAGTTTCTCCAATTATTCTCTGCAGATCCTCTCAAGCTCTGTCAGGTTGAATGGAGAGCGTTGCTGCACAGCCATTTTCAGGTCTCTCCAGAGATGTTCGAACGGATTCAAGTCTGGGCTCTGGCTGGGCCACTCAAGGACATTCAGAGAATTGTCCCGAAGACACTCCTGCATTGTCTTGGCTATGTGCTTAGGGTCGTTGTCCTGTTGGAAGGTGAACCTTCGCCCCAGTCTGAGGTCCTGAGCGCTCTGGAGCAGGATCTCTCTGTAAATGATGGAGGCCACTGTGTTCTAGGGGACCATCAATGCTCTAGGAATGTTTTGGTACCCTTCCCCTCGACACAATAGTAAATGGAACCATGTACTAACTAAAAAAGTGTTTTATATTTTAGATTCTTCAAAGTAGCCACCCTTTGCCTTGATGACAGCTTTACACACTCTTGGCATTCTCTCAACCAGCTTCATGGGGATTGCTTTTCCAACAGTCTTGAAGGAGTTCCCACATATGCTGAGCACTTGTTGGCTGCTTTTCCTTCACTCTGCGGTCCAACTCATCCCAAACCCTCTCAATTGGGTTGAGGTCAGCTGATTGTGGATGCCAGGTCATCTGATGCAGCACTCCATCACTCGCCTTCTTGGTCAAATAGCCCTTACACAGCCTGGAGGTGTGTTGGGTCATTGTCCTGTTGAAAAACATATTATAGTACCACAAAGCGCAAACCAGATGGGATGGCGTATCACTGCAGAATGCTGTGGTAGCCTTGCTGGTTAAGTATGCCTTGAATTCTAAATAAATCACTGACAGTGTCACCAGCAAAGCACCCCCAGAGCATCACACCTCCTCCTCCATGCTTCATGGTGGGAACCACACATGCAGATACCATCCGTTCACCTACTCGGTTGGAACCAAAAATCTCAAATTTGGACTCATCAGACCAAAGGACAGATTTCCACCAGTCTAATGTCCACTGCTCGTGTTTCTTGCCCCAAGCAAGTATCTTCTTGTTATTGGTATCCTATACTAGTGGTTTCTTTGCAGCAATTCGACCATGAAGGACTGATTCACGCAGTCTCCTCTGAACAGTTTATGTTGAGATGTGTCTGTTACTTGAACTCTGTGAAGCATTTACTTGGGCTGTAATTTCTGAGGCTGGTAACTCTAATTAAATTATCCTCTGCAGCAAAGTCAACTCTGGGTCTTCCTTTCCTGTGGCAGTCTTCATGAGAGACAGTTTCATCATAGCGGTTGATTGTTTTAGCGACTGCACTTGAAGAAACGTTCAATGTTCTTCAAATGTTCCAGATTGACTGACCACTTTGCTTATTTGAGCTCTTCTTGCCATAATATGGACTTGGTCTTTTACCAAGTAGGGTTATATTCTGTATACCACCCCTACCTTGTTACAACACAACTGATTGGCTCAAACGCATTAAGAAGGAAATAAATTCCACAAATGAACTTTTAACAAGGCTCACCTGTTAATTGAAATGCATTCCAGGTGACTACCTCATGAAGCTGGCTGAGAGAATGCCAAGAGTGTGCAAAGCTGTCATCAAGGCAAAGGGTGGCTACTTTGAAGAATCTCAAATATAAAATATATTTTGATTAATTTAACACTTTTTTGGTTACTACATGATTCCATATGTGTTATTTCATAGTTGTGATGTCTTCACTATTATTCTACAATGTAGAAAATAGTAAAAATATAGAAAAATCCTGGAATGAGTAGGTGTCTCCAAACTTTTGACTGGTACTGTATATAAATGTATTGTATGAATCATATGAATTGAAATACCAAAATGTAATGTAAAAAAAACAACATAGATGTTAAGATGGTCAAAGGAAACAAAATGGTAAAAACAAATGTACAAAAAATAAAAGTTATTTATATTTGTGTAGCATAAGATCTATTAATCAATATGCAAAAACACACATATTGATACAAACAAAATCTACCTACAATAGAGCATGCTGGGAAATATGATTATGATAGGTGTGGTTTTTGAGTGTGTGATGATTGTACCTTCATATTCAAAATATCTGATACGAAAATGTACTATTATACTACGTTATCATGAGTCTACAAAACATTAGGCACACCAGCTATGCTCCCTTATTGATGTAACCTGTTAAATCCACTTCAATCAGTGTAGATGAAGGGGAGGAGACAGGTTAAAGAAGGATTGTTAAGCCTTGAGACAATTGAGACATGGATTATGTATGTGTGCCATTCAGAGGGTGAATTGGCAAGACAAAAGATTGAAGTGCCTTTGAACAGAGTATGGAAGTAGGGGTCAGGCACTCCGGTTTGAGTGTGTCAAGAACTGCAACGCTGCTGAGTTTTTTGACACTCAGTGACAATTTGATCATGTAAATCTTGGTGGGGCAAACAATAAAATAAAAGTGTGATGCATGCCAGCAAAGCCACTACACAACACTAAACAATGCATTAATTGCACTATAACAGTGACACACGGTGCCCACAAACTGTTAGGGCCTACATAAAGCTGTCCCAACAGCAGTCCCAACATCTTACCACTGCTACACCTGGCTATTAGCAGAGCTTTGTCTGGCAGCGAAACAGTTCCTTCAGCCTCATTTACTGCCTTTTAAAAAAACATAGCTGATATGACTGACTTGCTTAAACAACAATTTCTAATGACAATTGAGATGTTCAAACTATGGCATAAGGGGACAACAAACGGATCAGAGGTAATTCGTAATTTCGATTAAGACATTAACAAGTGAGCTAGAACGGACGTAGTCAATATAACTATTTGTTTAGCACCTTTGAAATGTACAGCGACAGAATTCAGAATATGATCCGTTCTTACAGTGTTCTCCCTGTACACCAAGTCAGAACCATAGGATAAATAAAGGAGGCATATAAACAGACAATGAAAACTCTTACAATATTCAATGATTACATTTCTCTACAACAGGTTATAGGCTACATGTGCACCACCAAGTCAGAACAGTAGGCAAAATTAAGAGGGGTACATAGATTACATTTTTAGGATGAGGCACATGGGCTACGAACATCTTACTACGCAACATTCACTTAGTATTACTTTTTTAGCTATGGTATACATATCTCCCTGGCATAATACATAATTTATGCAGCAGCATACAATACATTTTTGGACTCACCTTGTTGTGCTGTGCTCACCTGAAGAGGAAGGTGGCGGTCCTTCGTGGGCAAATTTTGTCATCAAAGTCTGGCATTCTTTGGATTGATGGTGCTTTCAAAACAACTGGGGGAAAAAACAAGGTTGAATCATGATGACGTCATTGATCTTCTGGTCGTAGCTCTAGAAAGAGGCCGGATTTACAATTCCGAGTAGGATGACCGTTCAAAACCTATTTTCCCAGTCGGAGCTCATTTATTCCCAACTTCCCAGTTGTCTTGATCTCACTGGAGTCAAGTTTTCACAGTTCTGAGTTAACAGTTGTTTTGAGCGCGGCACAAATCATGCTTCATTGACGGCATGGTCAGTGTTAAATGTTTATAATTTTAAACTTGGAAAAGAGCCCCTTAATCCCAGATTTGGGACTATTTCTCTTCATATGACAAGGATTAAAAAGGATTTGCCAGTAGACTGTCGACTTGATTCATGATGATGACTGCTAGCCTAGATTTTGGAAGTATGATGTTGACATGATCAGTCCAATCTAAGCTACTGTACATATAACATGATTTGATGTCATTTTATCAGTGACCAATGACCTTGAGCCTTCTTGGATGTGCATTTCTACTGAAACTCTATGGCAGCACCCAAGGGGCTAGAATTTTCTACTTCTACCCTTAGACGTAGTGTCCCCATGAGTGACAGAACACAGAGCCTATCACGGCACAACGTTCCATATTTTCTACTGGCTTGCCCCACCACAGAAAGCACTGAGCTAGGCTGAAACACCTGCATTTTGGAGCTGCCTTACTCAAGAAAACAAAAAACAGACCATGTTTGTATGCAGCATTATTACTCAATGTAGATTTGTTACATTGTTTGCAAACTGATATGTGACACGTACTAATGCCAAAATGACATGCAAAACAGGCAAGCCCCCCAAAAAAAGAAAAAGTAGGAAGAAAACATGGTGACACTTTACACGCTTTGCATTAACTCTCCCTCATAACCCCCTGGAAACGTGAAGTTTTCCACTGGTCAGGTGGGTTGAATATTGTCATGCATGGCTTTGAATATTAACTGTTATTGTTCTAATGAACAGCTCCTTAGTGTTCCCAAGCCAACACCACCCGGGCAACTTGGCACTGTCTTAATATCATGGACCATGGTCTCTCAGGGTGACCCACAGCTTGCCTGACTGAAATGTGCAAAGTGACCTTTAACTGCTAATTAAGGACAGGGCAGACGCTGTAGCCAGCTGCAGCCAGACCATCCTAGACCAGCCCAGCTCATGTAGCCTAGCCCAGGTCTTCCCAGCCCAGGCCAGCCTAGCCAGGCCCAATCCAGCCCAATCTAGCCCAGCCCAGCCCTGACCAGCCCAGGCCAGGCCAGTCTAGCCCAATCCAGCCCAGCCCAGCTCAGTCCAATCCAGTCTAGCCCAGCCCAATCCAGCTCAGCTCAGCTGAGTCCATAGCATCTCAGTTCTACCCAGCTCAGCCCAACCCAGCCCAATCCAGCCTGTGGACTGAAAACCTAAAGCTGTGGCACCTCTGTAGCCAGGCACAATGACAGTGTCACCTCCTACAGAACAGTGCCACCTCCTTCCCAGACGAGTGAAGCCCCTGAGGTTCCAGGGTGTGCTGGAGATGTTGGTGTGGCATTGGCGTGGATGGACACCTTGTGCGCTTCATCCTCCCAATGAGGGCACCCTGGACACACGCACACAGGCACAGATGCACACGCGGATGCACACACACACCACACACCAGGGATTGTCGTGTGGAGGTCTGCTGGCTTGTATTTCCATGAACTTTCTGTCTGAAAGCTAAAAGCCCCAACCTTAGCTGGGCTTAAATATAGCTCCTAGAATAGTTCTCTGTGGGTAAGATGGTCAGCTCAAAAGTACATTACCTTTCTAATTATTTATTTGCAATTGAACAATTTGGACAAGGTAATATACAGGCGTGGAGATTTAGAAGTCAATAGGCAACCTTCAGTTTAATATGCTCATTATTTTCAGACAAATGTCCAAAACACTCATCAATATGAAAGATAAAAACATCATGGATTATACAAAGTAATTTATGCTGTGATACAACTGACCACACTTAGTCTGTAGAACATTATGAAAATGTTCCTGTCGTAAAAAGGAAATGATCTGACATGGAAAGTATTTTTCTATGATTTTTCAGAGTTCACATATACCCTGTCACATTTCCTGTGTTCTTTTTTTGGCCTTGAGATGTGTTGGCCGCCATGTTGTGTGTGTCTAGACTCTAGAGGACATTTTGTAGGAATTGTACACTAATATTACATTTCAAAAGCCTGTTATATAAGTCCCTTTTAATGTAGTTTTCACCAAAAGCCCTAGTTATTATGTTGCTTTGACAGTCATATCTGAAGATGATTATTTATTCCATGTGATCAGTGATTAATTTACGTCTGTCCCTCATTTTAAGGTCAACCTGTTACGTGAAATGAACTCTCATTTTAATATGGTCACTCTGTATAGCAGCATCTGGTAAATGGCTAAAGTGTAATATGGTGAAACAATTCTATGAGAAACATTGAACGTATTCCTGCTGCCAATCACTTTTATCTGTTTACATGTATATCCTATAACCAGTCACTTTTTAAGCACAATTACTTTTTCATCTTAATACTCGTTAACTCAATCTAACTAACTTTAATTTGCATGTGCCGATGATCTAGCGTTTGTGCTGTTGTTATGTTGGTAAGTCCCACCCTTCTTCCGATTTCAGCTATATGATTCGCTGACACGAACTCTCAATAATTTTCATTGGATCTGCAAACTGTCCATTTGTGTCAGCGAATCAAATAGCTGAAATTTCATGGACAGTTTGGAAATCCAATTAAATGTTATTGAGAGCTCTTGTGCCAGTGAATCATATAGCTGAAAACATGAAATGGGAGAAGAGATACATCTTGTTTATTTCCCAGAGTTATAAAAGTTGCTGCCTGGCTGCAGCTATATTTGTGTGATTTGTAAAAATCTGTGGCCTATTCTCTTTGCAGGAGAGGAGACAGCTGGGTGAAGGTGCTGGTCAATACCCTGCTGAAAAAAACAGCATAGACCAGCCTAAATTTCAAGCTGGTCCATGCAGCATAGACCAGCATGGACCAGCATAGACCAGAATGGACTAACTTGAACTTGTGTTGTTGGTAAATTTCTTCAACAGATGATCAGTTCTATATAATTATCAAACTTATATATATTGGTAGTAGAAAGGAAACACAGACGCTTTGTTTAAGTATTACAATTCTCCTTTAGTAATACAATTGTAGGCAAAAGTTGGTACAGAGTACAGTATATTATAGCTCTCCCCAGGTTCTGCGAGGTGTCTAAGACATCCTGCAGCTTAAATAGGTATAGGTTCATAACAAGGTGACATTTCACAACAGATAAGTCTAAGCATCTTCTGCCAGGTGGTGGATTCCATCAAGCCCGCGGTGGCCTTGTGTTCTCAGAAAACAAGTCGTATTCTCAGAGTCTGAGACAGTCACGGTGGGACCCAGACAGGAGGAATATGAGCGTAGGCGGTTTCCGCCTTCTGATAGTGTCTGCAGGGCATTTCACTCAAAACAGGTGGTCACACACACACACACACACACACACACACACACACACACACACACACACACACACACACACACACACACACACACACACACACACACACACACACACACACACACACACACACACACACACACACACAGAGGTCTCTCTTTTTTTAACTTTTTTTTTTACATTTATTAAACTAGGCAAGTCAGTTAAGAACAAATTCTTATTTTCAATGACAGCGTAGGAATAGTGGATTAACTGCCTTGTTCAGGGGTAGAAGGAAAGATGTCTACCTTGTCAGCTCAGGGATTCGATCTGCAACCTTTCAGTTACTAGTCCAACACTCTAACAACTACTCTACCCTGCCGCCCCTTATTTATTAACCCTTTAAAAGGTATGAGGTCTTGGTTTAACCCATTCACTGGTCTATGCTGTTTTCTTCAGCAGGGTGATGCTGGTGACCAGCTAATGCTGGTATGCTGGTGACCAGTTTATTCTGGTATGCTGGTGATGCTGGTATGCTGGTGAGCTGGTATGCTGGTGAGCAGCTTATGCTAGTGATGCTGGTGACCAGTTTATGCTTGTATGCTGGTGACCAAGCTGGTCCATGCTTGTCTATTCTGGTCAAGCTGGTCTAGCAAAACCACGCCCATCATTATTATCATTATATATATATAATATACACACATATTTGAATTGTTTGTTATCAGTATCTTTTTGTTTGTTGTGTTTTTGCATGTACATTGATTGATTAATTATTATTAGAGTTATTATTAGATTCATTATTTCTCAAGGTGCTCCAGTGTAATAGTTGAAATGAATTTATTTAGTGATTATTGCACATTAACTTAATGAAACAGTCTTTAACTTTTTTTAGATAATCTATAGAGGGTTCCTAGAGTGTTGGTGAATGTACTGAACATGCTCATCAGTTGATACATATTTGAATGTTAAGAAGATAGTCTGTCAACTGTCCATCAAGCTCAACTTGTGTTTCACTGTATTTGGATAGCCCCAAAGCATATCTACAGATAGTTACTAGAATGACAACAAATATGCAAATAAATTGTTACTGATATGCAGTTGAGATGCTCCTGATAGTCTCCTGCTTATTTGTTGTTCATCTATAGATGGGCTTGGTATTTGTGCAAATGAGGGGACATACTGTTGAAATAGTACTGACAGGCTACAGATATGCTGTTGAAGTGCTGCCGATAATCTACAGATAGTTTGTTGAACATCTGTAGATGGACTACAGACACGTTCTTGTAAAAGTCAACATACAGGCAGTTGACATATTACTGATAGTCCATTTGTAGATACTCTACAGACTATCTAAATAAAGTGTAACCATCTTTCCTACACAAAGATAAAGAGCATACGTGTTTCGAAACTAATCCAATCTGTTAGTTGGACTTATTGCACCCATTACTGAAGTGGTTGTTCCAGTTTAGATGGTTAAGTTAATCTCGTTTATTCATCTTTCTTACTTTGGCAGTCATTCTGAATGCAGATTGTGGCTGTATAACATGTCCAGTTGTTGGAAATCCCCACTCTGGTTGGATTCCAATAGGAATTACACATCACTTTGCAAGCCAACATAATGTTACTTGCAGGCCTGATGTGGCCATTGTATTAGGGAAAAACTACGCCCTCAAAGTAAGGCCTCATAATATACAGTTGAAGTCGGAAGTTTACATACACTTAGGTTGAAGTCATTAAAACTCGTTTTTCAACCACTCCACACATTTCTTGGTAACAAACTATAGTTTTGGCAAGTCGTTTAGGACATCTACTTTGTGCATGACACAAGTAATTTTTCCATATATTGAAGCAACATCTCAAGACATCAGTCAGGAAGTTAAAGCCTGGTCACAAATGGGTCTTCCAAATGGACAATGACCCCAAGCATACTTCCAAAGTTGTGGCAAAATGGCTTAAGGACAACAAAGTCAAGGTATTGGAGTGGCCATCACAAAGCCCTGACCTCAATCCCATAGACAATTTGTGAGTAGAACTGAAAAAGCGTGTGCAAGCAAAGATGCCTACAAACCTGACTCATTTACACCAGCTCTGTCAGGAGGAATGGGCCAAAATACACCCAACTTATTGTGGGAAGCTTGTGGAAGGCTACCCGAAACATTTGACCCAAGTTAAACAATTTAAAGGCAATGCTACCAAATACTAATTGAGTGGATATAAACTTCTGATCCACTGGGAATGTGATGAAAGAAATAAAAGCTGAAATAAATCATTCTCTCTACTATTATTCTGATATTTCACATTCTTAAAATAAAGTGGTGATCCTAACTGACCTAAGACAGGGAATTTTACAAGGATTAAATGTCAGCAATTGTGAAAAACTGAGTTTAAATGTATTTGGCTAAGGTGTATGTAAACTTCCGAATTCAACTGTATGTTATGTACTGTATTAAATAATTCAGCACTTTGATGGTGGTCACCAGCATACCAGCATCACCAGCATAACATGTCATCCGTGTCAAAAAAACACAGCGAAGGCACCAATCTCACACTAGGGCAGGCCTGCTCACCATGTGCTCCACTATCTCACTGCTCCTCAAGGAGTGAGACGAAAGTGATTGCTTTTAAGTGCCCTGGCGTATATCTCCCTGCCGTCACTAGGGGAGTGTTGACGGTTGATCAATCTGTGTGAGTGTATGGTTCAGCCGAGCAGAGGATGGTGTGCTATCAAGGAGCTTAGTAGGTGGCCTGGAGAACTAACCGCACAATAAACTCACACATGCTGTACATGCACACTCATGTTCACATGTTATCGGACACCCACAGCCCGGCAGATATCTACACACACAGGCACAGAGAGCCATGTGGTTGTGGTGACTGTGGGGATCTGGAGTGCCTGGGGCTGCAGGCTATGACTCAGGACACATTCTGCTGCAAGTCTGACTCACTGTGCTCACCAGCCCTCCTCTCTCTCTCCCTTATGATTTGATCTCTCTACCCACTGGAAGGGAGGTTGGAGAGGACAGAGGTGCCCTGCATGGCTGAGATTAGCACTGGGGTCAGTGTGTGCTCCAGGTCGTGTGTGTGTGTGTGTGTGTGTGTGTGTGTGTGTGTGTGTGTGTGTGTGTGTGTGTGTGTGTGTGTGTGTGTGTGTGTGTGTGTGTGTGTGTGTGTGTGTGTGTGTGTGTGTGTGTGTGTGTGTGTGTGTGTGTGTGTGTGTGTGTATTTGTGTCTTTGTGTCTGTGAGTGTGAGTCTGTGTGTGTATGTGTCTGTCTGGTTGATTGGAGGATACGGACAGTAAATGAGCGGAGAGTAGAGGGAGAGTTCAGCATCACTGTCAGTCTCCCTCAGAGGGACCTCAGAAAGATACAGCAACATTAACCAGGTCTATTAGCATCCAGTTACCATTAGGAAATTACTGGTCATGATAGATGAACAACCTGCTTTATTTATATCCAGACTCTCATTGTTTAACATAACGGACGACATCAGGGCTGGCTCCAGGCATAAGCGACGTAAGCGGTCGCTTTTATTTTACTCAGTCGGGGTCTCAACTTACTGTTGAGAGTTAGAATCGTAGTATCAAGGCACAAGGCGAGACCCAGATGCAGACACAGGAGGCAGATGGTTGGAGTCTTACAATGTTTATTAAGCCAAAGGGGTAGGCAAGAGAATGGTCGTGGACTGACAAAAAGATCAAAACCAGATCAGAGACCAGGAGGTACAGAGTGGCAGACAGGTTCGTGGTCAAGGCAGGCAGAACGGTCAGGCAGGCGGGTACAAAGTCCAGAAACAGGCAAGGGTCAAAACAGGGAGGACTAGAAAAAGGAGAATGGAAAAAGCAGGCAAATGGGAAAACCGCTGGCTGACTTGGAAACATACAAGACGAACTGGCACAGAGAGACAGGAAACACAGGGATAAATACACTGGGGAAAACAAGCGACACCAGGAGGGGGTGGAGACAATAACGAGGACAGGTGAAACTGATCAGGGTGTGAGAAATAAAATATGCAATTTATTTTTATTTTATTTTACCTTTAGCCATGTCAGCTAACAATTTTTAGATTGGTAAGTTAGTCTACCCAGTTATCTCGTGCCCAGGGGTCCTTTTCCAGGGTGCCCCCTTTGATTTTTTTGTCACTTTCACTCAGATATCATTTACATGGCATAAGTCATGGCAAATTGTGTAGAATTGCAGGAAATTAGCTTTAAAACTGCAAACAATTCTCTCCACCCCTTGGAAAAATTGGTAGAATTGTAGGAAATTAGCTTTAAACTGCAAAAATGTCTCTGCCCTATGAAAAAATGTGTACAATTGCATGAAATGTGTTAGAAAATTGCTAAATGTGCTCTACGCCCCATTTGCAGGAAATTAACTGTAAAATGTACATTTTCCTCTCTGCCGTGAACAGAGGGGTCACTAACAAAATTTGCCCGCATGGTTGGAGGAGCCCCCAACCAAATCAGGCTTAGGGCCCCCAAAAAGCTAGAGCCGGCCCTTGACACCATTTTGAAAGTATCTTTAAAAGTGGCGTTCAGATCAGTGGCAAACAGGGACTGACACAGGGAGAGACGGTTAGGTTGTGTGAATATGTATCTGTTGGGTGAAGTGTTATTTGAATATGCCGCCAACTTTGAGAACAGGTCAATTGGCAGATCCGTGAGACACACTGCTTTGTGTCCGATGCTTCCAGGCTGGTATTGCTCCATGTTGGGGGTTGTTAATGTCACATTACTGGCCAGACATGAAAGGGCATCTGATTTAATCGTAAAGGGAGGGTGAGAGAGACACAGATCAGGCTTGACTTAGCACTGAGGCTTTTGGCCCTTAGACCAAATAATTCATATCCCACTGGCCTGCCACACTGCGGGATGTCCATCTTGTTTAAGGGGGGCCTCCATAGCCGGATGTCACCATGTTTGAGTCAGCCAGCGCGTGCAGTGCTTCACAAATGTATGATACAATGGGTCAACAAAGGAATGGTGAATACCCTGTTGACCAGTGGTGGTCGGTGTCGTTTAAGAAAAGGGAGAACGATTATTTTTTTATGAGCATGGCCTTATTTGTATTACAGCATATTGGTTGACTGTCATTCAAATTCCATTCACCCAGCTCAATGTAACATCGACAGGTTTAGGCTACTACATAATACTGACATTTTCTCTATACCCATCATGAGGTTGCTACAACCTAGCTTATAAATGAAAGTTTACAACGTAGGTGAACAATTCAAGACAAAGATTTGAGGTGACAGACAGTGGCACATGGACAGAAAGAGACACATTCAATACCACCTTGCACACTCTTGCCTGCATCTAGTTGATCTAGGGTGTAATCATTAGTCTAGCAGTTTCTAACGAGGACGAATTCAGGTATGTTTATCCATGTTTTGATCCGTTTGCTTCTGTCTAAGAAACATTTTTCAACAGAATTGGCGGAATGAATACATCCCTGGTCACACGCAAGCATTTAACTTTAATAGCTACATACAAACAGCTTGTTGTATTCCTTCTCACATCTACTCACTCTCCTTCTTTCACCTTTTCCCTTCGCTTGTGGACTTCAATGCACAACACATCAGCTGTGTGTGACCAGGCGAAAAAAAACTTTCCAAGTCAAACCTTCATATTATAACCGCTACCCACAGCCTACATTGTTGTCACCATATTAGCTAAAGTAACATCATAGCCAACATAACTAATAGACGTAACGCATTAGGAAACCCGCTATAATCATGCAGTACAGTGTAACATTACAGTCAGTAAGCAGTTAGTTACACCCCTCAGGCCCCGGTGGCAATAAATGAGTGAAACCAAAAGTTTACCTTGACTTCAAAGATTTCCAGTGTTGGATAGTCATATCCAGCTAGCTAACATAGCATCCCTCTGTTTGAGCAGGGTGTTTGAGTATGCTAAACTAGCTAGCTGCATTTGCTAGCTAACTAAGTGAATTAATAATAATATCTCTCTCTCTCTTTCTCTCTCCCTCTCTTGCTCCTCCTTAATTTTTTTATAAATTAATTTGTTCAAAACTGTTCAATTATTGTCTTTCTCAACTACTCACCACATTTTATGGACTGCAGTGCTAGCTACACTACATGACTAAAAGTATGTGGACACCTGCTAGTCGAACATCTCATTCCAGAATCATGGGTATTAATATAGAGGTGGTACCCCCTTTGCTGCTATAACAGCCTGCTCTCTTCTGGGAAGGCTTTCCACTAAATGTTGGAACATTGCCGCGGGAACTTGCTTCCATTCAGCCACAAGAGCATTAGTGAGATCGGGCACTGATGTTTGGCGATTATGCCTGGCTAGCAGTCTGCGTTCCAAGTTCTTTCCACACCGATCTCAACAAACCATTTCTGTATAGACCTCGCTTTGTGCATGGGGGCATTGTCATGCTGAAACAGGAAAGGGCCTTCCCCAAACTGTTACCACAAAGTTGGAAGCACAGAATAATCTAGAATGTCATTTTATGCTGTAGCGTTAAGATTTCTCTTCACTGGAACTAAGGAGCCTAGCCCGAACCCTGAAAAACAGCCCCAGACCATTATTCCTTCTCCACCAAACTTTACAGTTGGCACTATGCATTGGGGCAGGTAGAATTCTCCTGGCATCCGCTAAACCCAGATCCGTTGGACTGCCAGATGGTGAAGCGTGATTCATCACTCCAGGGAACACATTTCCAGTGCTTCAGAGTCCAATGGCAGCGAGGTTTACACCATCCAGCTGACGCTTGGCAATGCGTTTGGTGAATTTAGGCTTATGTGCAGCTGGTCGGCCATGGAAACCCATTTCATGAAGCTCCTGACGAACAGTTTTTGTGCTGACTTTTCTTCCAGAGGCAGATTGGAAATCACTAGTGAGTGCTGCAACCGAGGACAGAAGATTTGTATGCGCTACGCTCTTCAGCATTCGGCGGCCCCGTTTTGTGAGCTAGTGTGGCCTACCACTTTGTGGCTGAGCCGTTGTTGCTCCTAGACGTTTCCACTTCACAGTAACAGCACTTACAGTTGAGCTCTTCAGTAAGGACATTCTACTGCCAATGTTTGTCTATGGAGATTGCATGTCTGTGTGCTCTATTTTATACACCTGTCAGCAACGGGTTTGTCTTAAATAGCCAAATCCACTCATTTGAAAGGGTGTCCACATACATTGCAAAACAGTGTGCTTTAATACATTATTTGGTGACATAGTTTGTATAGTTCTTTCTGAAAAGGATAACTTTTTTAATGTTTCACTGTTTTTTTATGAAATTCACTGAGGAAGATGGTCCTCCCCTTCCTCCTCTGAGGAGCCTCCACTGCTGTTGACATGTAGAGTAAATGTGAGTTATTGATTATTTATGACATGCTCAGGTATGACCTTAAAATACCATACCTAGGGTTGTTTAATAAAATATGACGATCCATACCGTAATGGTCCAACTCCTGCATAAACTTTTAATAACAAATCATGCTTGGGCCATCTCTAAACTTCAATAAACTTAGAGACTAGTAACCATTTTGGAACTTGATATACAGTATTTTACCCTTCACTGCACTCACTGCTACAGTAGCAGCAAATATCCTGATTTCTGTCAGTCCTGATACAATGCTCCCTGGTTGGGAGACAAACTCACAGACACAAGTGGGTGTATGTGTCTGTAGAGTCACCACAGAGTAAAGTTAGATTGTGTTTGACACCCCTATGAGCTGGGGACCTCTGCTCTGTCTCTGTCTGCACAGACCTGCCACCACCATTTTCTAAGAGCCTCTTTCTCTCTCTCTCTCTCTCTCTCTCTCTCTCTCTCTCTCTCTCTCTCTCTCTCTCTCTCTCTCTCTCTCTCTCTCTCTCTCTCTCTCTCTCTCTCTCTCTCTCTCTCTCTCGCCTTTGACGAGAGGTGCTGTCAGTGATACAGCAGCTGCATTTGACTAATATCCCCAAAAGGAGGGATTCGGGACCGCTAAATTGCATTCCTCTGTAAAAGAGATACATTTAAAAATGTTGTTTACTATAATCTGTTCCTTGCCAGTGTGGTGAATATCGAATGTGTTTATGCATAGAGAATGAGACAGAGGCTGTTATTGGAGTCAGTGTTGCCCTCACCGTGTTAAATGGATCTGACTAAACCTGTCCCTCTCTGGCGTGTCCCAGATGGCACCCTATTCCCTAAGGGCCCTTGTCAAAAGTAATGCACCACATAGAGAATAGGGTGCCATTTGGGAACCTTTTAGGCACATAATGTAGCTAAATGAATTCCTGTTTAACTCCCTTTCTGAATATGAATTAGCATCCAACAAATATTAAGCTGAATGAAAACAACAAATGCTTTATTTGCTAATGCATCCTCAGTATTTAGAGCACTTATTTGACGTATAAGTGATAGGTCTATAAGTGATAGGTCTATCACTGGAATTTATTATGGTTCAGCAGGCGGGTATAAAGGAAACCGTCTGTGGTTGAGTCGTGACAACCTGAGCTCTCAGTGTATTAGGACCCTGGCTATGTCCTAAATGGCTCCCAATTCCTCATGGGCCCTGGTCAGAAGTAGTGCACTATGTAGGTTATAAGGTGTCATTTGGGATGCAGCACCATGCCTTCTTCCCGAAAGCCCTATTTCCCCAGAAACCTCTGTTCTGTAATATTGAAGTCTGACTACCGGAAGGGACAATGAGCCCACACTCTTTTCCAAGCCTCTTCAAAAAGGAGAGAGTCTAGAAGAAATGAGCGTGGCACGATGCTACCTCGCCGTCCGAACAAAGCATCTTGTCAAGGTCTCCAGTTCAAAAAAAGACACCGTGGTTCTCCCGTATTCTGTTACAATACCTTTCCCTCGGAAGTTAAAAGTCTTCTTGGTAACCTTCTGTTTCAGATACAGCTTCATCATCGCTCAAGGAGAATTTCACCTGGTCTGAAAGTCTGTTTATTTCAAAATCAAAGTCCAATTCTATTCTTTAGTGTTGTGCCATGCGTGGGTGAATAGATCAGTACATCTGAGCTCTTTTGCACATGTTCTAAAATATACTTGTTTCCCTTTTGGGGTTAGGCAGACAAAACACTAAGGAAGTGCTAGATTATACTTCCCTCTGATGGTCCAGAGTATGAGAAATTCCCAAACTTTTGAAAATTGTTTCATTGTGAGGTAGAATAATCCTATTGCAGTATCACTTCCTTTCCGCCCAGAAGGAAAAAAGGACATCACTGCAGTATGTGGGAACAACTTGTACTAACTTCTATATGGCCTAAGAACTCTCATTTTTCCCCCTAGCTAAGATAATGAGATTTCTCTAGAGGAAACCTCACAGTGAACAGCTTGAGAGATGTGATGTGCTTTGACAAGGCAATTTTTTCTGTCTGTGGAGTATTGTAGACGTGAATGGCAGTCTAAACTGAGTTCATCTCAGTGCGTCCTCTCTGGGCTCATTGTAACCCAGGACAGGTGTGTTTCTCCGTCCCCCCCACGGGTAAGAGAACGCAGGCCGCCACATCAGACGGAGAGAAATGAATCATCAAGAGACTGTGCCTGTCTGACGTGCGGATGTTGTCTCAGCGTGTTGTACAGCAAAAATATCGACAAGATGCTGTTCCGCAGCATCAGTCAAAGTCGAGAGGGATGCAGTATAAATATACAGTTTGACAGATGAAAGTTGATTCGGGTTCGCTTTTGTATTCTCACATATTTTCTGCAGACAGAATTAATCAGGTAGTGATGTTAGCACAGAAGTACAGTATGGCTCCTGTAATATGTTGCTTGTCTGATCCTGAGACAATGAGGCATGAACGTTTACATCTCTGCTCCGGAACACTGTAAAGCAGCTTGTAAAATATTTATGAATTTCACCTTCCGTACGGTGGTTTTGATGTGATAAGATGTACCTGTGTATGCCTCAAGGATATTCAAATACTTTTGGGTCAGGCATTTGCTATTAGTGTCAACTGAGATTAGAGAGTCTCTTTGTGAGGTAAAAATGGATGACTTAGAACTAACACTATTTTAAATAGAATATCTGAGTGGAGAATATATGAATAGGGATTGACCCTTGACCCTTGACCATTGACCTGTTGGCCATTGATTATGAGTGTCATATAATTAATATAATGTCAGATTATTGGTTTTCAGGGTCATTTTCCAATTCCCAGTCTCATTCACAGCATCTTTCACGGTTCGCTGGTAATATGAGAAAACATGTCAGAGTGATAGCATCTGTGGACGCCATGCTGCGCTCTCTGAGAATATTCAGTTTCTCATCCACAACCTACGTGATAAAAAGAGAGATAGAAATTGAGATAGAGAGGAGGCAGTTGTTTCAAAACTCTAAGCACATTTTTAAAAAATATATATTTTACCAGGTAAGTTGACTGAGAACCCATTCTCATTTACAGAAACAACCTGGAGAATAGTTACATAGATGAATGAGACAATTGTTAACTGGGGATGATTAGGTGGCCATGATGGTACAAAGGCCAGATTGGAATTTAGCCAGGACACTGGGGTTAACACCCCTACTCTTACAATAAGTGCCATGGGATCTTTAGTGACCACAGAGAGTCAGGACACCCATTGAATGTCCCATCTGAAAAACAGCACCCTACACAGGGCAATGTCCCCAATCACTGCACTGGGATATATTTTTTAGACCAGAGGAAAGGGGGCCTTCTACTGGCCCTCCAACACCACTTCCAGCAACATCTGGTCTCCCATCCGGGGACTGAACAGGACCAAACCTGCTGAGCTTCAGAAGCAAGCAGTGGGATGTAGGGTGGTATGCTGCTAGCATTGACTAAGTACACACAAAATCATAGTCACTTTTTCACCAAACTTACTCAGTGTTTCATCTAGAAATATGTATCACATTGTAATGCATGTTCATATAAAGAATGTACCTTTCACAATGCAATGCTAACATTACTTTTAAAATGATTATCTTCTCTTTTGTTAAAATAAATGTTACTATTAATTAATCTGACTGCTACTAAATGACCACTTAAACATTTGGTAAAACTTTAGATTTTCCATGGAAAATGGTTTGTTTATGTCACGAATACCACCGAAGGTGGCTCCCCTTCCTGTTCGGGTGGCGCTCGGCGCTCGTCGTCGCCGGTCTACTAGCTGCCACCGATCCCTTTTTCCTTTTCGTTTGTTTTGGTCTAATTGTTTTCACCTGTTCCTTGTTGGGGTTTTGGGATGGGTGTTATTTAAGTTCGTTTAGCCCGCTGGTGTTTGTGCGGGCTTGTTGTTATTTTGACGTTAGTGGTGTTTGTGTTCTTTTGGGTTGTCGCTGTCCGGTATTTTAGTAACTATGGTTTTGGGTTTTCGCTGTCCGGTATTTTAGTAACTATGGTTTTGGGTTTTCGCTGTCCGGTATTTTGGTAACTATGGTTTTGGGTTTTCGCTGTCCGGTATTTTGGTAACTATGGTTTTGGGTTTTCGCTGTCCGGTATTTTAGTAACTATGGTTTTGGGTTTGTTGCGCCTGTGTTTTGGGCTTTACCCATGTTTGTAACTGGTTACTGTGCTAAAGGATATTAAAGCGTTTTCCCCGTCAACCTTCTGCTCTCTGCGTCTGACTCCACACCCATCACTCTCCAGACGTTACAGTTTACTACAGATTTTGAAAACTACATAATGAAAATGTGTTTCTGTAAAGTAGAAAAATAAAATGTATGATATATACTCGAATGTACTGCTATGATGATGACTATTTTGATTTGACTTCACAGTAAGTTTATAACAAATCTGATGTTGACACGATCAGAGTTGTACTGCTTGTAACAAATCAAATTTGATTGGTCATGTACACAAATGATCAGACGTTAGAGCAGGTGCAGTGAAATTCTTGTGTTTCCAGCTCCTACAGTTCACACTGCTTTACTAACATTGTATTGGCAAACACAGTGCTGTAATATGCAATTTAATTAGCAATCACATATCCTTGGTGACAACAGTCCACACATTTTGGTATGTGACCCCAGTGGGAATTGAATCCACAACTCTGGTGTTGCTACTGCCTTATGAACTGAGGCACATACAGTACCACTACAATACAGAAGTACGAAACAATACTGTAAAATACAATACACTATCACAGTACATGTGGAAGGAGTACAACACTCCTTCCGTGGCCTCCAACTGCTCTTAAACGCTAGTTAAACTAAATGCATGCATTTCAACCGATCGCTGCCCGCACCCTCCCGCCCGACTAGCATCACTACTCTGGACGGTTCTGACTTAGAATATGTGGACAACTACAAATACCTAGGGATCTGGCTAGATGGTAAACTCTCCTTCCAGACTCATATTAAACATCTCCAATCCAAAAATAAATAGGCTTCCTATTTCGCAACAAAGAACTCCTTCACCAACGCTGCCAAACATACCCTCGTAAAACTGATTATCCTACCGATCCTCAACTTCGGTGATGTCCATTACAAAATAGCCTCCAACAGTCTACTCAGCAAACTGGATGCAGTCTATCACAGTGCCACCCGTTTTGTCACCAAATCCCCATATACCCACCACCACTGCAACCTGTATGCTCTCGTCAGCTAGCCCTCGCTACATATTCGTCGCCAGACCCACTGGCTCCAGGTCATCTATAAGTCTTTGCTAGGTAAAGCTCCGCCTTCTCTCAGCTCACTGGTCACCATAACAACACCCACCCATAGCATGCGCTCCAGCAGGTATATCTCACTGGTCATCCCCAAAGCCAACACCTCCTTTGGCCGCCTTTCCTTCCAGTTCTCTGCTGCCAATGACTGGAACGAATTGCAAAAATCCCTGAAGTTGGAGACTTATATCTCCCTCACTAACTTTAAGCATCAGCTATCTGAGCAGTTTACCGATCGCTGCAGCTGGCCCATCCAATCTACCTACCTCATCCCCATATTGTTTTTATTTACTTTTTTACTCTTTTGCACACCAGTATTTCTACTTGCACATCATCATCTGCACATCTCTCACTCCAGTGTTAATTTGCTAAGTTGGAATTACTTTGCTACTATGGCCTATATATTGCCTTACTTCCTCACGCCATTTGCACACACTGTATATAGACTTTTTCTATTGTGTTATTGACTGTACATTTGTTGATTCCATGTATAACTCTGTGTTGTTGTTTGTGTCGCACTGCTTTGCCATACCTTGGCCAGGTCGCAGTTGTAAATGAGAACTTGTTCTCAACTGGCCTACCTGGTTAAATAAAGGTGAAATAAAAAAATATTTAAATATGTATTATTGCCATCCCTATGAGCTCACCACCCTCCTCCAGGCCATGGATGAGGCATGCAATGATTTCAATCCAGACCTATGTCAGGCTTGGATTCACCATGCCAAAATGATTTTCCCCAGTGTAACGGTCGTCTTGTGGTGAATGAGCGGACCAAGGCGCAGCGGGTGATGAATACATCATGAATTTAATAAAGAAAAAAGAATAACGATGACGAAGAACACTTTATAAATTACAAAATAACAAAACGAACTAAACAGACCTGAACATGAGAACTACATGAAACGAAGAACGCACGAACAGGAAAAACGAATGCACGAACGAGACAGTACCGTGTGGTGCAACAAAACACAGACACAGCGACAATCACCCACAAACAAACAGTGAGAACAGCCTACCTTAATATGGTTCTCAATCAGAGGAAACGTCAAACACCTGCCTCTAATTGAGAACCATATCAGGCAACACATTTAACCCAACATAGAAACACATAACATAGAATGCCCACCCCAACTCACGCCCTGACCAACTAAACACATACAAAAACAATGGAAAACAGGTCAGGAACGTGACAGAACCCCCCCCTCAAGGTGCGAACTCCGGGCGCACAACCAAAGTCTAGGGGAGGGTCTGGGTGGGCATCTGTCCACGGTGGCGGCTCCGGCTCCTGACGTGGTCCCCACCCCACCATAGTCAATCCCCGCTTCCGTAGCCTCCTCCAAATGGCCACCCTCCAAATTAACCCCACTGGATTAAGGGGCAACACCGGAATGAGGGGCAGCACCGGACTAAGGGGCAACACCGGAATGAGGGGCAACACCGGAATGAGGGGCAGCTCCGGACTGGCTGGCGGAACCTGGCTGGCTGGCGGATCCTGGCTGGCTGGCTCTGGCGGATCCTGGCGGATCCTGGCTGGCTGGCTCTGACGGATCCTGGCTGGCTGGCTCTGGCTGCTCATGGCTGGCTGACGGCTCTGGCTGCTCATGGCTGGCTGACGGCTCTGGCTGCTCATGGCTGGCTGGCGGCTCTGGCTGCTCATGGCTGGCTGGCGGCTCTGGCTGCTCCTGTCTGGCGGAAGGCTCTGGCTGCTCCTGTCTGGCGGAAGGCTCTGGCTGCTCCTGTCTGGCGGACGGCTCTGGCTGCTCCTGTCTGGCGGACGGCTCTAGCGGCTCCTGTCTGGCGGACGGCTCTAGCGGCTCCTGTCTGGCGGACGGCTCTGAAGGCTCAGGACAGACGGGCGGCTTTGAAGGCTCAGTACAGACGGGCGGCTTTGCAGGCTCAGTACAGACGGGCGGCTTTGAAGGCTCAGGACAGACGGGCAGTTCAGGCGGCGCTTGGCAGACGGACAGCTCAGACGGCGTTGGGCAGACGGGCAGTTCAGACGGCGTTGGGCAGACGGGCAGTTCAGGCGCCGCTGGGCAGACGGCAGACTCTGGCCGGCTGAGGCGCACTGTAGGCCTGATGCGTGGTGCCGGAACTGGAGGTACCGGGCTAAGGACACGCACCTTCAGGCTAGTGCGGGGAGCAGCAACAGGACGCACAGGACTCTGGAGGCGCACAGGAGGCTTGGTGCGTGGTGTAGGCACTGGTGGTAATGGGCTGGAGACACGCACCATAGAGCTAGTGCGTGGAGGAGGAACAGGGCTCTGGAGACGCACAGGAGGCTTGGTGCGTGGTGCCGGCACTGGTGGTAATGGGCTGGAGACATGCACCACAGGGCTAGTGCGTGGAGGAGGAACAGGGCTCTGGAGACGCACAGGAAGCCTGGTGCGTGGTGTAAGCACTGGTGGTACTGGGCTGGGGCGGGGAGGTGGCGCCGGATATACCGGACCATGCAGGCGTACTGGCTCCCTTGAGCACTGAGCCTGCCCAACCTTACCTGGTTGTATGCTCCCCGTAGCCCGACCAATGCGGGGAGGTGGAATAACCCGCACTGGGCTATGTAGGCGAACCGGGGACACCATGCGTAAAGCTGGTGCCATGTATGCCGGCCCGAGGAGACGCACTGGTGGCCAGATGCGTTGGGCCGGCTTCATGACATCCGGCTCAATACTCAATCTAGCCCTGCCAGTGCGGGGAGGTGGAATAACCCGCACCGGGCTATGCACACGTACAGGAGACATCGTGCGCTCTACCGCATAACACGGTGTCTGCCCGTACTCTCGCTCTCCACGGTAAGATCGGGAAGTTGGCGCAGGTCTCCTACCTGTCTTCGCCACACTACCCTTTAGCCCCCCCCCCCAAGAAATTTTTGGGCTTGACTAACAGGCTTCCTACCGCGTCGTCGTGCTGCCTCCATTCGCCGGTATCCCTCCTCACACTGCGCCAGAGAATCCCAGGCGGGCTCCGGCACTCTCCTTGGGTCGATCGCCCACCTGTCGATCTCCTCCCACGTAGTGTAGCCCAGATCCTTCTCTTGCTTCCGTGCTGCCTCCTCATACCGCCGCCTCTCGGCTTTAGCTGCCTCCAGCTCTTCACGAGGGCGGCGATATTCTCCTGGCTGTGCCCATGGACCTTTACCATCCAATATTTCCTCCCATGTCCATGAATCCTGCGATCGCTGTTGCTTTCTCCCACGCCGCTTGGTCCTAGGTTGGTGGGTGATTCTGTAACGGTCGTCTTGTGGTGAATGAGCGGACCAAGGCGCAGCGGGTGATGAATACATAATGAATTTAATAAAGAAAAAAGAATAACGATGACGAAGCACACTTTATAAATTACAAAATAACAAAACGAACTAAACAGACCTGAACATGAGAACTACATGAAACGAAGAACGCACGAACAGGAAAAACGAATGCACGAACGAGACAGTACCGTGTGGTGCAACAAAACACAGACACAGCGACAATCACCCACAAACAAACAGTGAGAACAGCCTACCTTAATATGGTTCTCAATCAGAGGAAACGTCAAACACCTGCCTCTAATTGAGAACCATATCAGGCAACACATTTAACCCAACATAGAAACACATAACATAGATTGCCCACCCCAACTCACGCCCTGACCAACTAAACACATACAAAAACAATGGAAAACAGGTCAGGAACGTGACACCCAGGTGCATGAACAATTAATATATTTGCTGCAATGTCGTTGAGAATCTATAGCCTAATGCTCAAGACAGTTTCTTTAATATCTTTAATTTGATTACATTGTGAAAGATTTCACACCTGATCACACCTTTGATTACACATGGAATAGAAATGATGGAAATCGATTGTTCAGTCAATTCTATTAATGGAAGAGCAAGTGTAAAACTGTATAATAGCATTGTAAATTTAAAAGGCAATTTTGAAACATGTAAATTACTTCTTTTTTTTCTCCTATTGGATTAACTGGTTGCTAAAATGATCAAATTGAGAAGATATGATTATGTTGTGTTTTGGTGATTAAACCAAAATGGGTGACTTAGAACCACCACTATTTTAAATAGACTATCTGACTGGGGAATATATGAATAGGGATAGACCCTTGACCTTTGACCGTTGGCCATTGATTATGAGTGTCATATAATTCATATAATGTCAGATTATTGGCTTCCAGGGTCATTTTCCAACTCATAACACTTCATTCCCAGTCTCATTCTCAGCTTCTTTCACACTTTGCTGGTAATGTGAGAAAAAGTAATAGCATCTGTGGACGGCATGCTGATCTCTCTGAGAATATGCCATTTCTCAACCACAACCTGAGAAAAAGAGAGAGAGAGATGGAGATAGAGAGAAGGAGGATAAGAGACACCGATGGAGTATTGTAATTGAGGTATTTTAGGGAGAAAGGGACACAGAAGAGATGCACTGACACAGAAGACACATGGATAAAAAGTGTGAGACGTAAAAGAGCAAGACAAAAGGGCACATACAGTGGGGAGAACAAGTATTTGATACACTGCCGATTTTGCAGGTTTTCCTACTTACAAAGCATGTAGAGGTCTGTCATTTTTATCATAGGTACACTTCAACTGTGAGAGACGGAATCTAAAACAAAAATCCAGAAAATCACATTGTATGATTTTTAAGTAATTAATTTGCATTGTATTGCATTACAAAAGTATTTGATACATCAGAAAAGCAGAACTTAATATTTGGTACAGAAACCTTTGTTTGCAATTACAGAGATCATACGTTTCCTGTAGTTCTTGACCAGGTTTGCACACACTGCAGCAGGGATTTTGGCACACTCCTCCATACAGACCTTCTCCAGATCCTTCAGGTTTCGGGGCTGTCACTGGGCAATACGGACTTTAAGCTCCCTCCAAAGATTTTCTATTGGGTTCAGGTCTGGAGACTGGCTAGGCCACTCAAGGACCTTGAGATGCTTCTTACGGAGCCACTCCTTAGTTGCCCTGGCTGTGTGTTTCGGGTCGTTGTCATGCTGGAAGACCCAGCCACGACCCATCTTCAATGCTCTTACTGAGGGAAGGAGGTTGTTGGCCAAGATCTCGCGATACATGGCCCCATCCATCCTCCCCTCAATACGGTGCAGTCGTCCTGTCCCCTTTGCAGAAAAGCATCCCCAAAGAATGATGTTTCCACCTCCATGCTTCACGGTTGGGATGGTGTTCTTGGGGTTGTACTCATCCTTCTTCTTCCTCCAAACACGGCGAGTGGAGTTTAGACCAAAAAGCTCTATTTTTGTCTCATCAGACCACATGACCTTCTCCCATTCCTCCTCTGGATCATCCAGATGGTCATTGGCAAACTTCAGACGGGCCTGGACATGCGCTGGCTTGAGCAGGGGGACCTTGTGTGCGCTGCAGGATTTTAATCCATGGCGGCGTAGTGTGTTACTAATGGTTTTCTTTGAGACTGTGGTCCCAGCTCTCTTCAGGTCATTGACCAGGTCCTGCCGTGTAGTTCTGGGCTGATCCCTCACCTTCCTCATGATCATTGATGCCTCACGAGGTGAGATCTTGCATGGAGCCCCAGACCGAGGGTGATTGACCGTCATCTTGAACTTCTTCCATTTTCTAATAATTGCGCCAACAGTTGTTGCCTTCTCACCAAGCTGCTTGCTTATTGTCCTGTAGCCCATCCCAGCCTTGTGCAGGTCTACAATTTTATCCCTGATGTCCTAACACAGCTCTCTGGTCTTGGCCATTGTGGAGAGGTTGGAGTCTGTTTGATTGAGTGTGTGGACAGATGTCTTTTATACAGGTAACCAGTTCAAACAGGTGCAGTTAATACAGGTAATGAGTGGAGAACAGGAGGGCTTCTTAAAGAAAAACTAACAGGTCTGTGAGAGCCGGAATTCTTACTGGTTGGTAGGTGATCAAATACTTATGTCATGCAATAAAATGCAAATTAATTACTTAAAAATCATACAATGTGATTTTCTGGATTTTTGTTTTAGATTCCGTCTCTCACAGTTGAAGTGTACCTATGATACAAATTACAGACCTCTAGATGCTTTGTAAGTAGGAAAACCTGCAAAATCGGCAGTGTATCAAATACTTGTTCTCCCCACTGTACATAGAGGTTTGTTTATGACTGTTTAGTTGTATCACTGTAGAGGTCACAAAGATAAGGCTAGTTTTCATAACTGTGTTGGACAGAGTGATATCCACTAATGACAGATCCGAAATGCAATGCAGAAGGCTGTTGGGTACATCTAAAACTATTTAGTTACAAACATTTGCTGCTCATTTAGTGGATTTACTGTCATTTAAAAAAATGTAAATCTCACTTTTGTTTATTATCTATTTCACTTCCCAATAAACCATTTGAATTGATTTGAACAGAATTGAGAGAGAGAGAGAGAGAGAGAGAGAGAGAGAGAGAGAGAGAGAGAGAGAAGAGTGTATCCCTGTAGAGATTGATATTACCACAGAGACAAATACAGCTTTTGTTTGTTCTTGGTGGGCAGATTTGTGTAGAGGAAAATATAAAACACATTTCTCTCTCTTTCTCTCTCGCTCTCGGTCTCTCGCTCTCTACTTGTGTGTTCTGGCTGTGGAGTATCAAAGCCTGATCTACCAGCCTGGCACCACCATCTCAGATCACATAGACCCACATCACACAATGGGTCAGACCTGGTCTGCTGTATGTTTCATATCTTATCTGTTAGGAGTAAACACAGACCTAGCTGTGATGTTTGAGCAACAGCACTCTCCTGTATGACTCAGCTATTGACCAGAAAGCCAATCAATACTGCTTGTTCAATGGCAAGCCAAGCTCTCCAATTGCTCCCTGCTGAGACATACTACCCAGCTAGCACATAACATTCTGAGAACCATATGTTTCTTAGAGCTTGGTGAAAGTGTGTTGTCCTATGGTTATTTTGCATAAAACATTCCTCCAATGTTCTGGGAATGGTGCAGGATACTCAGCTAACACATACCGTTCTAAAAACCATGTTTCTTAGGTGTGAATTTCAGTACTTCAGCATAACGTTTCCTACAGGTTACCTTGTGGTTCTATTTAAAGAAAGGTTCTCAGGCCATTAAGAGAACTTTCCATAAAAAAGCAACAAAACATTAGTAACGTTCAAAGAACTTTATAAGAATGTTATTTTAAAACATATGCATTCCGTTCTCAGTATCAACAAAACTCTCTCTATCCTCTATCTTGTTAAGTGTGTTCAGGTGAGTTGTCCGCACCCACTAATTGGCCACACCTGATATTAATGAAATGTGGTCTGTTTGAATAGACTAAAATGAACACGTTTGTATGAGTTAAAAAAACATGGCATGTTAGCTCCATCGTTGTCACGCCCTGACCTTAGGTTTCTATGTATCCTGTATTATTTTGGTCAGGTCAGGGTGTGACGAGGGTGGGTATGTGCGTTTTTGTCTTGTCTAGGGTTTTTGTTTATCTATGGGGATTTTGTATGTCTAGGTAATGTAGGTCTATGGTGGCCTGAATTGGTTCCCAATCAGAGGCAGCTGTTTATCGTTGTCTCTGTTTGGGGATCCTATTTAGGTTGCCATTTTCCATTTTGGCTTTGTGGGTAGTTGTCTATGTGTAGTTGCATGTCAGCACTAGTTGTTTATAGCTTCACGTTCGTTTTGTTAGTTTGTTTAAGTGTTCTTCGTTTATTAAAAGAAGAATGTATTCCAATCACGCTGTCACGATCGTCGTATGGTGGAAGAGAGGAGGACCAAGGCGCAGCGTGATAACAATACATCTTCTTTTAATGATAACGAAGACGAAACGAAGAACACTGACAAACTATACAAAACAACAAACGTGAAGCTATAAAACGAAAGTGCAGACACAAGCAACTAACGTATAGACATAGACAATCACCCACGAACTACCTAATGAATATGGCTGCCTAAATATGGTTCCCAATCAGAGACAACGATAGACAGCTGTCTCTAATTGAGAACCAATCTAGGCAACCATAGACATACATACACCTAGACTAGACACTGCCCCATAAACATACAAAACCCCTAGACAATACAAAACACATACATCCCCCATGTCACACCCTGACCTAACTAAAATAATAAAGAAAACAAAGATAACTAAGGCCAGGGTGTGACACACGCCGCGCCTTGGTCTCCTCGTTATGACGAACGTGACAATCGTGGTGCCGCAGTGGACAAATTCCATGATTAGAAAACAGAAGATAATAGGTTCGAATCTCACTGATGCAATGCCACAATAAAACAAATTATGTGTTTGTATGATCAATGCCTAAGAAAATGAATTTGTGTGTCCTATCTGTGCTTGGAGTTCAAAACAGTTAACCCAAACTATTGCTAGCAGTGTTAATAAAAGTCTTATTGAAACATGTTCTCAGAACCTATAATTTAATAATAACCTATAATTTACGTTAATAAAACCTCCCGGGAAAACCTTCAGGGAACCATAGTAAAAGGTTCTCAGAACCACCCTATAACTTAAAATTGCAGGGTCGACAGGCAACAGAGAACTTCCGTTCTCAGAACGTTTAAAAAACATTCAGTTTTACCAGTCAGGAAACTTCTGGCTTTGTTCCCAGAACCAATGGAAAACCAAAAACTTACGGTCCCACACAACTTCCAAGGAACCACATGTGCTAGCTGGGTAGTATGTTTACACAGCATCCCCTTTAGCAAAGGGAGAAAACCGCCCTGTAAACCGCCAGCTAAAGCACTCCTTTTCACCATCCCAAATGACATTCAAATCAAATCAAATTGTATTGATCACATACACGTGATTAGCAGATGTTATTGCGGGTGTAGCGAAATGCTTGTGCTTCTAGCTCCGACAGTGCAGTAATATCTAACAAGTAATATCTAACAAATTACACAACATATATAATACACAAATCTAAGTAGGAATGAGTTAAGACAAATTAAGACCCTTGTCTATTTGTTGTGCACTACTTTTGACCAAGTTCAAAAGTAGTGCACTATATAGGGAATAGGGTGCCATTTGGAATGTAACCGAGGTGTCTGTGATTTAATCCCCTTTTGGTAAATATGGGGCCGTTTGAAGACGTGAGCTGGCAGTCAGACAGGGCTGGCAGCTGTTTAAACAGTCGACCAGAGAGTGAGGCTCTTTCTCCTTTTGTGAGAGGGGCTGTAGTGTTTGGACGTTTTTAAAAAACAAAGGCTGTGTTGGTGATTAGGAGCTGTGTGTGTGTGTGTGTGTGTGTGTGTGTGTGTGTGTGTGTGTGTGTGTGTGTGTGTGTGTGTGTGTGTGTGTGTGTGTGTGTGTGTGTGTGTGTGTGTGTGTGTGTGTGTGTGTGTGTGTGTGTGTGTGTGTGTGTGTGTGTGTTATACACACAAAGAACCAGGCTCTCTGCTCCTCGCTGCCAAGAGGGAGAATGGAGGATGGGAAAAGTTCTCCCTTAAGTAAGATGAATATTTTTGGTAAAATGAAAGAGATGACAAATGGCTCAAGCAGGGAGGAGAGTGAGATGACGGGGGATGTTTGAAAAGGACAGATCTATTGAGCGTTAGGAACAGAGTGGTGGTGAGTGAGAAGAGTGCTGTTATCAGCACCATGGCCTGCTGGCTGGTGTTAGTTATCCCATCCTCTCATAAAGCCTTGCTATGCTGATTGATACTGGTTTATCTCTGTGTTACCAGGAGGGCTAAACAGAGATACTGCTGTAGGGCTAACAGACATGATGCTACTTACTGTAACTGGGTGGGGAAGGTGTCAGTGGCGGTCAGTGCCGTTTAAGATGAGGGAGGACGATTATTATTTTTCATGAGCATGGCCTTATTTCTATTACAGTATATTTGTTGGATCACTGGGTGGTCTGAGGGGAAGAGGTGTATGTAACGTCCGTCGTTAAGGGTAGACCAAGGCGCAGCGTGATTTGGGTTCATCATATTTTATTAAAATGTGAACCAGCAAGAAAAACAATAAACAATACAACGAACGAAAAGCTTTGTCGTGCAAAATACATGCAACTGTACAAAGACAAGATCCCACAACTGAAGGTGGGAAAAAGGGCTGCCTAAGTATGATCCCCAATCAGAGACAACGATAGACAGCTGCCTCTGATTGGGAACCATACTAGGCCAACAAAGAAAAAGAAAACATAGATATACAAAAACTAGAGTACCCACCCTATTCACACCCTGACCTAACCAAAATATAGAGAATAAACAGGGATTTCTAAGGTCAGGGTGTGACAGTACCCCCCCCCCCCCCCAAAGGTGAGGACTCCGGCCGCAAACCTGAACCTATAGGGGAGGGTCCAGGTGGGCATCTACTCTCGGTGGCGGCTCCGGTTCGGGACGTAGCCCCCGTTCCCTACGCTGATCCCTCCACTTCTGTGGAACCAGACCGTGGATCGTCGCCGGAGACTCCGGACCGTGAATCGTTGCCGGAGGAACCGGACCGTGGATCATCGCCGGAGGCTCTGGACTGCAGACCGTCGCCGGAGGCTCTGGACTGGGAACCCCCGCTGGAGGCTCTGGACTGCAGATCGTCGCCGGAGGCTCCGGACTGCGGACCGTCGCCGGAGACTCCGGAATGCAGACCGTCGCCGGAGACTCCGGACTGCGGACCGTCGCCGGAGGCTCCGGACTGCGGATCGTCGCCGGAGGCTCCGGACTGCGGATCGTCGCCGGAGGCTCCGGAATGCGGATCGTCGCCGGAGGCTCCGGAATGCGGATCGTCGCCGGAGGCTCCGGACTGGGGACCGTCGCCGGAGGCTCCGGACTGCGGACCGTCGCCGGAGTCTCCGGACTGCGGACCGTCGCCGGAGACTCCGGACTGCGGACCGTCGCCGGAGGCTCCGGACTGGGGACCGTCGCCGGAGACTCCGGACTGCGGACCGTCGCCGGAGACTCTGGACTGCGGACCGTCGCCGGAGACTGCGGACCGTCGCTGGAGACTCCGGACCGTCGCCGGAGACTCCGGACTCCGGAACGTCGCCGGAGACTCCGGACTCCGGAACGTCGCCGGAGACTCCGGACCGTCGCTGGAAACTCCGGACCGTCGCTGGAGACTCCGGACCGTCGCTGGAGACTCCGGACTGCGGACCGTCGCCGGAGACTCCGGAATGCAGACCGTCGCCGGAGACTCCGGACTGCGGACCGTCGCCGGAGGCTCCGGACTGCGGATCGTCGCCGGAGGCTCCGGACTGCGGATCGTCGCCGGAGGCTCCGGACTGCGGATCGTCGCCGGAGGCTCCGGACTGCGGACCGTCGCCGGAGGCTCCGGACTGCGGATCGTCGCCGGAGGCTCCGGACTGCGGATCGTCGCCGGAGGCTCCGGAATGCGGATCGTCGCCGGAGGCTCCGGAATGCGGATCGTCGCCGGAGGCTCCGGACTGGGGACCGTCGCCGGAGGCTCCGGACTGCGGACCGTCGCCGGAGTCTCCGGACTGCGGACCGTCGCCGGAGACTCCGGACTGCGGACCGTCGCCGGAGGCTCCGGACTGGGGACCGTCGCCGGAGACTCCGGACTGCGGACCGTCGCCGGAGACTCTGGACTGCGGACCGTCGCCGGAGACTGCGGACCGTCGCTGGAGACTCCGGACCGTCGCCGGAGACTCCGGACTCCGGAACGTCGCCGGAGACTCCGGACTCCGGAACGTCGCCGGAGACTCCGGACCGTCGCTGGAAACTCCGGACCGTCGCTGGAGACTCCGGACCGTCGCTGGAGACTCCGGACTGCGGACCGTCGCCGGAGACTCCGGAATGCAGACCGTCGCCGGAGACTCCGGACTGCGGACCGTCGCCGGAGGCTCCGGACTGCGGATCGTCGCCGGAGGCTCCGGACTGCGGATCGTCGCCGGAGGCTCCGGAATGCGGATCGTCGCCAGAGGCTCCGGAATGCGGATCGTCGCCGGAGGCTCCGGACTGGGGACCGTCGCCGGAGGCTCCGGACTGCGGACCGTCGCCGGAGTCTCCGGACTGCGGACCGTCGCCGGAGACTCCGGACTGCGGACCGTCGCCGGAGGCTCCGGACTGGGGACCGTCGCCGGAGACTCCGGACTGCGGACCGTCGCCGGAGACTCTGGACTGCGGACCGTCGCCGGAGACTGCGGACCGTCGCTGGAGACTCCGGACCGTCGCCGGAGACTCCGGACTCCGGAACGTCGCCGGAGACTCCGGACTCCGGAACGTCGCCGGAGACTCCGGACTCCGGAACGTCGCCGGAGACTCCGGACCGTCGCTGGAAACTCCGGACCGTCGCTGGAGACTCCGGACCGTCGCTGGAGACTCCGGACTGCGGACCGTCGCTGGAGACTCCGGACTGCGACCGTCGCTGGAGACTCCGGACTGTGGACCGTCGCTGGAGACTCCGGACTGCGGATCGTCGCCGGAGGCTCCGGAATGCGGATCGTCGCCGGAGGCTCCGGAATGCGGATCGTCGCCGGAGGCTCCGGACTGGGGACCGTCGCCGGAGGCTCCGGACTGCGGACCGTCGCCGGAGTCTCCGGACTGCGGACCGTCGCCGGAGACTCCGGACTGCGGACCGTCGCCGGAGGCTCCGGACTGGGGACCGTCGCCGGAGACTCCGGACTGCGGACCGTCGCCGGAGACTCTGGACTGCGGACCGTCGCCGGAGACTGCGGACCGTCGCTGGAGACTCCGGACCGTCGCCGGAGACTCCGGACTCCGGAACGTCGCCGGAGACTCCGGACTCCGGAACGTCGCCGGAGACTCCGGACTCCGGAACGTCGCCGGAGACTCCGGACTCCGGAACGTCGCCGGAGACTCCGGACCGTCGCTGGAAACTCCGGACCGTCGCTGGAGACTCCGGACCGTCGCTGGAGACTCCGGACTGCGGACCGTCGCTGGAGACTCCGGACTGCGGACCGTCGCTGGAGACTCCGGACTGCGACCGTCGCTGGAGACTCCGGACTGTGGACCGTCGCTGGAGACTCCGGTCTGCGGACCGTCGCTGGAGACTCCGGTCTGCGGACCGTCGCTGGAGGCACCGGACTGGGGACCGTCGCTGGAGGCTCCGGACTGGGGACCGTCGCTGGTGGCTCCGGACTGGGGACCGTCGCTGGAGGCTCCGGACTGGGGACCCTCGCTGCAGGCTCCTTGCCATGGATCATCACTACAGGCTCCGGGCCATGGATCATCACTGGAGGCTTCGTGCCATGGATTACCACTACAGGCTCCGGGCCATGGATCATCACTGGAGACTTCGTGCCATGGATCATCACTGGAGGCTTCGTGCCATGGATCATCACTGGAGGCTTCGGACCATGGATCATCACTGGAGGCTTCGTACGTGGAGCCGGAACAGGTCTCACCGGACTGAGGAGACGTACTGGAAGCCGGGGAGCTGCCACAACACGTCCTGGCTGGATACCCAGTTTAGCTCGGTGAGTGTGGAGAGCTGGCACGGGACGCACTGGGCTATGAAGGGGCACTGGAGGCATAGTGCGTAGAGCCGGTGCAGGATATGCTGGGCCGTGGAGGCGCACTGGAGGTCTGGAGCGTAGAGCTGGCACAACGTGTCCTGGCTGAATCCCCCCTGTAGCACGGCAAGTGCGGGGAGCTGGAACAGGCCGCACTGGGTTGTGCTGGCGAACTGGGGATACCGTGCGTAGGGCTGGCGCAGGATATCCTCGACCGAAGAGATGCACCAGAGGCCAGGAGCGCTGAGCCAGCACAATCCGTCCTGGCTGAATGCCCACTCTAGCACGGCAACTGCAGGGAGCTTGCACAGAGCGCACCGGGCTGTGGATGCACACTGAAGGCATGGTGCGCAGAACCGGATAACACGGTGCTTGACCGGTCACTCGCTCCCCACGGTAAGCACGGGGAGTTGGCTCAGGTCTGAACCCTGACTCCGCCAATCTGGGGAGGCTGCCTCTCATGCTTGCTTCGTTGAGCTATCTCCTCGTATCGTCGCCATTCCGCTTTCGCTGCCTCTATCTCCTCCTTCGGATGGCGATACTCCCCGGCCCTTGTCCAGGGTCCTGCTCCCTCCTGGATTTCCTCCCAGGTCCAGTCCTCCTGACCACGCTGCTTGGTCCGTTGGTGGTGGGATCTTCTGTAACGTCCGTCGTTAAGGGTAGACCAAGGCGCAGCGTGATTTGGGTTCATCATATTTTATTAAAATGTGAACCAGCAAGAAAAACAATAAACAATACAACGAACGAAAAGCTTTGTCGTGCAAAATACATGCAACTGTACAAAGACAAGATCCCACAACTGAAGGTGGGAAAAAGGGCTGCCTAAGTATGATCCCCAATCAGAGACAACGATAGACAGCTGCCTCTGATTGGGAACCATACTAGGCCAACAAAGAAAAAGAAAACATAGATATACAAAAACTAGAGTACCCACCCTATTCACACCCTGACCTAACCAAAATATAGAGAATAAACAGGGATCTCTAAGGTCAGGGCGTGACAGTGTAACAGACATTGATTGTCAAAAACAATAAAATAATACTCTTCCGCTATGAGTAATATATTTATTTTAAATTTTATTTAACCTTTATTTAACTAGGCAAGTCAGTTAAGAACAAATTCTTATTTACAAAGACGGCCTACCCCGGCCAAACCCTAACCCAGACGACGCTGGGTCAATTGTGCACCGCCCTATGAAACTCCCAATCACGACCAGTTGTGATACATCCTGGAATCGAACCAGGGTCTGTAGTGATGCCCCTAGCACTGAGATGCAGTGCCTTAGACCTCTGCACCCCTCGGGAGCACCATATATTCTCATATCCTCTAGGAGAGAATACGATCCTGTTGATTGACCACACATGAAATGAGCTCTCACCACAGCACACAACATCACATTAGCAAGTGGTAGAATCCTACAGTACATACATTAACTGAGCTGGCATGGCTATTAGTGTGTGACGGGAATGGTGATTCATTCCCATGATGCCCTTCGTGCTACACAGAGGAAGCTGATTGGGCATTTGGATGGGCAGGCAGGGCAGGCAGTGAACGGGGGAAAGTGAGGTCATTTATGAGTTCCCCTGGAAACCCAATTAAGCTTTTGAAGAGAAGACAGGATGATAAAAGGTCATTTTGTTTTGTTTGACCTTATGGGACTCTGTAATGAAGAGGGCCCTCCCTCCTTTTCCCTGTCTTTATCTCCTGAAAACCCCTCATCCTTTGTTCTTCCTTTGTCTCTCTCTCTCTCTCTATGTATCGCCCTCTTTCTTTCTCTACAAATACGCATCAGCTCTCCCCTACAGACTAATAAATACATTTGAGATAAAGCTTCAAAAAGTTTGCTACTGAAGGCCAGTTGCGACGTGAAAGAGCAATGGTAATCCATACATTCTCACTCTATTAGATGTGTGTGTGCATGTACTTGTGTGTGTGTGTTGTTTACCTGCCGCGTGTGTGTGTTTGGGTGTGTGAAAAGCATCATTTCACAGAAGAGGTAATGTCAGACAAACGATGTGGCCGGGGAGAAAAGCGCTTATCAGGCACAGTATAGCCCTGAAGCAGGAGGCCATAAAGCAAGGGAGGACTATGAAACAGAAATAAATAAGGAGAGAGAAAGAGAGCAGGAGTAAATAGATAAATGGACCATGGAGAGCAGCCATTACTCATGTTTACAGGTTGGTGACACCAGGGTTTTATTTATCTCTTAACCACAGGGAAATGCTCAATGGTAACGGTGTGTTAGGGAATCGAATTAGACTTGGCTGGCACTGTGAGGCCTTTTAACACACACGTACACACGAGTACACATACAAATGTGCAATGGGCTTGCACACACACCTACACATCATACAAATGTAACATTTCAGACACACAAACACACACACACACACACACACACACACACACACACACACACACACACACACACACACACACACACACACACACACACACACACACACACACACACAAACACAAAGGCTTTGTATATTCACACACATATGCACACACACACACACGCGTGCGCGCACACACACACACACACACACACACGCACAAACACACACACACTCACAGGATTTGAATACTCACACACTTGTGTGTGCACACATACATGCAAGCACACTAGCATGAATCATTGTCTCACTCAGTCTAGTGGGGCAGGGTTAAACCAGATCAATGTTAAATTGTGTTTTTGTGTGCTTGCATGTGTGTACTGAAAATTAATGTGCTTTCACGTGCATGTGTTAATTTGTGTAAATAGACGGGGGAGTTCTTAACTGCTCTGTTTTTGTTTTCATTGTGTTTAGCCTAATTGTGTTTCGTGGCAGGCTTATGAAGCTAGCGCCCGCAGCTTAATTTATTAGCATGGTTTCTCTAATCCTCTGGATATTCAAATTTGACACCCATAAATATAGACCTATGAATACAGATTCCTCCCTCTTAGTGGCTCCAAAGTCCACGACGAGGACTTTCTTAGCCTGAACATTATGTCTCACAGTGTCTTAACCACAATCCCTTTTTGCCTGGGCAAATGTACAGATCTGTAAATTGTTATCATTGGTTGATCATAGGTGGGTTGTGCTGTCAGACAGTATCAATCAAGTTTATTTTATATAGCCCTTCGTACATCAGCTAATATCTCGAAGTGCTGTACAGAAACCCAGCCTAAAACCCCAAACAGCAAGCAATGCAGGTGTAGAAGCACGGTATCTGCTAGGTATCAGCTAGTATCTGCTCAATTACTGTAACAGTCTGGCCCTGACTTAACTCAAACTTCTCCAGTGGTGGAAAAAGTACCCAATTGTCATACTTGAGTAAAAGTAAAGATACCTTAATAGAAAATTACTTAAATAAAGTGACAGTCACCCAGTAAAATACTACAAGTATTTGGTTTTAAATATATTTAAGTATCAAAAGTAAAAGTATAAATCATTTCTAATTCCTTAAATAAAGCAAACCAGACGGCATCATTTTCTTGTTTGTTTTTTATTTACGGATAGCCAGGGGCATGCTCCAACACTCAGACATCATTTACAAACGAAGCATGTGTTTAGTGTGTCTGCCAGATCAGAGGCTGTAGGGATGACCAGGGAGGTTCTCTTGATAAGTGTGTGAATTAGGCAATTTTCCTGTCCTGCTAAGTAATCAAAATGTAACGAGTACTTTTGGGTGTCAGGGGAAAAGTATGGAGTAAAAAGTACAACATTTTCCTTAGGAATGAAGTGAAGTAAAAGTAAAAGTAGTCAAAAATATAAATACTAAAGTAAAGTGCAGATACCTCAAAAACTACTTTCAAGTATTTTTACTTAAGTACTTTACACAACTGATCTTCTCTCAAAAACAACATGGTTTCTGTGTTATTATATTACCCTTATGGAGATGCTCCCACTCAAATCCTCTACCTTTCTCTACTCTTCCCTAGCTTTACTCTCCTGATCCAGAGACCGAATAGCAAAGCTCACATCAAATCAATGCAGTTGTCTCACTGTGCCTAATTACTGGTGCCTGGAAAAGACCATGTACATGCAGAGGGTGCTTGGTTGTCTGAAGGTGTTGCACAGCTTATACCCAGGCAATATCCCAAGGGTAGGGAGATTTGGAGGATTTAAATGGTTTTCCCTTACAAAAAAAAACACGTAACATTTGCAATTTCACAAGCAAAATTGCTTTTTTACATGTGAAATAGATGTTTTCACATGTTGAGCTTAAATTTCACATTTGAAACCATATTTTCACATCTATTACATTTTGAGTTATTTTAACACCACTTTTTCACATGTCAGGAGAATAACATGTTTTCACCTCACATGTAAATAGTAGTTTCACATGTTAAAAATGTTCATATGTGAGAATCGTATCAAGTTCACATTTACATAGCAGTTGTTTTGACAGTGTCGGAGGTGAAACTGCGTTATAGCTGTTAAGGCTCCAACACAGTTCCACGTCCGACAACGCCAAAACATCTGCCATGCTGGTTGCTGCTATCGCCAGTTAACGCTTGATCTGATTGAATTTAGGTCTCAAACTTTCACATGTGATTGTTTTTCACATGTGAACTTGCAGTTCCACATGTGAAAGTGAGATTTTCACAGTTAAAAGTTTGAACTTGCAAATCCACATGTTAAAGTGAAAATCTAATTTGCAGTTTCACATGAAAGAAAACTCCACATTTACTCCAATGTTTGTAAGCAAAGTAAATGTAAACAAGCACTGTAATGCCTAAACACATGGTTAAAACTATCATTTTGATATCATGGATGGTCAGTCTTTGGATCAATTGTGTATTCTATGGATTCCAGGAGCAAGTATCGGTACACTCAATCCAGAAACCCAGCAAGCACCCTGCATCCCTCTGCTGGTTTGCATTTGAAGCTAAGTAGGGTCAGTCCCTGGATGGGAGACCAGATGTAGCTGGAAATTGTGAAAAAAAGTGTAAGATGGGTATTTTTTTTTACATGTGTAACTTCACACGTTTCCAAAAAACACTCGTCTGACTCATGTGAAAATGTCATATGTGGAATATACACTACCATTCAAAAGTTTGGGGTCACTTAGAAATGTCCTTGTTTTTGAAAGAAAAGCAAATGTTGTGCCCATTAAAATAACATAAAATTGATCAGAAATACAGTGTAGACATTGTTAATGTTGCAAATGACAATTATAGTTGGAAACGGCAGATTTTTTTGAATGGAATACCTACATAGGCTTACAGAGGCCCCTTATCTGCAACCATCACTCCTGTGTTCCAGTGGCACGTTGTGTTGAGCTAATCCAAACCCCAGTCTCAACGTCAACAGTGAAGAGGCGACTCTGGGATGCTGGCCTTCTTGGTAGAGTTGCAAAGAAAAAGCCATATCTCAGACTAGCCAATAAAAATAAAATATTAAGATGGGCAAAAGAACACAGACACTGGACAGAGAAACTCTGCCTAGAAGGCCGGCATCCCAGAGTCGCCTCTTCACTGTTGACGTTGATACTGGTGTTTTGCGGGTACTATTTAATGAAGCTGCCAGTTGAGGACTTGTGAGGCGTCTGTTTCTCAAACTAGACACTCTAATGTACTTGTCCTCTTGCTCAGTTGTGCACTGGGACCTCCCACTCCTCTTTCTATTATGGTTAGAGACAGTTTGCGCTGTTCTGTGAATGGAGCAATACACAGCGTTGTACGAGATCTTCAGTTTCTTGGCAATTTCTCGCATGGAATAGCCTTCATTTCTCAGAACAAGAATAGACTGACGACCTTCAGAAGAAAGGTCTTTGTTTCTGGCCATTTTGAGCCTGTAATCGAACCCACAAATGCTGATGCTCCAGATACTCAACTAGTCTAAAGAAGGCCAGTTTTATTGCTTCTTTAATCAGTACAACAGTTTTCAGCTGTGCTAACATAATTGCAAAAGGGTTTTCTAATGATCAATTATCCTTTTAAAATGATAAACTTGGATTAGCTAACACAACGTGCCATTGGAACACAAGAGTGATGGTTGCTGATAAAGGGCATCTCCTCAATGAATTTCAGAAAAATAAAAAAAACATTAAAAAGCAAATTTCTCTCCACCTCTGGGTACATTGACTTCAAAACCAAATCTAGGAGGCTCGTGGGTCTCATCCGCTTCCATAGACCTATGCAGTAATTATGACAACTTGAATGGGAATTGTTTGGTCCCGCAAGGATAGTAAAACAAAAGTGTGTGTGTGTGTGTTTGGTTTTACTATCCTTGCTGGGACCAAACAATTCTCATTCAAGTTGTCAAGGAAAATGTTGCTGTTCCCCACAAGAAAAAACATCATTTTAGTCTTAGGCGTTAGGTTTAGGGTTGGGAAGACAATTAGGGTTAGGGTTAGAAGTAGCTTGGTTTGGGGTTAGGGTTAGGTTTAGGGTTAGGTTTAGGGTTAGGTTAAGGGTTAGAGTCAGGCTTAGGGTTAGAGGTTAGGGAAAATAGGATTTTGAATGGGAATCAATTGTTTGGTCCCCACAAGGATAGTAAAACAAACATGTGTGTGTGTGAGGCAGGAAGGATTGTGTGCATGAGTGTCTGTCAAGTCATCTCTGTTCTATCCCTGGCGTTGTTTTCCTTTTTCTTAACACATCCCTAGTCAGCCAGCAGGTGGACATTTTGAGTGGTGCTACCTGCAGGCTTGTTGAATTTCCAGTCAATTCATTGGAGTCGGTCCACTCCATTGGTCGAGGATGCTCTGCAGGATGTGATGTACCGCAGAAAAAGTCAAATATGTCCAGAGATCTCTCCAGTAGATAACAGGTATAAAGCTGCCGTGTTTTGAGACAGTAGTTTTATTGGTCTGTGTGATTTTGAGACTGATTTGTAGCATATTGGGACTAGAGGTCAATTTGATGTAAAAAGTATTTTGAAGCTGCCATATCTTTTTATGGCTACTGTTTGTCTCAAGTACCTTGAGGGCATTATTCAAATGTAACATTTATCTTGCTGGGAGTGTGTTGTGATGTGTTTATGTGTTGTGTTTATCTGTGCATTTGTGTGTGTGTGTGTGTGTGTGTGTGTGTGTGTGTGTGTGTGCGTGCGTGCGTGCGTGTGTGCGTGCGTGCGTGCGTGCGTGCGTGCGTGCGTGCGTGCGTGTGTGTGTGTGTGATAAACAAAGACAGTGTGCCCTGCAATCGATGTGAGGTGATCTGAGGCCATGGTCAGCTCTACCTCACTCACATAAAAATTCTGCCAGAATCACATACATCCCTCCTCCTCCATAACCCTGAGGTGCCTGCAGACCCCTGCAGAGTGGAGAGGGATTACCCTTCTCCGGTGGTGTTTCGTACCAGTCAGGGTTTGAGGTGCATCAGTAAGACAGGTATTGATTGGCCAGTTCGATCTGTGATTTGGTTATGCTGAGTGGATCTGTACATCCCCAGAGACCTGTGTGATACACACAGATTGCATCCCAAATGCACCCTATTCCCTATATAATGCATCTACTTTTGACCAAGTATGTCAGCCTGGACTCAGGAGTAGACGTAATATAGTACAAATCCAGGACACTCAAATTAGCGGTATGTGTCATGTTTGGTATCGTATGTATTGTATAATTTGTGGATGTCCATCATCCATTTCGTATGATATATTAGGAATTACGATCTGTTGTGGCTAACATTGGCTAGGTGGCAAACACTAACGTTAGCTAAGTGGCTAACATTAGCTAGGCTAGGGGTTAAGGTTTGGGTTAGGGTTAAGGTTAAGGTTAGGGTTAGAAGCTAGGTTAAAGGGTTAAGGGGTTAAGGTAAGGGTTAGGGTTAGGGGACGGGTTAGCTAACATGCTAAGTAGTTGCAAAGTAGCTAAAAGTGAATAAGTAGTGTGGTTGCAAATTTGCTAATTAGCTAAAATGCTAAAGTTAAGACTCGAACACCCAACCTTTGGGTTTCTAGACGTTAGCGTTATACAACTACTCCTCCACCTCGATCAACCACACTAATTTCATTTTTGCCTTAAGTAACTTTCTGTCTTATGTACCAAACGTACCAGTCTCCCAGATTTTCATTGACTATGTTACGTTTAATCAATGAGACCAGTAATGCACTACTAGTTTCTCTGTAAGAGTAGATTTGCATTGATCTGGTTTATGTGGGTTTTTTGTAATCATTTCTTGGCTGTTTCCATTAGGTTTTACATCTAGCCCTTATCAGAGCTGAAGTGTGGGAGGTTCAGCCAAGTTCAAGCGACAATTTAGAGGAGCAATAGAAAGAAATCTTTACAACCATTGAATCAATATGTTTTGACAATGACAGTTTACAATCTAAGGTAATACCAAGTAATTGAGTCACTTCAACTTGCTCAACAGCCGCACCATTCGTTACCAGATTCAGCTGAGGTCTAGAACTTAGGGAATGATTTGTACCAAATACAATGCTCTTAGATTTTGAGATGTTCAGGACCAGTTAATTACTGGCCACCCATTCGAAAACTGACTGAAAAATTAGGGATAACCTCCATCACTGCAGGGCAGACAGGCTCCCAGATTGCCATGGTGACTGTCGTGTTGTTGGAGGGAAGCTGTCGTTTCGTTTGTTTCCGCTTGAGGAATGTTGCAGCTAGAATTGTTGTCGTGAAGGTTGACATAATTGGCCCTCTGTGTGCCTGCATGTGTATGTGTGTGTGTGTGTGTGTGTGTGTGTGTGTGTGTGTGTGTGTGTGTGTGTGTGTGTGTGTGTGTGTGTGTGTGTGTGTGTGTGTGTGTGTGTGTGTGTGTGCGTGTGTGTGTGCGTGTGTGTGTGTGAGAGAGAGATTTTCCTTCCTCCTCCATATGGTGTGTGTGAAGCAGTGGCGGATGGTGCCATTTATGAGGGAGGATGATACATCTTATTTCTATTACAGCATATTGGATGACTGCCAATCATATTCCATTGCCCCGGTTCACTGTAAAATTGATAGGTTTAGGCTACTACATGTACCCATCATGAGGTTGCTACAACTTAGCCTATGAATGAAAGTTCAAAACGTATGTGAACAGGTCGAGAGAATTTTGAGCAATCAAGGTGACAGACTGTGACACATTCAATATCGCCTGCATAGTCTTGCCTGCATCTAGTTGATCTAGGGTGTAATCATTAGTCCAACAGTTGCAAATGTGAGTTTCTATTGGACAAATTCAGATATGTTTATTCCCATTTCTTTCCATTTGCTTCAGTTTAAGAAACGTTTTTCAACCGAATCGGCAGAATTATTACACCCCTGATGACACGCAAACACAGTTCCATTTCACAGCAGCGACATAAAAACAGCCGGATCACTTTGCTCATTTTATATATAATTGCTTCTTGCAACTTTCTACGTGCTCTCCTTCACTCACCTTTTCCCTTCGCTTGTGGACTTCAGTGCACAACACATCAGCTGTCTGTAACCAGGTGAAAAACACTTTCCAAGCCAAACCTTCATATCATGACCGCTAACCGCTAGACACAGCCTACATTATTGTCATGTTAACATATCTACTATAACTAACACATTAGTAAACCCGCTACAATCATGCAGTACTGTGAACAGTCAGCAAGCAGTTTAGCAGTTACACCGGCGGGCTCAGGTGGCAATAAATTAATAAAACCTTGACTTGAATGAGTTCCAATGTTGGATAGCCATAGCCAGCTAGCTAACATTGCATCCCTCTCTGTTTGAGCCGGGTGTTTGAGTAGGCTACACTAGCTAGCTGCATTCGCTAGCTAAGTAAAAATGAAAGTTTTAAAAAATACAACCAACTATAGCTAGCTCTCTCTCTCTGTCTCTCTCTCTCTCCTGCTTCTCCATAATTTTGGAATAAATTCATTTGTTCAACATTTTTCAACTATTGTCTTTCTCTGTTTGAGTCAACTACTCACCACATTTTATGCACTGCAGTGCTAGAGAGCTGTAGCTTATGCTTTCAGTACTAGATTTGTTCTCTGATCTTTGATTGGGTGGACAACATGTCAGTTCATGCTGCAAGAACTCTGATCGATTGGAGTACGTCCTCCGGAAGTTGTCATAATTACTGTGTAAGTCTATGGAAGGGGGAGAACCATGAGCCTCCTAGGTTTTGTATTGAAGTCAATGTACCCAGAGGAGGACTGAAGCTAGCTCTCCTCCGTTACATCATGGTGCTACACTACAGAGTGCTGCTGAGGCTACTGTAGACCTTCATTGCAAAAAAGTGTGTTTTAATCAATTATTTGGTGACATTAATATATTTAGTATAGTTTTATCTTAGTAAAGTTTTATCTTAAAAACTTTTTTGATAAAAACTTTTTTTTCACTGAGGAGGATGGTCCTACCCTTGTGAAGTGCATGTTTATGTGTGACATCTCTCCCTTCCTCCCCCTTCTTCACACTCGTGATTCATTCAGACTCACACTGACAGATTGTACACTTCAGCAAACAATTGTTTAAAAAATAACTAAACCGGAAAACCAAAAACCTGGTTGAAAACAGCCTATGTGAGGGCCTCCCGGGTGGCGCAGTGGTCTAGAGCACTGCATCGCAGTGCTAGCTGCGCCACCAGAGTCTCTGGGTTCGCGCTCTGTCGCAGCCGGCCGCGACCGGGAGGTCCGTGGGGCGATGCACAATTGGCTTAGCGTCGTCTGGGTTAGGGAGGGTTTGGCCGGTAGGGATATCCTTGTCTCATCGCGCTCCAGTGACTCCTGTGGCGGGCCGGGCGCAGTGCGTGCTAACCGAGGGGGGCGGGTGCACGGTGTTTCCTCCGACACATTGGTGCGGCTGGCTGCCGGGTTGGAGGCGCGCTGTGTTAAGAAGCAGTGTGGCTTGGTTGGGTTGTGCTTCGGAGGACGCATGGCTTTCGACCTTCGTCTCTCCCGAGCCCGTACGGGAGTTGTAGCGATGAGACAAGATAGTAATTACTAGCGATTGGATACCACGAAAATTGGGGGAGAAAAGGGGATTAAAAAACAAACAAACAAAAAAACACCCTATTTGGCATTGGTAGTAATCTATTCTAGTCCCCACATTGACTGAAAGGTGTAAATAGGATAACTTTGGTCATGAAGTCAGTATTTTACAATACTAGAATGTCTGAGATTTAGGGGATCTATGATGTCTCTGCCTTCCTTGGCATATTTGAGGGTTGGGTTTGATTGCAAGTAATTTCAAATGTGTTAGTTCATAAATTCTCTCTTGGGACGCACACTGACCATGGTAAAATGAGTTCGATGTTGGATATCTCTATGTGGCTAGTTAGTGACTATCAATAAATTACACAATGTACATACAGTACCAGTCAAAATGTTGGACACACCTACTCATTCAAGGGTTTTTCTTAATTTTTTACTATTTTCTATATTGTAGAATAATAATGAAGACATAAAAACTATGAAATAACACATATGGAATCATGTAGTAACCAAAAAAGTGTTTTTTATTTTTTAAGTAGCCACCCTTTGCCTTGATGACAGCTTTGCACACTCTTGGCATTATCTCAACCATCTTCACCTGGAATGTTTTTCCAACAGTCCTTCACTCTGCGGTCCAACTCATCCCAAACCATCTCAATTCGGTTGAGGTCGGGTGATTGTGGAGGCCAGGTCATCTGATGCAGCACTCCATCACTCTCCTGCTTGGTCAAATAGCCCTTACACAGCCTGGAGGTGTGTTGGGTCATTGTCCTGCTGAAAAACAAATGATAGTCCCACTAAGCGCAAACCAGATGGGATGGTGTATCACTGCAGAATGCTGTGGTAGCCATGCTGGTCAAGTGTGCTTTGAATTCTAAATAAATCACTGACAGTGTCACCAGCAAAGCACCCCAACACCATCACACCTCCTCCTCCATGCTTCACGGTGGGAACCACACATGCAGAGATCATCCGTTCACCTACAGTACTCTGCGTCTCACTAAAGACACGGCGGTTGGAACCGAACATCTCAAATTTGGACTCATCAGACCAAAAGATAGATTTCACCGGTCTAATGTCCATTGCTCGTCTTTCTTGGCCCATGCAAGTCTCTTCTTCTTATTGGTGTCCTTTAGTAAGGGTTTCTTTGCAGCAATTTGACCATGAAGGACTGATTCACGCAGTCTCCCCTGAAAAATTGATGTTGAGATGTGTCTGTTACTTGAACTCTGTAACATTTATTTGGGCTGCAATCTGAAGCTGGTAACTCTAAGTTCATTAGAGTTACTTATCCTCTGCAGCAGAGGTAACTCTCGGTCTTCCTTTCCAGTTTCATCATAGCGCTTGATGATTTTTGAGACCGCACTTGAAGAAACGTTCAATGTTCTTGAAATTTTCCAGATTGACTGACCTTCATGTCTTTAAAGTAATGATGGACTGTCATTTCTCTTTGCTCATTTGAGCTGTTCTTGCCATAATATGGACTTGGTCTTTTACCAAATAGGGCTATCTTCTGTATACCACCCCTACCTGTTTGGCTCAAACACATGAAGGAAAGAAATTCCACAACTTAACTTTTAACAATGCACACCTGTTAATTGAAATGCATTCCATGTGACTACCTCATGAAGCTGGTTGAGAGAATGCCAAGAGTGTGCAAAGCTGTCATCAAGGCAAATGGTGGCTAATTTGAAGAATATTGTTTAGCACTTTTTTGGTTACTACATGATTCCATATGTGTTATTTAATAGTTTTGATGTCTTCACTATCATTCTACAATGTAGAAAATAGTACAAATAAAGAAAAACCCTTGAATGAGTAGGTGTCCAAACTTTTGCCTGGTACTGTACATGGGAGAATCTTAAATTTACATCTTACATTTAAAAGTTCCAAATTTCAATGGCTTAAAAACCTCAAACCAATTGTAAAAATGTTTATATAAAAAATATTGAAAGCATTTAATGAGAAAACTAAAAGGTGTGCAACATGCAAATATTGTCCCGTGTACGTTCTATAATTTATTGATGGTTCCTAAATAGAGATATCTAACATCGAACTAACCACAGTCGCATACTGGCTAAAGCTAATTCGCTAAATCTTGCTAGCTTGCTAGTTACTTCCAGCCACAAATGAGAGAACGTCTCACTCTGACCATTTTGCTTGCCATAGCAGAGCTGGTTAGACTGTTTACAAGTTATCTCAACCTGGTCTCAGAGAATTTAAAATGATTCTGTACGTAAATCCGGGACACTCTATTTAGTATGATATGTTACGTTTCGTATGGTATGTATTAATTTGTGAATATCCATCACCCATTTAGTATGATATGTTACGAATTAAAATTCATATTATATGTTACAAATTTGCAAAACGTAGAGGTTTTGTGGATGTGGTTGCTCGGCCAAGCACACATCCCTTTGTAGACAAACTAATGTGATGGCCGTTCAATCTCCCTCTCAACACGTCAATCTACGGGAGAAGTGGAATAACTCAACTCCCTCCCACCTGGTGACATTAAAGCACAATTTGTAAGTGTGTGTGTGTGTGTGTGTGTGTGTGTGTGTGTGTGTGTGTGTGTGTGTGTGTGTGTGTGTGTGTGTGTGTGTGTGTGTGTGTGTGTGTGTGTGTGTGTGTGTGTGTGTGTGTGTGTGTGTGTGTGTGTGTGTGTGTGTGTGGGTGTGTGTGTGTGTGGGTGTGTGTGTGTATTCAGTGTATCGATGTGTTCAGAAGTTGCCTAATTAACTATAATTCCAATGCAGCTATGTTTAAAAATTGTTTTTATTGTGATTAAAGTACATACAGTGCCTAGCGAAAGTCTACACATCCCTTCGACAGTCTTCTCATTTTGCTGCCTTAAAATGCTGTGCCAGGTTGGTAGGAATCTTATTCAAAATGATTCACAGCTGTAATGGCTGCCAATTGTGCTTCCACCAAGTATTAACTCTGGGGTATGAAGATATACATCCTAATTTTATATTTCTTAGTGAATTGGAACATTTTCTATCATTTTTCTTTCACTGAAATTGTGGAGTAGGTTGTGTAGATCAGTAGGAAATGCAATCTCTTTTTAGATGACATTTTAAGGCAGCAATATGTGAAGACTGTGCAAGGGGTGTGTAGACTTTCACTAGGCACTGTATTCTCTCCATTATCAAAGCCAAGGACTGAAGCTGTGGGAGGAAAGCAGTGATATTGACAGTGAGCCAGACAAACAGACTCGGGGGCAGAACAGACAAGACAATCTAAAGGGAGACTGTTCTTTAATCTCACTGTGCTGTACTTCACCATGCCAAATATGCTTCCCAAATGGCACCCTATTCCCTATGGACCCTGGTCAAAAGTAGTGTACTGAATAGGGAATAGGGTGCCATTTTTGACGCGAACAAATGATTCATGCTCCTGGTGTTTTTACCCAGTGGAGGTGTTATCTCTGGGACAGATCTTTACCTAAATAACCTCTGACACTCCTGAATAAGACATCAAAATAAGGAGCAGGAAATGATGGAGCACAGGAAAGGTCTTCAGTATCCTTATTACAGTTTTTTACAATCCCTTTGGCACTAATTTCAGAACCTTGTGGTCATTTTTCAAAACTCTAGACACAAAACTCAAAACGGTTATCACTTGTAACACAGGCTGTCCAATGTTCAAAACATTGCATTATGCATTCATATCTTGCATTCATATCAGGTCCCGTGTGGCTCAGTTGGTAGAGCATGGCACTTGCAACGCCAGGGTTGTGGGTTCGATTCCCACGGGGGGCCAGTACAAAAAAGTATGAATGTATGTACTTGTAAGTCGCTCTGGATAAGAGCGTCTGCTAAATGACTTAAATGTAAATGTAATATCTTTAAAGAAACCTTGCACTTGCAGAATCATTGGTTCAAATAACTAATTTATCATGAAATACCATAGGAACATTCATTTAGATCACCCACACACAAGATACCGATAGGTTCACTGTGTAGTTGTTCGTACAATCATTAAATATTGTAGTACAAAATATGTGATACATGTTTCATTATGCTACTACACGTAAATACATCACTGTAAAAGGACTAGTAGAGAGAATACTACAGACACAGTGGAATCATTGAACAAAATATGAAATGTATTGATGAAATACAATAAAATCACTCATAGGTTTCTTTGAATCAAAGCAAAAATAATTAGCTACAAAAAAAGAAAATAACTACAGTAAAACATCAACTGCAGTCTCCTCACCTGGTTTACTGTAAAAAGCAAAACAAAGGATTGATTACTGTACTTCTATATTACCCTCAACCCTGTCTTGTGGATTTGGCCATAGGTTCTCATCCACATTTCAATGGATGTTTTCATTAGCCAAACATCTTGGGAAGAATCTTCGGGCATGGCGAATCCAGGCCTGACACTGGTCTTCCGTGATGTCATTGCATGCGTCATCCATGGCCTGGAGAAGAGTGGCTTGTTCGTGAGGGCGCCTATCATATACCTGCCACCTCCATGTGGAGAAAAATTCCTCAATCGGGTTTTAGGAAAGGAAAGTATGGGGGTAAGTACAGGGTGGTAAATTGTGGATGGGCCTGAAATCATGCTTGCACCATTTCATCATGGTAGAACCTGACATTATCCCACACAATGACATAGGTCATGCCATCAGCTCTACAAACCTGATTTAGCCCATCAAGGAAGGTTACATTCGAACAGCGAATCACGTGGCTGCCTGCAACTCAATATATAGAGTATATAGAGTAGAGAGCTTTAGTTGTTGTTCAACCTAACATTAGAATGGGCAAGATGCGTAATCTAAGCAACTTTGACCGTGGTATGATTGTTGATGCCACACATGGTGATTCTAGCATCTCAGAAACAGCTGCCTTCCTGGGATTGTTATGCACTACAGTCTCTAGAGTTTACAGAGAATGGTGCGATAAACAAAACACATTCAGTGAGCTGCATTTCTGTGGGCAAAAACACCTTGTTAATGAGAGAGTTCAGAGGAGAATGTCCAGACTCATTCAAGCTAACAGAAAGGCCACAAATGCTCAAATAACAGTTGTTTAAAACAGCGGTGTGCAGAATGGCATCTCTTAACGTACAACACCGTGAATAATTCAGGCTGTTGTGGAGGCAAAAGGGGGTCCTACCCAGTACTAGATAGGTGTACCTAATAAAGTGGCCGGTGAGTGTACAGTAATGTTAAATCTGAAAACATGGTCTGGAAAAGTGGTACATGGGACCATAGAAACAGTGTCTGATAAAGAATGATGATGAAATATTACATCCATAGATAATGTAGTCCAATTGGTTCATGTTCCACGGTAATTGGTGTCAATGGATCTCGTTATCGTGAAACTTTCATGATCTAAACATGGAATATTGTTTGTCAGTTTCCATAAAACTATGCATTAAGAGTAATGCAACAGTTACTTATCATTTTGAGCAGTTGTATCAATTAATTAATAGTTAGATCATTGTAATGAAATGAATAGACAGTCATCTCAGATGTAATTTGTGCATTGCATTTTGAAATGGTAACACTTTGATATTAAGTTGTGTCATTTTGAACAGATGATTTTAGTTCAATGAACAAATTATCTTAGATTAATGTGTATTGTATCCAAGCAATTGGAAAAAGTGTTAGAGTTTTGAAAAATGTGCATTTTGATCATTGGTTGTGAGTTTTGTGTCTAGAGTTTTGAAAAATGACATCAAGGTTCTGAAATTAGTGCTAAAGTGATTGTAAAAAACTGTATTAGCATGTAGCGAGTTCTGACCGAACTTTGAATCGGTCTTTTGAGGACTGTGGAATGTGTAATGTGCATAGGTCCAGAGTATCTTCTAGCCTGATTTTAAATCTCAAATACACTACAAGTGCAGGAAAGTTCTCCTGGAACAGGGTGATCAAATGAAGAGCCTACATCTGTATATGAGAGTAATGCACTCTTGTGTGGTGCATCGATTCATTCATACAGTATGTCATCTTTGTTAAGTGCGTAGGGTCTGTGACCATAATATTAGAGTGTATTGTAATCATCTTCTGAAGATGTGTCGATTGAGCTCAGTCCCGGTCACTCGTCCCTTTCCTCTTATTGTAATGAGGCTATTCATTGTTGTAGTATGATTGGGTGACTTGTCCTCTGCTGAGCCAGTGGAAGAAGTGTAGTGTTTATGAGTGTGAGCGAATAGATACACACACATACACACTTATAGACTCTTTATGCTGCTAAATGAAAAGGTTGGATCGTGTGGATCAGGTCAGGCTTTAGCCTCAACTCTGAGTGGGCGAACGCAGTGAGGAATTCATTACCAGAGGCTAGAGATCCCTTCACGCAGGTCGCTTCAGGCATGCACCTCAAGTAGGGAAAATCGAATTCCCCTGGTCGAATCTCCTCCCTTTGTGGCGTTGGTGGAGAAATTAGTGCTTGGTGGGTGGGTGCCTCTAACTATCATACATCCGTTTGTCTGAACCCTCTACTCATAAGAGTGCTAAATTCCACTGAGGCCTGTGTTGGCTGCATGCCAAATAGCACCACATTCCCCTTCATAGTGCAACATTTTTAAACAGAGCCCTATGGGCCATTTGGGACGCAGACATGGACTAATCCTCCCGAAGCCTACGCTGCACTCTGTCCCTGAGCTCAGGTGACCCTCTCCACTCTTTCTTTTCTCTCTGTCCTCCTCCCTTGCTCTCTCCCTCTCCACTGTTTCCTCTCCATTCGTTCGGATGAGTAAAAGGTTGTGGCCATTTCAAAGCTTCTGTCCTTAAAGTCTGCCGTTGGACTTTATAATGAAGACTGTCACCGATCCCTCCGGAACTTTCATCACGCACACCTGTCCCCTATTTCCACTGATTAGTATTTGTATATGTGTGCCCTTTGGTTTCCATTGGGGGTTGATTATTGTTACAATGTCCATTGGTGCGTGTGAGTACCTGTGCTGTGTGTTTTGGGCTTTCATGCCCTTATGGATTGCGCAGATGATTACGGGTCTCGTCCCGTGCGTTAATCATTGTGCGCGTGTGTATTTATTCGAGGTACTCCTCGCTCTTTTGTTTGGGTTTCAACCCTGTGTTTTTGTTACGTGTTTGTTTGGTCTTCGTCCCCGTGCCTTTACACGGCTCGCCATAATTTGGGTACAGTATAAAACGCTATTACACATTCCTCCCGAATCATTTATACCAGCGTGACAAAGACTTCATTGTGAGAGAAGTCTTGTGACTAATGTATATCCTACTCTATATAAAAATCATAATTCCTTTCTGTTACAACGGGCTACAAGTCAATTGAAAGAGTGTGTGTGTGTCTGTATGTCTGTTTGTCTGTTTAGCCATGCTGCTTGTCTCTGCCCGTCTGAAGGGGGTGGACACTTCCTCCACTGTTTCACTCCCTATCCTCCCCATCCTCCACTCCCAAACACCAGCCAATCAGCACCAAGGACAAGCCTCTGTAGGGTGCCATTTGGACGAAGACTGTGTTTTCTTTCTGGTATCAGCAAAGTCCATTATCCACTGTGTCGGACTCACTGTTCAAAGGAGTTATGGAACTGTTATAGAAAGTGTTTCGTGCCAGCAGCTAAGATTAGGCCATGAACAACCTGTTGAATGTAAAAACAAAGGTGTTATGTAAACTAATGAGTAGCAGATTACTATAACAATTATGAATAATAACAAAAAATGTAGATTGCATTTTGACTGTATTTCTTAGCTAAGTAGATGTTCCCTTTGATGGAAACTAGAATATAGACAAAGGAAGTTGCAGGTACACCACATATTATCATCTTAAATATATTTTATTTGTTTAAAACTAAGAGAGGGGGTATGTAGTGCATTCAGATGGATTGATTGTATACATGCACAATTCTTTAGAGTGTGTATGTGTGTGTGATGATGGAAAGATTAACGTGTGTGTGTGTGTGTGTGTGTGTGTGTGTGTGTGTGTGTGTGTGTGTGTGTGTGTGTGTGTGTGTGTGTGTGTGTGTGTGTGTGTGTGTGTGTGTGTGTGTGTGTGTGTGTGTGTGTGTGTGTGTGTGTGTGTGTGTGTGTGTGTGTGTGTTTGACCAGTACGAACACTGTTGCTATAAAACACCCAAAAATCACAGTAATTCCAGTAAAGATTGTGTTTGAAAAAACAGAAATAGTGACACACCGTCCATCATAGTTTTTTCCCCCTTCCATATCATTGTCTTTCAGTATATTCCGTCACATTCCATTTTCCCTCTCTCCATAGTTTGATGTGTGGTCAAAGAGAAGTTAGACTCTGGGGATGTGTCCCAAATAACACCCTATCCCCTACATAGTGCATTACTTTTGACCAGAGCCCCCTATGGGCCCTGTTCTAAAGTAGTGCACTAAATAGGGAATAGGGTTCCATTTGGGATGCATGCAAAGTCTGGTCATGATGACCTCAGCGGTCAGCATTCATCCTGCGTAATTTGGCCGGCAGGTTGTCCTCTGGTCGGCCCCCTCCTGAGGGCAGAGGGGTGTGGATGCGGGCGGGGACGGGGGCTGGGGTGGGGGGCAGCTGCAGGTCTCCAGTGGACTGGGTCATGGGTTCAAAGCCCAGTTTCAAGGCCTTGAGCTGCAGCCGAGCTGCAGCCTCTGGGCCGGGGGAGGAGCTGAGACGCTGCAACTTGAGAGGCAGGTCTCCAGTACTGCAGGCCTTCTCAGAGTGCTGGGAGCCCAGCATCAGAACCTTCCTCTGTAGGTCCTCCTTCCCAGACGAGCTCATCCTCTGAAGCTTACTGGGCAGCCTGGACTGCCCCGCCCGCTCCTCACGGTCCGTAGTGTTGATGCAGTCCACAGAGAAGACCCGGGCACGTCGGGCGTGCCCGTGGCTCTCGCCCAGCGTGGGGGTGGGGAGGGGCGAAGGCAGGGAGGACTTCTCGTCGTGATCCTTGACGCTGTAGGGTGGGGTGTTGACCTCGAAAGTGCTGTGGAACTGGGAGTAGTCCACCCTGAAGAATCCCTCCTCCAGAGACATGACGGGCAGGAAGCGGTGGCCCCACAACACCTCATCCTCCGTGTACGATGTCCGCGCCTGACACGTCATACCTGAGAGAGAGGGAGGAAGAGAGAGAATTAAAAAGTGAAACTCAGTCTCTAGCATTGACTAGGCAGCACAAACACAGGTGTTAAATAACCTTGTCATTTTTTATAAATATGATGAAAGTATTGTAGTTAACAGTTAACATCAAACAATAAGGCATGAAAGAAAGGGGGAAATTATGCAGCAACCAACCCCCTCCTGCTTATCTCATCCTCTCCATCCATCCCCCTTCTCTTTCTTTCTCTTCCACTCTCAGCATGTGTGGAAACAATTCAGTCTTTGAATTGTTGTCTTACAGCATGAGAAAAAAGCAATTTTCCTGACACAGACCTGCTTTGGCACAGACCTCCCTCACTCTTGCCATAGAGGGGAGATTTAAATACTGAGAAGCCCGTAAATCTAGCTGGAAGACATTTGCCGTTCCTCTGATGGCTCATAAAAATGGCCACGGCACTGTTACTCATCGAACCGTTTCCACTAATAGGTATGGCTGAGGCTGACCCTGAGACAAACAGATATTGCACTCACTGTTTAACTCCCTCTGCCTCTGCAGAGTGTGGGGCCATTGGCTCAAATGAGCTTGATGGAGACAGCTGACTAAAGGGCATATTGGCTACAAGTCGTTCTAGGCTGAGAGTCATAGCTAGATACTTTTATTTTCTATATCTAGCTCTGTCTCAATGAAACCACATCCAACCTGATTCTACAGCTGTTCTTTTGTATCCATGGCAATCACTAGAGGCCAAAGGTGACTCATCCCTTTGATCAGTGTTGTAATGCATTTAGTCATAATTACCAGTTGTTTATTTCTGCTCAGGCTATTAAGGAATCTCCTAACACCACCTTTACCAGATCCATACCTCGATGCTGCAGGAGCCTTGGGTCCTCGCCTCACATCACTCCTATCAATAGTACTAATAGCCTTACTCATATAAATAAGTTGAATCTAGTCTACCATAAACAAAACATGATATTCCTAAATAAAGAGAAGTAACATTGTAGCAGAAATTGCAGCATCCATGCATCAATAAAAAGAAAACATGTAGCACCTGTAGCCAAGGAAAGGGTAGTCTGGTATTGCTGTTTGCATGATGTTCTATAGTCCTATATGAAAAGGTGGTTGATTACATTACATCCTGGTCCTATTTAAAAAGGTCTCTAAGAGTCAGTCAGATAATGACCGAAGCATCATCCTGAGCACAGCCTTCTCTGGGTGCCTCATTAATAAATGCATTGGCGACGTCGTCCCAACAGCGACAGTACATACATATCCCAACCAGAAGCCATAGATTAGATGCAACATACACACTGAGCTAAAGGCTAGAGCTTCCACTTTCAAGGAGCGAGACATTAAGTTAACCCGGACTCTTATAAGAAATCCCATTATGCCCTTCGACGAACCATCCAACAGGCAAATCATCGAAGCCTACTATATCAGCCTACTATATCAGCTCTGACCCTCATCGGATGTGACAGGGCTTGCAAACTATCACAGATTACAAACGGAAACTCGGCCACGAGCTGCCCAGTGACACGAGCCGACCAGACGAGTTAAATGCCTTCTATGCTCACTTCGAGGCAAGCAACACTGAACCATGCGTGAGAGAACCAGCTATTCCGGAGGACTGTGTGATCAAACTCTCCTTAGCTGATGTGAGTAAGACCTTTAAAGAGGTTAACATTCACAATGCCACAGGGCCAGATGGATTACCAGGATGCATACTCCGAGCATGCGTTGATTTTCAACCTCTCCCTCACCCAGTCTGTAATACCTACATGTTTCAAGCAGATAACCATAGTTCCTGTGCCCAAGAACGCTAAGGTAAACTTTATGAATGACTATCACTCAAATCAAATCAAATCCATTTTTATTGGTCACATACTCATGGTTAGCAGATGTTATTGCGAGTGCAGCGAAATGCTTGTGCTTCTAGTTCCAGTGCAGCAATATCTAACAGGTAATATCTAACGATTCCACAACAAATACCTAATACACACAAATATAAGTAAAGAATGGAATAAGAATCTGTGCCTCTTTTATTGAACTCATGGGAAAATCAAAAGAAATCAGCCAAGACCTCCAAATTGTAGACCTCCACAAGTCTGGTTCATCCTTGGGAGCAATTTCCAAATGCCTGAAGGTACCACGTTCATCTGTACAAACAATAATACGCAAGTATAAACACCATGGGACCACGCAGCCATCATACCACTCAGGAAGGAGATGAGTTCCGTCTCCTAGAGATGAGCGTACTTTGGTGCGAAAAGTGCAAATCAATCCCAGAACAACAGCAAAGGACCTTGTGAAGATGCTGGAGGAAACAGGTACAAAAGTATCTATATCCACAGTAAAACGAGTCCTATATCGACATAACCTGAAAGGAAGCTCAGCAAGGAGGAAGCCACTGATCCAAAACCGCCATAAAAAAGCCAGACTACGGTTTGCAACTGCACATGGGGAAAAATAACGTATTTTATGGAGAAATGTCCTCTGGTCTGATGAAACAAAAATAGAACTGTTTGGTCATAATGACCATCGTTACGTTTGGAGGAAAAACGGGGAGGATTGCAAGCCGAAGAACACCATCCCAACCGTGACGCACGGGGGTGGCAGCATCATGTTGTGGGGGTGCTTGCTGCAGGAGGGACTGGTGCACTTCACAAAATAGATGGCATCATGAGGGAGGAAAATGATATGGATATATTGAAGCAACATCTCAAGACATCAGTCAGGAAGTTAAAGCTTGGTCACAAATTGGTCTTAAAAATGGACAATGACCCCAAGCATACTTCCAAAGTTGTGGCAAAATGGCTTAAGGACAACAAAGTCAAGGTATTGGAGTGGCCATCACAAAGCCCTGACCTCAATCCTATAGAAAATTTGTGGGCATAACTGAAAAAGCGTGTGTGAGCAAGGAGGGCTACAAACCTGACTCAGTTACACCAGCTCTGTCAGGAGGAATGGGCCAAAATTCACCCAACTTATTGTGGGAAGCCTGTGCAAGGCTACCCGAAACGTTTGACCCAAGTTAAACAATTTAAAGTCAATGCTACCAAATACTAGTTGAGTGTATGTAAACTTCTGACCCACTGGGAATGTGATGAAAGAAATAAAAGCTGAAATAAATCATTCTCTCTACTATTATTCGGACATTTCACATTCTTAAAATAAAGTGGTGAACCTAATTGACCTAAAACAAGGAATTTTTACAAAGATTAAATTTTAGGAATTGTGAAAAACTGAGTTTAAATGTATTTGACTAAGGTGTATGTAAACTTCCAACTTCAACTGTATGAGATGAGTAATACGAGATATGTAAACATTATTAAAGTGGCATTATTAAAGTGATTAGTGTTCCTTTTATTACAGTGGCCAATGATTTCAAGTCTATATGTAGGCAGCAGCCTCTCTATGCCAGTGGTAGCTGTTTAACAGTCCGATGGCCTTGAGATAGAAGCTGTTTCAGTCTCTTGGTCCCAGCTTTGATGCACCTGTACTGACCTCGCCTTTTGGATGGTAGTGGGGTGAACAGGCAGTGGCTCGGGTGGTTGTTGTCCTTGATGATATTTATGGCCTTCCTGTGTAAGAAATGTAAGTCTCCTGGAGGGCAGGTAGTTTGCCCCCAGTAATGCGTTGTGCAGACCGCACCACCCTCTGGAGAGCCCTGCCGACAGGATCCTCTCAATTGTGCATCTGTAAAGGTTGGTGAGGGTTTTGGGTGACAAGCCAAATTTCTTCAGCCTCCTGAGGTTGAAGAGGCGCTGTTGCACCTTCTTCACCACACTGTCTGTGCGGGTGGACCATTTTCGTTTGTAGGTCATATGTACGCTGTGGAACTTAAAACTTTCCACCTTCTCTACTGCTGTCCTGTCGATGTGGATAGGGGGGAGCTCCCTCCACTGTTTCCTGAAGTCCACGATCATCTCCTTTGTTTGGTTGATGTTGAGCCTTCTCCCTGTAGACTCTCGTCGTTGTTGGTAATCAAGCCTACTACTGTTGTGTTGTCTGCAAACTTGATGATTGAGTTGAAGGTGAACAGGGAGTACAGGAGGTCGATGAGCACGCACCCTTGTGGGGAACCAGTGTTGAGAATCAACGAAGGGGAGATTTTGTTTCCTACCTTCACCACCTGGGGGTGGCCCGTCATGAAGTCCAGGACCCAATTGTACAGGGCAGGGTTGAGACCCAGGGCCTCAAGCTTAATGATGAGCTTGGAGGGTATTATGGTGTTGAATGCTGAGCTATAGTCAATAAACAGCATTCTTACATACAGTGCCTTGCAAAATGATTCATCCCCCTTGGCGTTTTTCCTATTTTGTTGCATTACAACCTGTAATTTAAATTGATTTTTATTTGGATTTCATGTAATGTACATACACAAAATAGTCCAAACTGGTGAAGTGAAATTAAAAGAATTACTTGTTTAAAAAAAAAATGTCACATGATCTGTCACATCATCTCAGTATATATACACCTGTTCTGAACAGCCCCAGAGTCTGCAACACCACTAAGAAAGGGGCACCACCAAGCAAGCGGCACCATGAAGACCAAGGAGCTCTCCAAACAGGTCAGGGAAAAAGTTGTGGAGAAATACAGATCAGGGTTGGGTTATAAAAAACCCTGTGTTTGGGGGGGTGAATAGTTATGCACGCTCAATTTTTCAGTTTTTTTGTCTTATTTCTTGTTTGTTTCACAATAAAAAATATTTTGCATCTTCAAAGTGGTAGGCATGTTGTGTAAATCAAATGATACAAACCCCCCAAAAATCTATTTTAATTCCAGGTTGTAAGGCAACAAAATAGGCAACAAAATAGGAAAAATGCCAAGGGGGGTGAATACTTTCGCAAGCCACTGTAGGTATTCCTCTTGTCCAGATGGAATAGAGCAGTGTGCAGTGTGATGGGGATTGCATCGTTTGTGGACCTATTGGAGCGGTAAGCAAATTGAAGTGGGTCTAGGGTGACAGATAAGGTGGAGGTGATATGATCCTTGACTAGTCTCTCAAAGCACTTCATGATGGCAGAAGTGAGTGCTATGGGGCAATAGTCATTTAGTTCAGTTACCTTTGCATTCTTGGGTACAGGAACAATTATGGCCATCTTAAAGGATGTGGGGACAGCAGACTGGGATAGGGAGAGATTGAATATGTCCGTAAACACACCAGCCAGCTGGTCTGCGCATGCTCTGAGTATGCAGCTAGGGATGCTGTCTAGGCCGGCAGCCTTGCGAGGGTTAACATGTTTAAATATCTTGCTCACGTCGGCCACAGAGAAGGAGAGCCCACAGTCCTTGGTAGCGGGCCGCGTCGGTGGCACTGTATTATCCTCGAAGGTGAAGGCAGAGAAGGTGTTTAGTTTGTCTGGAAGCAAGACGTTGGTGTTCGCGACGTGGCTGGTTTTCCTTTTGTAGTCCGTGATTGTCTGTAGACCCTGACACATACGTCTCGTGTCTGAGCCGTTGAATTGCAACTCCACTTTGTCTCTATACTGACATTTTGCTTGTTTGATTGCCTTGCGGGAGTGAATGACTACTCTGTTTGTATTCTGCCATAGTCCCAGTCACCTTGCCATGGTTAAATGCGGTGGTACACGCTTTCAGTTTTGCGCAAATGCTGCCATGCACTGAGAATCCAGGTGGCTGTACCGACTCCGACAGCATATCCCGAAAGAGCCATGTTTCCGTGAAACAGAGTATGTTACAATCCCTGATGTCTCTCTGGAAAGCAACCCTTGCCCTGATTTTGTCAACTTTGTTATCTTGGGACTGGACATTAGCGAGCAATATACTCGGAAGCGGTGGGTGGTGTGCGCGTCTCTGAAGTCCGACTCCCTCTCCTCCGGCGGCGTTGTTTTGGGTCGGCCTCTGGAATCAGTTCAAATGCCCTGGGTGGTGCGGACAAAGGATCCTCTTCAGGAAAGTTGTATTCCTGGTCGTAGTGCTGGTAAGTTGAAGCCACTCCGATATCCAATAGTTCTTCCCGGCTGTATGTAATAACAGCTAAGATTTTCTGGGCTAACAATGTAAGAAATAATACATTTTTAAAAATACTGCAAAGTTTCCTAAGGACTAGAAGTGAGGCAGCCCTCTCTGTCTGCGCCATTTTAACACTCACATCTGTAGCCATGAAATGCTTTGAAAGGCTGGTCATGGCTCACGTTAACATCCTCATTCCAGACACCCTGGACCCACTCCAATTCGCATACCGTCCCAACAGATCCACAGATGACGCAATCTCTGTTGCACTCCACACTGCCATTTCCCACTTGGCCAATTAGGAACACCTATGTGAGAATGCTGTTCATTGACTACAGCTAAGCATTCAACACCATAGTGCCCTCGAAGCACATCACTATGCTAAGGTTCCTGGGACTGAACACCTCCCTCTGCAAATGGATCCTGGACTTCCTGATGGGCCGCCCCTAGGTGGTGAGGGTAGCAACAACACATCTGCAACGCTGACCCACAACAAGGGGGCCCCACAGGGGAGCGTGCTTAGTCCCCTCCTGTACTCCCTGTTCTCCCACGACTGCGTGGCCACACACGACTCCAACACCATCATTAAGTTTGCAGACGACACAACGGTGATAGGCATGACCACCAATGACGAAGAGACAGCCTATAAGGAGGAATTCAGAGACCTGGCAGTGCGGTGCCAGGACAACAACCTCTCCCTCAACATCAGTAAGACAAAGGAGCTGATTGTGGACTACAGGAAACGGAGAGCTGAGCACGACCCCATTCACATCGACGGGGCTGTAGTGGAGTAGGTTGAGAGCTTCAAGGTCCTTTGTCCACATCACTAAAGGATCTATCATGGTCCAAACACATTCGTGAAGAGGGCACGACAATACCTCTTCCCCCTCAGGAGGCTGAAAAGATGGACCCTCAGATGGCATGGGCCCTTAGATCCTCAAAAAGTTATACAGCTGCACCATCAAGAGCATCTTGACTTGCTGCATCACTGCTTGGTATGGCAACTGCTTGGCATCCGACCGCAAGGCATTACAGAGGGTAGTGCATACGGCCCAGTATATCACTGGGGCCAAGCTCCCTGCCATCCACAACCTCTATACCAGGTGGTGTCAGAGGAAGGCCCAAAGAATTGTCAAAGACTCCAGCCACCCAAGTCATAGACTGTTCTCTCTGCTAACGCACGGCAAGCGGTACCAGTGCACCAAGTCTGAAACCAACAGGACCCTGAACAGAATTTAACCCCAAGTCATAAGACTTCTAAACAAGACTGATAAATAACTAATAAAATGGCTACCTACAATGTCCCTTTTTTGCACTAACTCTCTTGCACTGAATCTATGCACATACACTGGACTCTACCCACACACACACACACACACACACACACACACACACACACACACACACACACACACACACACACACACACACACACACACACACACACACACACACACACACACACACACACACACACACACTGCTGTTACTGCCTATTACAATGCCTTCGGAAAGTATTCAGACCCCTTGACTTTTTCCACATTTTGTTACATTACAGCCTTATACTAACATGGATTAAATAAAAAAAATATTGTTAGCAATACCTCATAATGACAAAGCAAAAATAGGTTTTTAGACATTTTTGCAAATGTATTAAAAATAATTATTTACATTAGTATTCAGACCCTTTGCTATGAGACTCAAAATCGCCCGTGAGTTGTTTCTACAACTTGATTGGAGTCCACCTGTGGCAAATTCAATTGATTGGACATGATTTGGAAAGGCACACACCTGTCTCTATAAGGTCCCACAGTTGACAGTGCATGTCAGAGCAAAAACCAAGCCATGAGGTTGAAGGAATTGTTCGTAGAGCTCTGAGAGAGGATTGTGTCGAGGCACAGATCTGGGGAAGGTTACCAAAAAATGTCTGCAGCATTGAAGGTCCCCCAGAACACAGTGGCCACCATCATTCTTAAATGGAAGAAGTTTGGAACCACCAAGACTCTTCCTAGAGCTATCCTCCCAACCAAACTGAGCAATCAGGGGAGAAGGGTTTTGGTCAGGGAGGTGACCAAGAACCCGATGGTCACTCTGACAGAGCTCTATAGTTCATCTGTGTAGATGGGGGAACCTTCCAGAAGGACAACCATCTCTGCAGCCCTCCACCAATCAGGCCTGTATGGTAGAGTGACCAGACGGAAGCCACTCTTCAGTAAAAGGCACATGACAGCCCGCTTGGAGTTTGCCAAAAGGCACCTAAAGACTCTCAGACAATGAGAAACAAGATTCTCTGGACTGATGAAACCAAGATTCAACTCTTTGCCTGAATTCCAAGCTTCACGTCTGGAAGAAACCTGGCACCATCCCTACGGTGAAGCATGGTGGTGGCAGCATCATGCTGTGGAGATGTTTTTCAGCGGCAGGGACTGGGAGACTAGTCAGGATCGAGGCAAAGATGAACGGAGCAAAGTACAGAGAGATCCGGGATGAAAACCTGCTCCAGAGCGCTCAGGACCTCAGACTGGGGGCGAAGGTTCACCTTCCAACAGGACAACAACACACAGCCAGAGCAACGCAGGAGTGGCTTCGGGACTGAATGTCTCTGAATGTCCTTGAGTGTCCCAGCCAGAACCTGGACTTGAACCCGATCGAACATCTCTGGAGAGACCTAAAAATAGCTGTGCAGTGACGCTCCCCATCCACCCTGACAGAGCTTGAGAATATCTGCAGAGAGGAATGGGAGAAACTCCCGAAATGCAAGTGTGCCAAGCTCGTAGCGTCATACCCAAGAAGACTCGAGGCTGTAATCGCTGCCAAATGTGCTTCAACAAAGTACTGAGTAAAGGGTCTGAATACTTATGTAAATGGGATATTAATACATTTATAGAAGTGTGTTTTTTGTTTTGGCATTATGGAGTATTGTGTGTAGATTGATGAGGGGGGAAAATGATTTTATACATTTTAGAATAAGGCTGTAACCTAACAAAATGTGAAAAAAGTCTAGGGGTCCGAATACTTTCCCAAGGCACGGTATGTGTACAGTACATAGCTACCGCAATTACCTCGTACCCATGCATATCGACTCGGTACTGGTACTCCCTGTATTTAGCCATATTATTTTCCACTCCCTATAAATAGCCATGTTATTTCTACTCGTTTTTTTTATTCGTTATCCACTGTGTATTATTTTGATCTTTAACTCTGCATTGTTGGAAAAGGACCCATAAGTAAGCATTTCACTGTAAGTCTACACCTGTTATCTACGAAGCATGTGACAAATACAATTGTATTCGATTTTTGGATTTGATTTGACAAGCCAGGTTTTTATTTGACCTCATCTCTTGTAAAATAGCCACTTATGAGACCTGTATTCCTCTGTTCATTTTTAAAATTAACCTTTATTTAACTAGGCAAGTCAGTTAAGAACAAATTCTTATTTATAATGAAGGCCTACCAGGGAACAGTGGGTTAACTGCCTTGTTCAGGGGAAGAACGACATATTTTTACCAGGTCAGCTCAGTGATTCAATCCAGCAACCTTTCGGTTACTGGCCCAACGCTCTAACCACTAGGCTACCTGTCGCCCCAAACAGAACTGGCTGACTGCAGAAAGAGAAACTGATCCTTTCTCTGACATTTGACTGACACAGTAATATCACTACCAAGGGGTTATCACAACCTAAGCCTAAGCTTATACCCAAACCCTTGACTATCCTCAAACCAAAGCTGAAATGAATTAAAGTTATTTTATATTTCTGCATATAGAATCATTTGCTATAATTTGCCTATTGATGGTGGATACATGACTGGGAAGGTATACAGGTGCAGCAGGAAGTGATGTGGCTTCAGGGCCCGGCGTTCCTGCCAGTTCGCCCCATCATCCAGGTGTCCTGAGTTACACTGACAGTCTGTTATGTTTTGTGGGTCTTGAATGAAAATCAAAGCAGCTGAGCAAGTGAGCAACCAGCTGGTGGACAGAGAGCGACGTGTCCCTGGAGAGAGCTTTATGTAAAGCCTCCACTGGCACTAATCAAATGGACCATTTCCATAATAGAATGCCTCTTCTTCTCCGAGCGACTTTTCAATCCTACCACTGGCTCTCTTCATCTAACACACACACACACACCTGTCAGAAAGCTGTGACAATTAGGCCTACACAACACACATCTCTAGGAGAACAGGAGCTGATGCACAATCATAGTGTGGTAGTGGAGAGACCCCATAACCATCCAATCAGACACCAGAAAGTTGCAAACGCTATCAGTTGGTGACAGAAGGTTTCTCAAATGGCAGGACAATGCTCTGTCTGTCTCTCAGTGGATGATACGGATGTCTTTCTCTGGGGAGTAAGGGATGTCACATTGTGCACGGGACCACACAGGTGACTCCAAGGCCACCTCATTCATACAGAGCAGACCCCCTCATCTACCACCTGCTCTGCTCCTCAGCTCAGAGAAACACAGTCCTGCTGAGAGAGAGAGAGAGAGAGAGAGAGAGAGAGAGAGAGAGAGAGAGAGAGAGAGAGAGAGAGAGAGAGAGAGAGAGAGAGAGAGAGAGAGAGAGAGGACTAAAAGGGGCTAAATGTTTGGCTGCAGCCTGCCTTAATGACATTATCAACAGAGCACAGACCATGCTGCCTGCTCATCCCTCCCTCCTCCTCTAAGCCTATTCATTCTTCTGCCCAGGACAATGCGAAGAGAGGAGGGGAGAAGAACAGAGGAGAGATGAAAGGAAAAAGAGAAGGCAGCAGAGAAATAAATAAGTGATGCCAGAGAAGACAAAGACTTTGTTATTTAGGTATGACAATTAGGATGAGGAATCGTATTGTTCGATGTCGAAGACAGAAAAACACTTTTGTTGCCGTAGGTGACCCAGCACACCTGCAGCCTGCCTGTAGATCAGTACAGCTGTTGTGTTCAACGTCTCTTACTGTTTCAGAATTATCCCAGAATTAACCCTGCATTCTGCCCAGTGAGAAATATAGTAAAACTTCAGCTGAACCCCCAGCTTATTTATCTAAGTGACATTCGCATCTATGACCCTATCTATTATACATGGGGTAGGGATAAAAACCATCCCGTAGTAATAAAATGTCCTTCATAATTCAATCAGGAAGCGTACAGCTGTGAGAGAGAGCCTGGTGCTGTGCTCAATACCCAAAGTCCACCTCTCCACTGCTCACTCTGTTTACCACTGAACGCTTCCTAATATCTGCTACATTCTTACAGGGTTTTGGAGATTAAGAGAGATGTGTTAGTCTGACTCTCTCTCCAGAATCTGGATGGAAATATTACATGGGGATATGTGGCAGGTTGACATGAAGAAGTAAGACTGATAAGCATATAAGAATACAGTTGAATTTGAGTTCAGATAATAGAGGAGAGAGGAATAACATAATTGCAAGCTAAAGGGTGGAAATAGAGAACGAGCAACCCACTGAATGGAAAGAGATAACAGTTGGGGTGGAGAAGAAAAGGATCAGGAAAGGACTCAGAGTGGAAGGATAATCAAATAAAGGCCCAGTGCAGTCAAAATTAATTTTTTCCTGTGTTTTATATAATATTGTACAACAGCTGATGAAACTACCACTGTAAATACGTGACATTTTTTACCAATGTTATGACCTTTTAATCAGCAGGTTTGAATGGGCGGGAGTTTTGGCTTTCCATCGTGAAACTTGCTTGAGAAATAGGTTTTTGGCCCATTTTTTTTTTTTGCCAATTTGAATGTAAATCTATTACAGTAAGATACTTAATTGTTACCCAGAAATGATTTGATATTGACATAAAAATGGCTACATTGGGCCTTTGAAAAGGAGGAGCCTCTTTAGGAAGAAGAGAGTAAGGGGTTAACAGGAGGAGAGAGGGTAGTGGTCCTTCACCTGTGGTCTCCACAATGCCCTCCAGGATGACAACAATCTCAAACTGCTCGTTCATGAGGGATCGCTGGGACAGGTCAAAGAAAGGGCTCTTAGGATTGATCTCATGGCAGATGGTGAGAGGTGATACTAGGAAGAGCTGGTCCGCACCCGTCCCAAAACCCACATCCAGCTCACACTGGTCCAGGGGTAGGAACTCTCCCTCCGGGGTCTGACGAGACTGGGAGAGAGGGTGGGAGAGAGAGGAAGGGGGAGGAGAGAAAGGAGAAATAGGAGGGAGAGAGAGAGCGAAAGAGAGAGAGAGAGAGGTTTTGTTAGACTTTAAACTGTAGACTTGCATTTTTCCACTCTACCATGGCTATTAAGATGATTGTAGATAACAGTGTGACTGGAGCAGAGTAGCCTGGAGCCTATCAATCTTCTCTACACCACCACATGCTGTTTGTCTTGTTGTTCATTTCCTATTTTCTTCCCTTCAGGAGGTGGGTGAGTGGACAGCACATAAACCAAAACAAAGTAGGCAGCCAAAAGTAATATAGGAACATTTCAGGAAATGGGGGTGCATACATTGATATATGATAGAACATTTATGTTTTAGGTGCCATGGCCTCCAGCACAACATACCTCTTTTCTCTTATCACCCAGCACACCATCCCATCCCCCTCCCCTTATCTCCAACCCAGGGAAGCACCACACATCTGTGCAAGGAAATAGCCACTAAACTCTGCTAGTTTCCCCGCTCTCCAAGGTGAGACACACACACATACACACACTCTGTCTCTCTCTCTTGCCCCGTACCACGTGGGAGCACCAGAGGGCATTCCTTCCTCTAAATATTCAAGGATGAAAGTTGAGAGAGGCAAAGGTCGAGTCATGCGTCCTCCGAAACATGACCCACCAAACTCCGCTTCTTAACACCTACCCACTTAACCCGCAAGCCAACTGCACCAATGTGTGGGAGGAAACACCATTCAACTGACAACTGAAGTCAGCCTGCAGGCGCCAGGCCCGTCACAAGAAGTCGCTAGAGCGCGATGAGCCAAGTCAAGCCCCCCCCGGCCAAACCCTCCCCTAACACAGACGACGCTGGGCCAATTGTGCACCGCCCTATGGAACTCCCATTCACGGCCGGTTGTGGGATAGAACCCAGGTCAGTAGCAAGCCTGGCCCTTCACATTAATTTGCAGTGGGCCTGGCGAGGGTTAGATGAGGAGGTGGTGAGAAAACCCTGTTTAGACAGACCCAGCCTGCGGCGTGCTAACTGGTGCAGAAGCATTTCATTGCCCAGATGAAGACAGGGCCCAGCGCTGGGCTCTCAGCTGTCTGAGCTAAGCTGAGCTGGGCTCCTCTCTTTAACTCCCTCTGTCTCTTTCATTCTCTTTCACTCTTTCTGAAGCCTTCTCTAATAGTTCTCTCTCTCTGTGTCTCCCTCTGCCTCCCCTCTCTTTTTTCCTTATACCCCTCTGTATCTCTCTCTATCTGTAAGTCTGTGCACAATGCAGCTGCTGGGATTTTCCATGAGGAAAATAAGAGAGTTAATGAACATGAATGGGCCAATCAGCAAAAACCATAACAAAGCCAGCTCCCCACCACTGTTTCTGTAAAAAGCTGAGGGATTGGGCTGGATTCACTCTCAAATTCATAGACAGAGCTATTGATGCAGGGACTGACCATCCATGATATAAAAATTATAGTTTTAACCAAGGGGGCTATACAGTGTCTGTTTACATTTATTTGGTTTACAAACATTGGAGTAAAACAAGCTTATATTTTAAGTTCTGATGGGGTACGGCAGTTAAACTAAGCTAATCAGTTATATTCTTCAAGACTCAAGGGGAATAAATAATGAATTTATGTCCAAAAATGGATGTAGCAACTGCTGATTGCCCATTTAAGACATGCTGTTTGTCAGAAATGTAGGTTTTGTGTTTCAAATCGAAGGACAAATGAGCGTGGAGAGTCGCAGAATTGTTTCTATTCCCACTGTTTCGGAGTGTTATTATTCACATTGAAGGTCACAATCTTAATTTTCTTTTATGTTTTTCAGGTTTTATTTTACATTCTTTCTCTCTCTGTACAGTAAGTCTCCAAAACTGAGGGAAAGATTGTTACTGCAGTTTTCTCATCTCTGTTTCTTATCTCAACCTTCCTGATAATTGGGATGATGTGTCAGCCTCACCACCTACACACACCTCACCTCTAACTCTTCTCTACCACACACACACACACACACACACACACACACACACACACACACACACACACACACACACACACACACACACACACACACACACACACACACACACACACACACACACACACACACACACACACACACCCTGCACACTGCACCCCCACACAGTCCCACTCCTCCACTCAACACACTGCTGTTGCTGTTTTAGGATCCTCTTATCCTGCCTCCTACCTGCTATATAAAACTCAAGAGCATTTCCAGTACTTCCAGACCAAACCATAGAACCTGTAGTAGGCAGTAATATTTGACATGTGTATGTACAGTATATTATATATACCTCACTTCTAGTCCTTGGGCCCATGACATCAAGAGCATCTTACATGGGAGCATTGGCATTGTGCTTTTGACGTGCCAATGTCCCTAAGAACAAATTGGCCTTCTTGGCAGAGTTGCAAAGAAAAAGCCATATCTTAGACTGGCCAATAAAAAGAAAAGATTAAGATGGGCAAACGAACACAGACACTGGACAGAGGAACTCTGCCTGACTCTTCCGACTAGCTTGGAAAGACAGTACTGTGCAGTATCGAAGAGCCCTCACTGCTGCTCGATCATCCTATTTTTCCAACTTAATTGAGGAAAATAAGAACAATCCGAAATTTATTTTTGATACTGTCGCAAAGCTAACTAAAAAGCAGCATTCCCCAAGAGAGGATGGCTTTCACTTCAGCAGTAATAAATTCATGAAATTCAAGATCATGATCCTTAGATAGCAAATTACGTACTCTACTTTAAATCTGCGTATTCCTCCAAAGCTCAGTTGTCCTGAGTCTGCACAACTCTGCCAGGACCTAGGATCAAGGGAGACACTCAAGTGTTTTAGTACTATATCTCTTGACACAATGATGAAAATAATCATGGCCTCTAAACCTTCAAGCTGCATACTGGACCCTATTCCAACTAAACTACTGAAAGAGCTGCTTCCTGTGCTTGGCCCTCCTATGTTGAACATAATAAATGTCTCTCTATCCACCGGATGTGTACCAAACTCACTAAAAGTGGCAGTAATAAAGCCTCTCTTGAAAAAGCCAAACCTTGACCCAGAAAATATAAAAAAACTATCGGCCTATATCGAATCTTCCATTCCTCTCTAGAATTTTAGAAAAAGCTGTTGCGCAGCAACTCACTGCCTTCCTGAAGACAAACAATGTATACGAAATGCTTCAGTTGGTTTTAGACCCCATCATAGCACTGAGACTGCACTTGTGAAGGTGGTAAATGACCTTTTAATGGCATCAGACCTTAGTGCTGCTTTTGATACCATCGATCACCACATTCTTTTGGAGAGATTGGAAACCCAAATTGGTCTACACGGACAAGTTATGGCCTGGTTTAGATCTTATCTGTCGGAAAGATATCAATTTGTCTCTGTGAATGGTTTGTCCTCTGACAAATCAACTGTAAATTTCGGTGTTCCTCACGATTCCGTTTTAGGACCACTATTGTTTTCACTATATATTTTACCTCTTGGGGATGTAATTCGAAAACATAATGTTAACTTTCACTGCTATGCGGATGACACACAGCTGTACATTACATTTCATTTGAAAATTGCCCTCTGTAGAAGCCTGTGTTTCAGACATAAGGAAGTGGATGGCTGCAAACTTTCTACTTTTAAACTCGGACAAAACAGAGATGCTTGTTCTAGGTCTCAAGAAACAAAGAGATCTTCTGTTGAATCTGACAATTAATCTTGATGGTTGTAAAGTCGTCTCAAATAAAACTGTGAAGGACCTCGGAGATTACTCTGGACCCTGATCTCTCTTTTGACGAACATATCAAGACTGTTTCAAGGACAGCTTTTTTCCATCTACGTAACATTGCAAAAATCAGAAACTTTCTGTCCAAAAATGATGCAGAAATATTAATCCATGCTTTTGTTACTTCTAGGTTAGACTACTGCAATGCTCTACTTTCCGGCTACTCGGCTAAAGCACTAAATAAACTTCAGTTAGTGCTAAATACGGCTGCTAGAATCCTGACTAGAACCAAAACATTTTATCATATTACTCCAGTGCTAGCCTCCCTACACTGGCTTCCTGTTAAGGCAAGGTCTGATTTCAAGGTTTTACTGCTAACCTACAAAGCATTACATGGGCTTGCTCCTACCTATCTTTCCGATTTGGTCCTGCCGTACATACCTACACCTACGCTACGGTCACAAGACGCAAGCCTCCTAATTGTCCCTAGAATTTCTAAGCAAACAGCTGGAGGCAGGGATTTCTCCTATAGAGCTCAATTTTTATGGAATGGTCTGCCTACCCATGTGAGAGACGCATACTGGGTCTCAACCTTTAAGTCTTTACTGAAGACTCATCTCTTCAGTAGGTCATATGATTGAGTGTAGTCTGGCCAAGGAGTGTGAAGGTGAACGGAAAGGCTCTGGAGCAACGAACCGCCCTTGCTGTCTCTGCCTGGCCGGTTCCCCTCTCTCCACTGGGATTCTCTGCCTCTAACCCTATTACAGGGGCTGAGTCACTGGCTTACTGGTGCTCTTCCATGCCGTCCCTAGGAGGGGTGCGGCACTTGAGTGGGTTGAGTCGCTGATGTGGTCTTCCTGTCTGGGTTGGCGCCCCCCCCCCCCCATCTTTGTGGGCTATACTCGGCCTTGTCTCAGGATGGTAAGTTGGTGGTTGAAGATATCCCTCTAGTGGTGTGGGGGCTGTGCTTTGGCAAAGTGGGTGGGGTTATATCCTGCCTGTTTGGCCCTGTCCGGGGGTATCATCGGATGGGGCCACAGTGTCTCCTGACCCCTCCTGTCTCAGCCTCCAGTATTTATGCTGCAGTAGTTTATGTGTCGGGGAGCTAGGGTCAGTCTGTTATATCTGGAGTATTTCTCCTGTCTTATCCAGTGTGAATTTAAGTATGCTCTCTCTAATTCTCTCTTTCTCTCTTTCTTTCTTTCTTTCTTTCTCTCTCTCTGAGGACCTGAGCCCTAGGACCATGCCTCAGGACTACCTGGCATGATGACTCCTTGCTGTCCCCAGTCCACCTGGCCGTGCTGCTGCTCCAGTTTCAACTGTTCTGCCTGCGGCTATGGAACCCTGACATGTTCACCGGACGTGCTACCTGTCCCAGACCTGCTGTTTTCAACTCTCTAGAGACAGCTGGAGCGGTAGAGATACTCTCAATGATTGGCTATGAAAAGCCAACTGACATTTACTCCTGAGGTGCTGACTTGTTGCACCCTCGACAACTACTGTGATTATTATTATTTGACCATGCTGGTCATTTATAAACATTTTAACATCTTGGCCATGTTCTGTTATAATCTCCACCCGGCAAAGCCAGAAGAGGACTGGCCACCCCTCATAGCCTGGTTCCTCTCTAGGTTTCTTCCTAGGTTTTGGCCTTTAGGGAGTTTTTCCTAGCCACCGTGCTTCTACACCTGCATTGCTTGCTGTTTGGGGTTTTAGGCTGGGTTTCTGTACAGCACTTTGATATATCAGCTGATGTAAGAAGGGCTATATAAATAGATTTTTATTTTGAAGGCCAGCATCCCGGAGTCGCCTCTTCACTGTTGACGTTGAGACTGGTGTTTTGCGGGTACTATTTAATGAAGCTGCCAGTTAAGGACTTGTGAGGTGTCTGTTTCTCACTCCTCTTTCTATTATGGTTAGAGCCAGTTTGCGCCGTTCTGTTCTGTACCTCCATGGCTGGTTGGTTGGGTCGAGAACAGCTCCATTCTCCAGGGAAGGGGCAGACCCCTTCAGGGATGGAACCTTGCCTAGCACCGGCCAGTCAGCTGTGGAGAGTTGACACGGCAGCGAAACTTCCACCAGACGAGAGCGGCGTCCAGCTACTGGGGTAGAAGAAAAATAAAAAGTAGGTGGGCGTGGGTTCCCCCAGTAGCTTATGTAGGTTTGCTACTTGCTTGCTAAGAGTAGCTTCTTCACTCCTGTAGTCCTCCGCAAGCAAGCAGTTGCTACATTGAAAGTCAGCGCCGTCCACATTGTCCCGGGAACAAAGCAAAGTAAACACAGCTCCTGCAATACTGGAAACGTTCAATAGCGGCCTCCATTTGAGACCGCCAAGCCAGCTAGACTAACCTAAACAAAACAATGACACCGCCCCATGTGTGATACAGTATATTTTGTACATTGTATAATAATAGTGAAGACATCAAAATTATGAAGTAGCACATATGGAATCATGTAGTAACCAAAAAAGTTATAAACAAACAATTATATACTGTATCACACACGGGGCAGTGTCATAGTTTGGTTTAGACTAATTATAGGCCCAACTTATTCTGGCTTTACCTTGTGTTTATAGAGAGAGAGAGCAGTGTGGCTGATGACATAGGTCCGTTCAGCAGAGCAGTTGGATCAGATACATTATCTGTTGCAGTAATACAATCGTCTGTTACTGCCATTAACAGGCCCACAAGGAGATAACCAGCTGTTTCACTGTGATTAGTCACTTAGGAATAGATTCCCAGTTATCTAACGGACAGATAGACAATGAATGGGTGTGCTGCTGTATTCAAATGAAATGGGAATGGGTAAGGGGTTAAGACACTCAACAGATCTTTTCAGAATACATTTTTTACCACCTATAGTACCAGTCAAAAGCTTGGACACACCTACTCATTCAAGGGTTATTCTTACTTTTTACTATTACTAATTGTGAAGATATCGAAACTATGAAATAACACATATGGAATCATGTAGTAACCAAAAAAGTATTAAACAAATCCAAATATATTTTAGATTATTCAAGGTAGCCACCCTTTGCCTTGACAACAGCTTTGCACACTCTACGCATTCATTCTCTCAACCAGATTCATGAGGTAGTCACCTGGAATGCATTTCAATTAACAAGTGTGCCTTGTTAAAAGTTCATTTGTGGATTTTCTTAATGCGTTTGAGAGAATCAGTTGTGTTGTGACAAGGTAGGGTTGGTATACAGAAGATAGCCCTATTTGGTAAAAGACCAAGTCCAAGAACAGCTCAAATAAGCAAAGAGAAACGACAGTCCATCATTACTTTAAGACATGAAGGTCAGTCAATCCAAAAAATGTCAAGAACTTTGAAAGTTTTTCCAAGTGCAGTTACAAAAACCATCAAGCGCTATGATGAAACTGGCTCTCATGAGGACCGCCACAGGAAAGGAAGACCCGGAGTTACATCTGCTGCAGAGAATAAGTTCATAAGAGTTACCAGCCTCAGAAACAACAGCACAAATAAATATTTCACAGAGTTCAAGTAACAGACACATCTCAACATCTAATGTTCAGAGGAGACTGCTTGAATCAGGCCTTCGTGGTCAAATTGCTGCAAAGAAACCACTACTAAAGGACACCAATAAGAAGAAGAGACTTGCTTGGGCCAAGAAACACGAGCAATGGACATTAGACTGGTGGAAATCTGTCCTTTGGTCTGATGAGTCCAAATATAAGATTTTTGGTTCCAAACGCCATGTCTTTGTGAGACGCAGAGTAGGTAAACGGATGATCTCCGCATGTGTGGTTCCCATCGTGAACCATGGAGGAGGAGGTGTGATGGTGTGGGGGTGCTGTGCAGGTGACACTGTCTGTGATTTATTTAGAATTCAAGCCACACTTAACCAGCATGGCTACCACAGCATTCTGCAGCGATATGCCATCCCATCTGGTTTGCACTTAGTGGGACAATCATTTGTTTTTCAACAGGACAATGACCCAACACACCTCCAGGCTGTGTAAGGGCTATTTGACAAGAAGTAGAGTGATGGAGTGATGCATCAGATGACCTGGCATCCACAATCACCCGACCTGAACCCAATTGAGAGGGTTTGGGATGAGTTGGACCGCAGAGTGAAGGAAAATCAGCCAGCAAGTGCTCAGCATATGTGGGAACTCCTTCAAGACTGTTGGAAAAGCATTCCAGGTGAAGCTGGAGAGAATGCCAAGAGTGTGCAAAGCTGTCATCAAGGCAAAGGGTGGCTACTTTGAAGAATATATTTTGATTTGTTTTACACTTTTTTGGTTACTACATGATGCCATATGTGTTATTTAATAGTTTTGATGTCTTCACTAATATTCTACAATGAAGAAAATAGTAAAAATAAAGAAAAACCCTTGAATGAGAAGGTGTGTCCAAACTTTTGACTGATACTGTAGATCATAAGGTTAACTTAGAAGACAAAGCATGAACAAAGAGATGTCCATTAGGCCAGAGGCCTAGAATCCTTCCTCCATGGACGGGATACAGGATAAGAGAGAGAACAAAGGCATTTAATTCAGTTTTTAACATCTGATGTAACCTTCTCAACCCAAAACCAACCCCCATTGGCCAATGAAACGATATCAAGTTAACCATGTAATCTGACCACCAAGGCCCAAACTCCACAAGGTGTCACAGCATCTAAGAGCTTGTGTGGGGGATGAGACCAATGTAAGTAAGACAGAATTCATGAGAAGACAAAGAAATTGCATAAGAGTAATTCAGAGTTCACCCTGTACAGATTCAAGAATCCACATAGATCATACATCCATATAGATAGCATCAGAGTTATCCTCAGTGAAGAAGTTTTAGATAGATACCAGACAGTATTATTCTATCACATTCAATAGTTAGTCCTCTGGTTATTGTAAAAGAGAGATACATTTTGGCCCCTCGGAGGGGGATGGGCTGACTAGTCCTTGGGCATTGTCCTTTTGTTTTTGGACCATTTTCCATGCAGTGCCGGGTGACAGAGAACACATAAATTAAGGTCGAGCCTACAAATCCACATCCTTCCCACAAACATATCTCCTTCTCAAAGGGCTAATCTCTAGGGCCCTGAGTTTTTCCTAGTCAGTTCACAACGCCAGTGTCAGGACCCGGTGCGAGAAACAGTCACTAATAATCGTCAGAACCCAGAAGATGAGGCAGACACAGCAGTACTAGAGATGGTGGTTTAATTAAAGAACAAAATCTTCAGGCAAAGAAACTAAATCCACAATGTCCAAAAATAAAGCCAAGAGGCACAAAGTGGAAATCCTCCAAAATACAAAAGAAACTCCACAAAGTGGTAAAAAACAGCAGGGAAAAACAAACCTCAAAAGACTACTCAAATAATACACAAGAACTAAACCAGAGAACCTCTGGAAAATCCAACAAGAGAAATATCTATATAAAACAAGGCTTGGGCTGGGGCTGGGTGCTAACTTACAAACACTGAGCAAGGAACTGAGGAACACACAGGGTTTAAATACTAACAAGGGAATGACCTACAGGTGCAAACAATAATTAGAGCAAGAAAAACAAAAGGTACAAAAAAGGTGCAATGGGGACATCTAGTGACCAAAACCCGAACAGTCTTGGCCAAAACCTGACAGCCAGGAACAACTCATTGCCCCCAAGGTTAAATGTGTTCCAGTGATTTCCAGTCTTTGGCCCAATCAGGGGAGATGCAATTCTAAGTGTTGGCTGTGAAAAGCTGTGAAAGCTACAGAGGGCTTAAGGTTGGACTTGCAGACATTGATCCTCAGAGCCTGACATGTCTGATGTGTTAATGCTCTGAAGAGTATATATTTATGTGGGTACACACACACACACACACACACACACACACACACACACACACACACACACACACACACACACACACACACACACACACACACACACACACACACACACACACACACACACACACACACACACACACACACACACACACACACGCACACGCAGACACACCACTACATCATCCCAACCAAGGCAGTGGAAGGGTTAACACTACCACCTGGCCTCTCATCCTGCATTGTTATCCGAGGCAATAAAGGAAGCCACGTGTGAAGTGTGTGTCTGAGGTGTGTGGCGGAGTGTGTTTTATTTCTTATATCACTGCCAGAGACCATGTGACCCGTGAGTGATATAGAAGTGGAATGTGGAACGCGGAACGCAGATGGACACGGTGTGTCGGTGGAGATACCCTGGAGACAAAAATAAAGCAAGAGCATTTGACTGTAAACCATTATGTTACTCAACAGCTGGAGGTTATAGTACAGGGTACTCACAGAGCCACATTAGACTAGGCTCTTGTTACCGGTTCTCCAATGTGAATCCCTCTCAGGTTTTTAGTGAACTAGTGGGTGGGCTCTGGCAGCACTGTTACATTAAGCCCTATTTTGGCCATGGCAGTTGTGACCGGAGTCCTTTTCAACCGTTCCTGTCACAGTCTATGAGCATTACACTGCACATTAGAACACGGTTCAAGACAAGAGACAGAGAGAGCTAACTAGCCTCCAGTTTAGCATTACAGAACAGCCTTTTTGAATTTCAGAGTGGATTATATTATTTCCAAGAAATCTCTGTTTTCCCTGCGTCTCCTCCTCGTGTGAAGCGTTTCCAAACAACCTCTTTCCTTTCCTCAGCAGCTAGTGAACCAGGGACCACTCCAGTACCTAATCAACACATGCAATGTCGCCTGCCTCCCGCTCGGCCTGCCCGATTAATGAGGGCTTTGGAGAGGCCCAGGCATGGAGTGTGGAGATGACTCGGATGACCAGGCCTATTTAGGCCCAATCAATTTCATCTAGCGCCTGTACTCAGCCATGAGTCACTCACTGCGGAGATAAGACTCAGAAGATATGGCTCCAAAGAAGAAAATTCACTGGCTGGACAAAAAAGGACTGGAAGGCGTTTTGAAATTTGTATAAATGGGTGGTTGTTTAGAGTAGTTACTGGAAACACACACACACACACACACACACACACACACACACACACACACACACACACACACACACACACACACACACACACACACACACACACACACACACAACACACACACACACACACATTTGTTTTACTATCCTTTTGGGGACCAAACAATTGATTCCCATTCAAAATCCTATTTTCCCTAACCTGTACGCTTACTCTTAACCTCACCCTAACTCCTAACCCTAATGCTAATGCTAAACCTAACCTCTAACCCTAATTGTAACCGTAACCCAAACCAGACAGCAAGTAAAAAGTGGTAGTGCCCAGAACCAATTTGGGCTAAACCACACACACAAGAACAATGGCCAACACATGTACAGTATTCACTGGGCTGTAAACACCTGACAGTAGACATGAACAATATCCAATCTAAACACAGAGAGAGATGAGTTTATCATAACACAAACCCCACCATGCCGCTCATTGAGATTCAGTGTGTAGTAAGACAGTGGTGATATTTCCTGGCATCCCAGAAGATGTTTACTGATGAATCATTCCCTGTTTGGCACCTCAGAGGACTAGACCACAGGCCAGGCTTGACCAGGCTTAACAGAGCAATTTACAGGAGCGATTAGGGTTAACTGCCTTGCTAAAAGGCACATCAACAGATTTTTTAATCTAATCTGCTCTGGGTTTCAAACCAGCGACCTCTTGATTACTGATCCAACGCCCTTAATCACTAAGCTACCTTTAGACACAGGATTGAGAAGCCTCCTCTCCCCTAGTAGCTGCCTGCCTGTCTAGTCTATACCACATCTCCCACCTTGACACAGTTTGTTACAACAGCAACATTATCCTGCAGCAACAAGGAAGGTGGATGACTATGTGGATTATAATGCATGGACATTCTAGGGGTTGATCATTTCTTTGTAAGGAAAAATTAATTCTGAAATATCAAAGTGGAAATTACAAAGGCCTTTTTAAACCTCAAATACACTACAAATTAAGATCCTACATCTGTATACCTCTCACCCATTCTCGCTCTCTCTCTCTGTCTCGCTCTCTCTCTGTCTCTCTCTCCCTCTCTCTCTCTCTGTCTCTCTCCCTCTCTCTCTCTCTCTCTCTCTCTGTCTCTCTGTCTCCCTCTCTCTCTCTCTCTCTCTCTCGCTCTCTCTCTCTCTCTGTCTCTCTCTCTCCCTCTCTCTCTCTCTCTCTCTCTCTCTCTCTCTCTCTCTCTCTCTCTCTCTCTCTCCCTCTCTCTCTCTCTCTCTCTCTCTCTCTCTCTCTCTCTCTCTCTCTCTCTCTCTCTGTCTCTCTCTCTCTCTCTCTCTCTCTCTCCCTCTCTCTCCCTCTCTCTCTCTCTGTCTCTCTCTCCCTCTCTCTCTGTATTTTATATTACAGCCTTTTCTCTTCTCTTTCTCCATTCAGCTGTGCCTCTCTCATATTTTGGTGTGAGAGCGAGGAGCGTTCCAGCAGGATGCACTCGGAGGCTTATAGAGTCTGCCTGGCCCTGCCAGCACCAGCTCTGGGTTTGGATAGCTCTGATTGGTCTGTTTCTGTGCCCTGTGAGATGGAGCATCGCCCTTCTGCTCTCTGCTCTCCTCTAGTAATCAGCCACACCACTTCAGCAGCGCTGCATTACGCGAGGCTACACTACGCTAGTCAACACACTTTCCCCCAAACAACAAACAAGTAGCCTAGCTACCAGCGATCAGGCCGGCATTCGACAAGGACTGGACTGTCGCTTGGCTCAGCCAGCTCACAGAGCCAGTCAAATCATCCAGCAAAAGTCTTATAAAATAAATCTTTGCATAGGCCTATATTCACGGTTACTGCCTGCAGAATTGGCCCCGCTGCTTTTTGGATGTGGGTTCTGTGGTTGGCTGTGCGATTGGTGGGTTTGATTGAAGTGAGCGGTCCTGGCTGGAATGAGATGTGGACTGTGACTGACAGACGTGGGCACAAGGACCAGATGCCTTAACTACACCATGTTGTAAACCCAAACAGTAGTCCTGCCAAAACTGCCTGCCCATCTTCTCCTCTGTCTTTTATGAGCATCTAAATGAGCAGCTGTCACTGCCACACACACACACCTATACACACATTCTGCACAGTCCTACAGTATGTATGTATGTATGTATGTATGTATGTATGTATGTATGTATGTATGTATGTATGTATGTAATAATGTATGTATGTATGTATGTATGTATGTATGTATGTATGTATGTATGTATGTATGTATGTATGTATGTATGTATGTACAGTATGTATGTATGTATGTATGTATGTATGTATGTATGTATGTATGTATGTATGTATGAATGATGGGACTTAACTGAAGAATGAATACAGGAGTTCATCAGGACTTTGCTTTTCTCCAACCGATGTGTGCTCTATTTGTCTGATTGTTGTCAAGTGGTTCTAGCACCTTTTGCAATATGCCAGGTCATGTTACGGTGTATATTTATGAACATATGGCAAGTCAATACCTAAATGGAAGGTGGAAAGGACTATTTAAAAACCTGTACTGTCACACCCTGGCCTTAGTTATCTTTGTTTTCATTATTATTTTAGTTAGGTCAGGGTGTGACATGGTGAAGTATGTGTTTTGGTTTGTCTAGGGGTTTGTAGGTTTAATGGGGCAATGTCTTGTCTAGGTGTTTGTATGTCGATGGCTGCCTAGATTGGTTCTCAATTAGAGACAGCTGTGGTTTATTGTCTCTAATTGGGAGCCATATTTAAGGCAGCCATGGGCATCATGTGTTTGTGGGTAATTGTCTATGTGTAGTGTTTGTGTCAGCACTATTTGTCTGTATAGCTTCACGGTCGTCATTTTGTTAGTTTATGTATAGTTGTTCGTTTCTTGTTTTTTCTCTCTTCTAAAATAAAAGAAGCTGTATTTTGCACACGCTGCGCCTTGGTCCACTCTTTCTCAAGAAGACGATCGTGACATGTACAGATTTGTGAGTGGGGGAACAGGTGGAAGAGGGGCACAATCAACAGCACCACCATCATCCCTCTACTAGTACTGCACTTACAAAATATACACATTTATTTACTTACAAAATAGCATGATTCCTGTGAAGAAATGTTTCATTTTTCATGACTATAATTCATGTTAACTTTTACAACTGTTTTAATGTGATTCATTTCTGAGTCATTTGTTTTTAGATATGTTTTCCCAAAACTAGGAGGCTTATTTGTACATTTTTGTGCCGGCTAAAGGGTCTTTGAAGTGAAAGTAGCACAGGGCTGTGCTGTGAAGCCTGACAGCAGAGTAACAATAGGAAAGAGCCCAGAGCACAGTGTGGGTTGTATGGATGGTACCTCAAAGAGAGAAAGAGAGAGCAGGAGAGGAGGGGGATGATGTTTATTCTTTCATTTTTTTCCCTTTGTAGTCAGAGAGAAAAGGTGAGCGTGGGTTTCTTACTCGTGCTCAAAGTGCCTGCCTGCGCTTCACATATTTCATGGCGCAATCTCGGTGTTTGCCTCTCATAGCCTAACCGCTGGGCACACGCTGGTTGAATCAAAGTTGTTTCCACGTCATTCCATTGGGCACAGACGTTGAATGGATGTTGAATGGACATCTGTGCCCAGTGGGTACTTTCTTTCTCTCCCGTCCTCCTTTTTCCTCTCAAAATACACCCTAGGGGAGCTTTATATTGTGACAGCGCCTGGGTCTGTGCTTGAGCCCTATTCAATTATTACACAGGCTAAATCAATCAACAAACTAGCCCTCCAGTAAATGACCAGCCATTTGGAGAACCGTGCACCCTGTCACAGGTGTGGTGCACCCCTCCAGCTGCTGTAAATGGTCTGCCTGGGAGGCTGAGCTAGAGGATGGGGTGCATCCCAGAGAAACACCCTTCTTGGGGCTATCTATTGTGTCTGTTCTGACTGTGTGCCTAGGAGGCTGTTCTCTTTGGGGACTGCCTGGCTGTGACTGTAGAGTGGTGGGGTTCTCCCTGAATCTCTCTCTCTCCCAGCCACACTGGATGTATGTATTATTAAGTTGACCCGCGGTATGTTCAATGTGCTGATGTGTTCGCAGTGGGGGAACACATACCTAAACAAGCTCAAAGTGTGTGTGTGTGTGTGTGTGTGCGTGCGTGCGTATTCCCAGAAACTAATGTTATTGCCTCTCTTTGGTTTCATATCGATGTGTCTCTACAAAGTCCTATTCAAACATCACATTGTAAAACAGACCGTACAACATGAGAGTGAAGATGAAAGATGTATCCACATGCACTATACATATGATTTATTCCTTTACTCCAGGGTCTTAAGTCCAGGGCCACTTTTGACCTGACATCATGCTTGATCGGGGTGAGCAGCATGTATGGCTGATGATGATTTGTTTCTGTGTGTTTCATGGCTGGAGTTTTAACTGTCAAACGCCAGCCTGGGAGCCCAGATCTCTGTCAGAGCAGCTCACTGATACACAACCGTGTCCCGCAGTTAAACCACCTGCTCTTCTAAATGTCACTGGCTGAAGGGTGACTGATGTCGGACACGCTGTAGCTGCACCACTGAAGACCTTTCTCTCTCTCTCTCAACCCCTCTCTGTCTCTCTCTCTCTCCTTTCAGACCCTGTCTTGGACACGTCTGTCACTCAGCCGAAATAGAATCTCACTACTAAGGATCATGGTATACAATCTTAAGCCTTTTGTTGTTTAACAAGGCACAAACTGTCGACTAAGAGCTGCTTATAATTAAGCTTAGAAAAATAAGATGAATCAGTATCTCTGATATTGTCACGGCTTGTCTTCATCCGAAGAGGAGGAGCAGGGATTAAACCAAAATGCAGCGTCTTGAGTTGACATAATTTATTTAAAGAAAAGACGAAAACACGAACTTCACTATAAACTAACAAAACAACAAACGGAGTAGACAGACCTGGACGACGAACTTACATTAAACACGAAGAACGCATGAACAGGAAAACTGACTACATAAAAGAACGAACGTACAAACAAACCTAGACAGTCCCGTATGGTGCAACACACACTGACACAGGAAACAACCACCCACAAACAAACAGTGTGAAAACACCTACCTTAATATGACTCTCAATCAGAGGAAATGAAAAACACCTGCCTCTAATTGAGAGCCATATCAGGTACCCATTAACCAACATAGAAACAGAAAACATAGACTGCCCACCCAAACTCACGTCCTGACCAACTAACACATACAAAAACTAACAGAAAACAGGTCAGGAACGTGACATAACCCCCCCTTAAGGTGCGAACTCCGGGCGCACCAGCACAAAGTTTAGGGGAGGGTCTGGGTGGGCATCTGACCACGGTGGTGGCTCAGGCTCTGGGCGAGGTCCCCATCCCACCATAGACAATCCCAGCTTACGTCTCCCCCTTAGAATGACCACCCTCATTATACACCCACTTAGGTTAAGGGGCAACACCAAGATAAAGGACAGCTCCGGGACGAGGTAGCTCAGGACAGAGAGGTAGCTCAGGACAGAGGGATAGCTCAGGACAGAGGGATAGCTCAGGATAGAGAGGTAGCTCAGGATAGAGGGGCAACTCCGGACTGAAGGACAGCTCCGGACAGAGAGACAGCTCTGGACTGAGGGGCAGTTCTGGATAAATAGCCGCTCTGGGCTGAGGGGCAGCTCATGACTGGCTGACGGCTCTGGACGCTCATGGCTGGCTGACGGCTCTGGACGCTCATGGCTGGCTGACGGCTCTGGACGCTCATGGCTGGCTGACGGCTCTGGACGCTCATGGCTGGCTGACGGCTCTGGACGCTCATGGCTGGCTGACGGCTCTGGACGCTCATGGCTGGCTGACGGCTCTGGAAGATCCTGTCTGGTTTGCGGCTCTGGCAGATCCTGTCTGGTTGGCGGCTCTGGCAGATCCTGTCTGGTTGGCGGCTCTGGCAGATCCTGACTGACGAATGGCTCTAGCGGCTCCTGACTGACTAACGGCTCTGACGGCTCGGGACAGACGGGCGGCTCTAATGGCTCGGGACAGACGGATGGCTCAGACGGCGCTGGGGAGACGGATGGCTCAGACGGCGCTGGGGAGACGGATGGCTCAGACGGCGCTGGGGAGACGGATGGCTCAGATGGCGCTGAGGAGACGGATGGCTCAGACGGCGCTGGGGAGACGGATGGCTCAGATGGCGCTGAGGAGACGGATGGCTCAGATGGCGCTGCGGAGACGGATGGCTCAGACTGATCCTGTCTGGCGGAAGGCTTTGGCTGCTCCTGTCTGGCGGGAGGCTCTAGCGGCTCCTGTCTGGCGGAAGGCTCTAGCGGCTCCTGTCTGGCGGAAGGCTCTGTAGGCTCATGGCAGACGGGCGGCTTTGCAGGCTCATGGCAGACGGGCGGCTTTAAAGGCTCAATACAGACGGGCAGTTCATGCGGCGCTTGGCAGACGGACAGTTCAGGCGCCGTTGGGCAGACGGCAGACTCTGGCCGGCTGAGACGCACTGTAGGCCTGGTGCGTGGTGCCGGAACTGGAGGCACCGGACTGGAGACACGCACTTCAAGCCTAGTGCGGGGAGCAGGGACAGGGCACACTGGACTCTCAAAGCGTACTATTTGCCTGGTGCGTGGTACCGGCACTGGTGGCACCGGGCTGAGGGCACGCACATCAGGACGAGTACGGGGAGAAGGAACAGTGTGTACAGGGCTCTGGAGACGCACAGGTGGCTTAGTGCGTGGTGCCGGAACTGGAGGCACTGGGCTGGAGACACGCACCATAGGAAGAGTGCGTGGAGGAGGAACAGGGCTCTGAAAACGCACTGGAAGCCTGGTGCGTAGTGTAGGCACTGGTGGTACTGGGCTGGGGCGGGGAGGTAGCGCCGGTAATACCGGACCGTGCAAGCGTACTGGCTCCCTTGAGCATTGAGCCTGCCCAACCTTACCTGGTTGAATGCTCCCCGTCGCCCGACCAGTGCGGGGAGGTGGAATAACCCGCACCGGGCTATGTAGGCGAACCGGGGACACCATGCGTAAGGCTGGTGCCATGTAAGCCGGTCCGAGGAGACGCACTGGAGACCAGACGCGTTGAGCCGGCATCATGGCACCTGGCTCAATGCCCAATCTAGCCCTACCAGTGCGGGGAGGTGGAATAACCCGCACCGGGCTATGAACACGTACAGGAGACACCGTGCGCTCTACTGCGTAACACAGCGTCTGCCCGTACTCCCGCTCTCCACGGTTAGCCTGGGAAGTGGGCGCAGGTCTCCTACCTGCCCTTGGCCCACTACCTCTTAGCCCCCCCCCCAAGAAATTTTTGGGGTTTCTTCACGGGCTTCCTTGCTAGCCGGGTACCTTCATAAATCCGGTTTTGAGCTTCATTCTCCGGTTTCCAGCCACGTCTCCTAGCTGCCTCCTCATACCACCGCTGTTGGGCTCTCGCTGCCTCCATCTCCTCACGAGCGCGGCGTTATTCCCCAATGTGCGCCCAGTGTCCTTTTCCCTCTAATACTTCCTCCCAAGTCCATGAGTCCTGATCTCTTGGCCACTGCTCGAACTTGCGCTGCTTGGTTCTGGAGAGGTGGGTGGTTCTGTCACGGCTTTCCTCCTCCTCTTCATCCGAAGAGGAGGAGCAGGGATTAAACCAAAATGCAGCGTCTTGAGTTGACATAATTTATTTAAAGAAAAGACGAAAACACGAACTTCACTATAAACTAACAAAACAACAAACGGAGTAGACAGACCTGGACGACGAACTTACATTAAACACGAAGAACGCATGAACAGGAAAACTGACTACATAAAAGAACGAACGTACAAACAAACCTAGACAGTCCCGTATGGTGCAACACACACTGACACAGGAAACAACCACCCACAAACAAACAGTGTGAAAACACCTACCTTAATATGACTCTCAATCAGAGGAAATGAAAAACACCTGCCTCTAATTGAGAGCCATATCAGGTACCCATTAACCAACATAGAAACAGAAAACATAGACTGCCCACCCAAACTCACGTCCTGACCAACTAACACATACAAAAACTAACAGAAAACAGGTCAGGAACGTGACAGATATGCAACTGCTATCATAGTGCAGAGAGACTCCTATAGGTTTACTCTATTCAACGTGATTAAGTGTATTACATTTTCTTGTGCTGTTTGTTTGCCACTTTCAGGTTGAATTGATTGTTTGTCACAGCATTTTAGGACCCCAAATGCAGACGGGGTGATGGAGAAGCACATACTGTATAGGCTATGTGAAATAATGAATGCGAATATAATACATGATCATTAGTTACGCACATTAAATATGACATTAGCACACAACATCTTGGCATTTTATGCCTGGGAGTTTAATTTTCCCCTGCCGCTAAAGGCTTTTAGTAGAGAATTATCACCGTGGGTCATTTTATGAACAGTTGCCTAAATACCCCGGTGGTGCTTGTTTACCTTTATGAGTTTGCATCTGATCTGCGCGGACACCATATGGCTGTTTCGCAGGTTGCCCACGCGGAACATGAGGCACAGTTTCCCGTCGCGCTGCGAGATCACTGAGTCCTGGCTAAACATAAGCGTCTCTGCGCGCTTCTTGGGCTGGGACATTTTAATGAACATGCAGCCGATCAGAAAGGCGTCCACGATAGACCCCAGCAGCGACTGGAACAAGAAGAGAATGATGCCCTCTGGACATTTCTCCGTTATGTAACGGTAGCCGTAGCCGATGGTGGCCTCGGTCTCTATGAAGAATAGGAACGCGGAGGGGAAGTTGTAAACGTTGGCAACGCAGGGGGTGTAGGACGAGTCGTGGCCATGGTTTATGTCCCCTCTGATGTAGGCGATGATCCACCACATAGAAGCCATGACCAGCCATGCTACTGTATAGGTCAGAACAAAGATAAGTAAGTTCCATCGCCACTTGAGGTCCACCAAGGTGGTGAAGAGGTCGGAGATGTATCGGCTGGTCTCCCCGCCGAGGTTCCCGTGCTGCACGTTGCAACGACCGTTCTTCTCCACGAACCGCTGGCGTTTCTTTTTGACAGGTGCAGTAAAAGCGGCGGTGTCTCGGTTTGTATTCACTACCTGATAGTCCTCCCCAAATTTCCTCCGTAGCGCGGCCATAACTTTATCAGAGTGTGAAAAAAATCACTTGCAGTTTTGATCCATTACTTTGTTGTCTTTGTTTCACAAAGACTTGTTATCTGTAGTGCGTAAAGGTCTCCATGGCCAATAACGCGCTGCGCATGGATCTGGGTATCCTCCTCTAAACAGTGCACTCTTTACAAAAGCTTTTAACCTACTCTCACAGGCTTTAGTTGAACATTTTCCCAAAAGAAAGATATGATGGGTTGGTGTGCCATAAGGAGGTGATGGATATTCACTCGCTGATCCCTCCGCTTTCGATTAAAGTGAGAGTGCGCTCGGGGTAGACTGTCTCCTGAACAGACATGCCCACACTGAGAGCTAGCGAGAGACTGTGTGTGTGTGTGTGTGTGTGTGTGTGTGCAAGAGAGAGAGGGGGGGGGTATTCATATAATTTATCAGCAGATCTTTTTTAAATATTCAAATTAAATATATATGTCATTCAAAAACAGTATTCCTTGAGGAGAGGTAGGCCTGCGGAGAGGATCATTACCAAAAAACAACCACTTGATTAGGCTACGGTAGCCTAATGAAACGCGGGATGGTTGGACCCCATGCAGCCCTCCCCGCCTACCTGCTTTCAAGTCAGGCAATGCCACCTTGCGGACAGAAAACGCACGTACAGTCGTATGAGCGTAACGCAGGGGCCAGTGATTTATTTAGTGGGCCTATGCTTTTCTTTGAGGCCGTCTATTACAACAGTCAAGTAAAAACGGTGTTTATTAATTTACTCCAATTTGCTTTGCAGCGACTTTCATGTGCACTCTATTTCTACACAGCTCCTAATTCAACCCCCTTGCTAATGTAATGGCTCTTCTTTAGTTTCCTGTGGAGAGGCTGTTATTGATTCAAACATACTACAGGCCCTTTTCAGACATGTCCCAGAGGACATCTTCAAAACAGTGGGTAGATTCGACCTTGGCACTTGCTGCTAATCAGCCCAGCACAAAGGAATGTATTGTAACTGCAGAAGATGGCTGAATCCTGTGCATAGTTCTGCTATAATGTTCATTCCTGTTAGTCTGATTCTGCATTGATTGAACTTCATAACCATCTATATGTCTCCGAGACCTGTCTGTCTGTCTGTCTGTCTGTCTGTCTGTCTGTCTGTCTGTCTGTCTGTCTGTCTGTCCGTCCGTCCGTCCGTCCGTCCGTCCGTCCGTCCGTCCGTCCGTCCGTCCGTCCGTCCGTCCGTCCGTCCGTCCGTCCGTCCATTCCACATGGTCACTGATGTCCAGGTCATTTTTATCTACACTGAGTATACAAAACATCCAGAACATCCAGAACATTCACCAGGTGAATCCAGGTGAAAGCTATGACCACTTCAATCCACTTCAATTACTGTAGATGAAGTGGAGGAGACAGGTTCAAGGAGGATTTTTAAACCTTGAGACAATCGAGACATGTATTGTGTATGTGTGCCATTCAGAGGGTGAATGGGAAAGACAAAAGATCGACAGTAAGTGCCTTTGAATTGGGTATGATAATAGGTGCCAGGCACACCAGTTTGTGTGAACTGCAACGCTACTGGGTTTTTCACACTCAACAATTTCCCCTGTGAATCAAAGATGGTCCACCACCCAAAGGACATCCAGCCAATTTAACACAACTGTGGGAAGCTTTGAAGTCAACATGAGACGGCATCCATGTGGAACGCTTTAGACACCCTGTAGAGTCCATGCCTCGACAAATTAAGGCTGTTCTGAGGGGCAAAGGGGGGTGTTCTTAACGTTTTGTACAATCAGTTTATATCAAAACAATTATATACTGTATCACACACACACGGGGCAGTGTCATAGTTTGGTTTAGACTAATTATAGGCCCAACTTATTCTGGCTTTACCTTGTGTTTATAGAGAGAGAGAGCAGTGTGGCTGATGACATTGGTCCGTTCAGCAGAGCAGTTGGATCAGATACATTATCTGTTGCAGTAATACAATCATCTGTTACTGCCATTAACAGGCCCACAAGGAGATAACCAGCTGTTTCACTGTGATTAGTCACTTATGGATAGATTCCCAGTTATCTAACGGACAGATAGACAATGAATGGGTGTGCTGTTGTGTTCAAATGAAATGAGAATGGGTTCCCAGAGGTTAGACACTCAACATATCTTATCGGGAATCCTTTTTTTAACCACCTATAGTACCAGTCAACGTTTGGACACACATACTCATTCAAGGGTTATTCTTTTGTTTTACTATTTTCTACATTGTAGAATAATAGTGAAGACAGCAAAACTATGAAATAACACATATAGAATCATGTAGTAACCAAAAAAGTATTAAACAATCAAAATAGATTTTTGAGTCTTCAAAGTAGCCATCCTTTGCCTTGATGACAGCTTTGCACACTCTTGGCATTTTCTCAACCAGCTTCACTTGGAATGCTTTTCCAACAGTCTTGAAGGAGTTCCCGCATATGCTGAGCACTTGTTGGCTGCTTTTCCTTCACTCTGCGGTCCAAATCATCCCAAATCATCTCAATTGGGTTGAGGTCGGGTGATTGTGGAGGCCAGGTCATCTGATGCAGCACTCCATCACCCTTCTTCTTAGTCAAATAGCCCTTACACAGCCTGGAGGTCTGTTTTTGGTCAATGTCCTGTTGAAAAACAAATGATAGTCCCACTAATATCCAGATGGAATGGCATATCGTTGCACAATGGTGTGGTAGACATGCTGGTTAAGTGTGCCTTGAATGATAAATAAATCACTGACAGTGTCACCAGCAAAGCACCCCCATACCATCACACCTCCTCCTCCATGGTTCACGATGGGAACCACACATGCAGAGATAATCCATTCACCTACTCTGCATCTCACAAAGACACGCCGGATGGAACTAAAAATCTCGAATTTGGAATACAGCAGACCAAAGGACAGATTTACACCGGTCTAATGTCCATTGCTCGTGTTTCTTGGCCCAAGCAGGTCTCTTCTTATTATTGGTGTCCTTTAGTAGTGGTTTCTTTGCAGCAATTTGACCATGAAGGCCTGATTCACCCAGTCTCCTCTGAACAGTTGATGTTGAGATGTGTCTGTTACTTGAACTCTGTAAAGCATATATTTGAGCTGCAATTTCTGAGGCTGGTAACTAATGAACTTATCCTCTGCAGCAGACGTAACTCTGGGTCTTCCTTTCCTGTGGCGAGAGAGCCAGTTTCATCATAGTGCTTGATGGTTTTTGTAACTGCACTTGAAGAAACTTAAGGTCTTGACATTTTCAGGATTGACTGATGGACTGTCATTTCTCTTAGCTTACTTGAGCTGTTCTTTCCATATTATGGACTTGGTCTTTTACCAAATATGACTATCTTCTGTATACAAACCTGCCTTGTCACAACATAACTGATTGGCTCAAATGCATTAAGAATTAAAGAAATTCCACAAATTAACTTTTATTTTTTTTATTTTTTTTATTTTACCCCCTTTTTCTCCCCAATTTCGTGGTATCCAATTGTTAGTAGTTACTATCTTGTCTCATCGCTACAACTCCCGTACGGGCTCAGGAGAGACGAAGGTCGAAAGCCATGCATCCTCCGAAACACAACCCAACCAAGCCGCACTGCTTCTTAACACAGCGCGCATCCAACCCGGAAGCCAGCCGCACCAATGTGTCGGAGGAAACACCGTGCACCTGGCGACCTTGGTTAGTGTGCACTGCGCCCGGCCCGCCACAGGAGTCGCTGGTGCGCGATGAGACAAGGATATCCCTACCGGCCAAACCCTCCCTAACCCTCCCTAACCCAGACGACGCTAGGCCAATTGTGCGTCGCCCCACGGACCTCCCGGTCAGGGCCGGCTGCGACAGAGCCTGGGCGCGAACCCAGAGTCTCTGGTGGCACAGCTAGACCACTGCGCACCTGTTTATTGAAATGCTGGTTGAGAGAATGCCAAGAGTGTGCAAATCTGTCATCAAGGCAAAGGGTGGCTACTTTGAAGATTTTCAAATATAAAACCCTTGCTTGGTTACTACATGATTCCATATGTGCTATTTCATAGTTTTGATGTCTTCACTAAGAGAATAGTACAAATAAAGAAAAACCCTTGAATGAGTCGGTGTGTCCAAACGTTTGGCTGGTACTGTATGTTGAAATAAGAGTATTGAGTCATTGCCAAATATGCTGTATCAGCAACTGAATGTATCAGCAACTGCCAGTTTAAAATGAACGAGTTGGACCTTATTATATTCAATGTTTATTGCTTTCCTCTGGAAAAGAATATCGCAAGACTGACTGATGTAATTTTCCCTCTGGCTTTAAATTATAGTGAGGGAGATATCAAATAAAGAAATTATATGGATTCTTTGCAGGTTTTCGTTGATAGGCCTGTTGAAAACTGTATTAAAAGCATCCATCAGAAATTATACGGCAGATGAATATAATGCGAAGTATTGCTTCCAGCAGCTCCCACAGTGTGTGTGTGTGTGTGTGTGTGTGTGTGTGTGTGTGTGTGTGTGTGTGTGTGTGTGTGTGTGTGTGTGTGTGTGTGTGTGTGTGTGTGTGTGTGTGTGTGTCATGAATATTGAACTGAACTGAACCAGTCTTTATAGCCCCCTAGAGTGACGTCATTTTGAATATTGTATAGCTACCTGTGTGTTTATGCTAGAGACCATCTTGTAGTGTATACAGGGCAATCCCCTCTTTCCGCTGTCAGCCGAGATATAAAGTTTGCGCCCATTCCATAACATGGGGCTTGTGAAAGAAAGCAGCTTTTTTTTTTACATGAAAGGATCCGGATAAGAAAGTCATCACAAAATCAGCTGTAGAACCCAAACCGTTTGAGCTACAAAGTCATATTTCAAAGAGGTCTTCTCACAAAACAGACTGTCCAGACCAAACTGTTGGAGCTATGTCACCAAAATCGAAAGGAGACTCTCACAAACACGAAGGTGTCAGTTGTTTTGCTCTACTACACACACAAGCTTCAGGGGAGTCATCTGAATTTAACCCAGTACTGGGCTGTAGAAATTACAAAAAGTGCATAGGGGGTCAAATGTGCCAAAAATAATGTGACAAAACATAAAATATTTTCTTATCTTTCAGATATAAGGACAGACACTTCAAAACCTTGTTGCTTATTATTTCTTTTTTTTACTTTCTATTTTGCCTTCTGTGAATGTGTTATTCAATGTGTTTATATGGGGTACAGCAGTAAAGGCAAAATTCAATGTTTCATCAAATCATTTTTTAAATCTATATTTGTTTATACCTACAGGGGTCCTAAAATTCCAAATCAAATGCCTGAATGATCAATTTTATGACCCTCTTAAAACAATTCCATATGTTAGCTAAGTAGATAATGCGATCTAAGGGCTTAGAGTAGACCTACAGGGGCACTTTGCCAACTGAGGTTTTTACTATAGCTTTTTACTGAGAACTACTAGGACATAAAGCCCAAACACAAGCCCACCATGAGCCAGAGAAGCCAGGGTCAATGTGCAGACATAGCGATATCCTCCGTGTACAATGTAAAACACCAAATAAGGCATAAATTAGGCCGATACCCGCTAATTATCGAAATCCAGAAAAGAGACGTTAAATTCTACAACCACCTAAAAAGAAGCAATTCCCAAACCTTCCATAACCAAGCCATCACCTACAGAGAGATGAACCTGGAGAAGAGTCCCTTAATCCCCTAAGCAAGCTGGTCCTGGGGCTTTGTTCACAAACACAAACAGACCCCACAGAGTCCCAGGACAGCAGCACAATTAGACCCAAGCAAATCATGAGAAAACAAAAAGATAATTACTTGACACATTGGAAAGAATTTACAAAAAAACAGATCAGACTAGAATGCTATTTAGCCCTAAACAGAGAGTACACAGTGGCAGAATACCTGCCCACTGTGACTGACCCAAAATTAAGGAACTCTTTGACTATGTACAGACTCAGTGAGCATAGCCTTGCTATTGAGAAAGGCCGCCGAAGGCAGACCTGGCTCTCAAGGGAAGACAGGCTATGTGCACACTTCCCACAAAATTAGGTGGAAATTAGGTGGACTTCCTAACCTCCTGCCAAATGTATGACCATATTAGAGACACATATATCACTCAGATTACACAGACCCCTGATTCAAGTATTTTTTTGCCAGATCCTAATTGGTATGTCGAATTTTATGTTCCTTTTGATGGCATAAATTGAAATTGAATTGAGAGAGAGTTGTAGAAACATTAGCCAGAAGTAGTCAGCCAGAGAGCAGGAGACAGTCCACTGGGCTACCAGCCAAGATCTTCTGTCTGGAGGGAGAGAGGCTAGAATCAACACAATCTAATTAGACCCAATCAAGTAGAACAAAATGCACAAACACAGAGATGGAATTAGTGGAAGCATTTGGGATATTTGAAATGGTGTATATGCGTCCCAGTAACATAGTCTCATCAGGGATTTAGTGGTAAAATGTTAGGTGGGTGATACTTCAATGCATTTTTCTGCGAAGGTTGGGTAAACTGTTGAGCAAAAAAAAAGTGGGTAAACTGCATTTACATGTGGTTATCCTCCACTAGACCACTGCTCTTAATCCCAATATAATATTATATTGTAGAAGCAGAACTATCGCAGTACCACAGCAATGTAGACACACAACTAAGATGGTTAATGATGAAATGCTTGAACAGATTTTTTTTTTAATCGTCATGGCAATCATACTTTCTGAAATATCAAAACAAAAGAAAAGCCTTTCAAAATGTCTTAACAGCCATGTTGAGATTTCCTATCCTGTTGTTTGACTGGCAGGGATTTTCCTCAATGAGGAGCTTAGTTTTGCAAATCAAGGCCAGCCACTCAGCCTGGCCTGTCAATCATCCCTCTCTCCTTGGCTTCCAATAATAGACAAAGAATGTAATGTGATATTCAGCAATTCTATTTTGTGCAGATCGTCTCTCGTGTTGGGTGGATCTGGGGGGGAGGAGAGACAAAGGAACAGAGGAAGGGAGACAGAGGAAAGACATAGTAATGTAATGCACTGAATTATAGATGAGTAAAGAGAATTGATAGCCATCTATGAGCAGTTTGTCACGTGACCCCGCAAGTTGCCTTAAATACCAGATGAGGTAATGATGTCTGAGTCCCAAAGTGGCACCCTATTCCATATTTAGTGCACTAGTGCTCTGGTCAGAAGTCATGTACTATTAAGGGAATAGGGTGTCATTTGGGACTTAGATGATTGTCACGTTCCTGACCTGTTTTATGTTATTTTTGTATGTGTTTAGTTGGTCAGGGCGTGAGTTGGGGTGGGCATTCTATGTTTTGTGTTTCTATGTTTAGGTCGTTTGTAATTAGCCTTATATGGTTCTCAATCAGGGACAGGTGTTTTACGTTTTCCTCTGATTGAGAACCATATATAGGTTGGCTGTTCACACTGTTTGTTTGTGGGTGATTGTCTTCCGTGTCTGTGTATGTGCACCACACGGGACTGTTTCGTTTGTTCGTTCGTTTGATGTAGTCCGTTCCTGTTCGTGAGTTCTTCGTGCATTTATGAAAACCGTTACAGAATCACCCACCAACCAAAGACCAAGCGGCGTGGGAGAGCGCAACAAAGAAACCAGGACTCGTGGACATGGGAGGAAATATTGGACGGAAAAGGACCCTGGGCTCAGACAGGGGAATATCGCCGCTCTGTTGAAGAGAGGGAGGCAGCTAAAGCCCAGGAGCGGTGGTTTGAGGAGGCAGCAAGGAGACGTGGCTGGAAGCCTGTGAGTAAACCCCAAAAATGTCTTGGGGGGGGGCTAGAAGGGAGAGTGGCGAAGTCAGGTAGGAGACCTGCGCCCACTCCCTGTACTTACCGTGGAGAGCGAGAGTACGGGCAGACACCGTGTTACGCAGTAGAGCGCATGGTGTCTCCTGTACGTGTGCATAGCCCGGTTCGGTACATTCCAGCTCCACGTATCGGCCGGGCTAGATTGAGCGTTGAGCCGGATGTCATGAAGCCGGCTCTACACATCTGGCCACCAGTGCATCTCCTCGGGCCGGCTTACATGGCACCAGCCTTACGCATGGTGTCCCCGGTTCGCCTACATAGCCCGGTGCGGGTTATTCCACCTCCCCGCACTGGTCAGGCGACGGGGAGCATACAACCAGGTAAGGTTGGGCAGGCTCAGTGCTCAAGGGAGCCAGTACGCCTGCACGGTCCGGTATTTCCGGCGCCACCTCCCCGCTCCAGCCCAGTACCACCAGTGCCTACACCACGCACCAAGCCTCCTGTGCGTCTCCAGAGCCCTGTGCGCACTGTTCCTTCTCCCCGCACTCGCCCTGAGGTGCGTGCCCTCAGCCCGGTACCTCCAGTTCCGGTACCACGCACCAGGCCTATAGTGCGCATCGAGAGTCCAGTGTGTCCTGTTGTTGTTCCCCGCACTAGCCTGAAGGTGCGTGTCCTTAGCCCGGTACCTCCAGTTCCGGCACCACGCACCAGGCTTCCAGGGCGTCTCCAGAGCCCTGTACGCACTGTTCCTTCTCCCCGTACTCGCCCTGATGTGCGTGCCCTCAGCCCGGTACCACCAGTGCCGGTACCACGCACCAGGCCTATAGTACGCCTTGAGAGTCCAGTGTGCCCTGTTGTTGTTCCCCGCACTAGCCTGAAGGTGCGTGTCTTTAGCCCGGTACCTCCAGTTCCGGTACCACGCACCAGGCCTACAGTGCGTCTCAGCCGGCCAGAGTCTGCCGTCTGCCCAGCGGCGCCTGAACTGCCCGTCTGCCCAACGGCGCCTGAACTGTCCGTCTGCCCAACGCCGTCTGAACTGTCCGTCTGCCAAGCGCCGCATGAACTGCCCGTCTGTATTGAGCCTTCAAAGCCGCCCGTCGGTACTGAGCCTTCAAAGCCGCCCGTCTGCCATGAGCCTGCAAAGCCGCCCGTCTGCCATGAGCCTACAGAGCCGTCCGCCAGACAGGAGCCGCTAGAGCCTTCCGCCAGACAGGAGCCGCTAGAGCCTTCCGCCCGACAGGAGCCGCTAGAGCCTTCCGCCAGACAGGAGCAGCCAAAGCCTTCCGCCAGACAGGATCAGCCAGAGCCTTCCGCCAGACAGGATCAGCCAGAGCCTTCCGCCAGACAGGATCAGCCAGAGCCTTCCGCCAGACAGGATCAGCCAGAGCCTTCCGCCAGACAGGATCAGCCAGAGCCGTCAGCGAGCCATGACCAGCCAGAGCCGTCAGCGAGCCATGACCAGCCAGAGCCGTCAGCGAGCCATGACCAGCCAGAGCCGTCAGCGAGCCATGACCAGCCAGAGCCGTCAGCGAGCCATGACCAGCCAGAGCCGTCAGCGAGCCATGACCAGCCAGAGCCGTCAGCGAGCCATGACCAGCCAGAGCCGTCATCCAGCCATGACCAGCCAGAGCCGTCATCCAGCCATGACCAGCCAGAGCCGTCATCCAGCATTAAGCCATCATCCAGCCAGGATCCGCCAGAGCCAGCCAGCCAGGATCCGCCAGAGCCAGCCAGCCAGGATCCGCCAGAGCCAGCCAGCCAGGATCCGCCAGAGCCAGCCAGCCAGGATCCGCCAGTCATTCTGGTGTTGCCCCTCATTCTGGTGTTGCCCCTCATTCTGGTGTTGCCCCTCATTCTGGTGTTGCCCCTCATTCCGGTGTTGCCCCTCATTCCGGTGCTGCTCCTTATCCTGGTGATGCCCCTTAATTTAGGTGGGGTTATTTGGAGGGTGGTCATTGTGAGGGGGATAAAGAAGCGGGGATTTATTATGGTGGGATGGGAACCACGCCCAGAGCCTGAGCCGCCACCGTGGACAGATGCCCACCCAGACCCTCCCCTAGACTTTTGGTGGTGCGTCCGGAGTTCGCACCTTGAGGGGGGGGTTCTGTCACGTTCCTGACCTGTTTTATGTTATTTTTGTATGTGTTTAGTTGGTCAGGGCGTGAGTTGGGGTGGGCATTCTATGTTTTGTGTTTCTATGTTTAGGTCGTTTGTAATTAGCCTTATATGGTTCTCAATCAGGGACAGGTGTTTTACGTTTTCCTCTGATTGAGAACCATATATAGGTTGGCTGTTCACACTGTTTGTTTGTGGGTGATTGTCTTCCGTGTCTGTGTATGTGCACCACACGGGACTGTTTCGTTTGTTCGTTCGTTTGATGTAGTCCGTTCCTGTTCGTGAGTTCTTCGTGCATTTATGAAAACCGTTACAATGATGTGAGATCTGTTTTCCTGCTGTCTCAGTCGGACCTGTAGTGGGGTAATACTTATCATATGATATTATATATATATATATATATACCTCACAAGCGACCTGTGATAAAACTATGCCATTTGTATGTTAACAAAGACTATTAAACGGAATATCTGACTCCATAAAGATGATTTAGCAATGTGCAAGAGACTATTGATGAGTTACAGTAATAGAAAGGTCAAGAAAGGTCTGAGAATGGAATTCTAAGGGAAAATAGATTTAATATCATTGTAAAATGAACGTTACATTATACAATGCATACAGCTTCAGTTACAAATCATTAACAACCATTACAAGGCATTATTCTAGGCACGATCAGAGAGGGGGAGAGAGAGAGAAGTCATAGCTTGAAAGGCCATGCCCCCAAGAGTCCTTGGGGAGGAAAGAGAGAAGTGTATCTCACCAGCGACAGGTCAGGAACAAAGAAAAAGAGACAACGAATCCAAGACCCCTTTATAACATCTGAGTTGTTTGGATTCACAATCTGAGTTGTTGACCAATAGTATTACTGTAAAGTTAACCTCCAATCAGCTATTAGACCTAGAGAATGTAAAGACAACTGAACCTCTGCTTCATAGACCTGTGACAGAATGGGGGATGTCAAGAGCAACACAAAGAGGGCTGAATTCCTAAGACAACACAAAGGAAATCCTTGCATACAGTGTAAATAGTCACTTGGGGGAGCTAGGCCACCCTACAGACATGTTCATCCTTGATCGGCAAGGACAGCTTGCAGGTAGGTACAGACTAGCTCTCTCCTCAGTCTTCTCTGCACAGAGAGAGGATCGGTTTACCTGGGGGTGCAGTGGTGGTGAAGCCTCTGACGCCTTTCTGTCCCATCCGCAACCTTAACTTAACCGCTGGGCTGGAAGGAGACAGTGATGGAAAGCTGATCTTTATCTACACTCAAACTGACAATACAATGAAAAAATATTTGCAACTGCACAATTAGAAAAGATGGTGCTATCTAGAACCTGAAAGGGTTCTTCGCCTGTCCCCACAGGAGAACCCTTTGAAGAACCCTTTTTGGTTCCAGGTATAACCCTCAGTAGTGGAAAAAGTACCCAATTGTCATACTTGAGTAAAAGTAAAGATACCTCAATAGAAAATGACTCAAGTAAAAGATACCCAGCAAAATCTACTTGAGTAAAATTCTAAAAGTATTTGGTTTAAAATATACGTATCAAAAGTATCAAAAGTAAAAGTATAAATAATTAGAAATTCCTTATATTACAGTTTTTTTCTATTGCTAACATCCATTAGTCAAAACTGAAGTCACATTGTCAAAACTCTTCACACAGTCAGCGAATCAGAAGTGTATGTGGACCAAACTGTGAATTATTGTTCATTGCTTTCACACAAAATGCATTAAATGACCACATTCTCTGAAATCCATGAACACTTTTCTCATTCATACTCCACCACCGGCAAAACTATATATTTGCAGCACGTTTTCAAATGCTACGCACTGTTTCCAAAACTGTTAAAAACAAATTCAAAACAGAAGGATGGCAAATGTCGTGCATTTCTGCAGTAACCAGATTGAAACATATAGAAAATCTCAGCAGAATATTTAATAATTCCAAACACAGCTGATTGTCACGCCCTGACCTTAGTTATCTATGTTTTCTTTATTATTTTGGTTAGGTCAGGGTGTGACGAGGGTGGGTATGCTTGTTTTGTATTGTCTAGGGGTTTTGTATGTCATGGGGTGTTTGTAAGTCTATGCATATGTAGGTCTATGGTGGCCTGAATTGGTTCACAATCAGAGGCAGCTGTTTATTGTTGTCTCTGATTGGGGATCATATTTAGGTTGCCATTTTCCCTTGGGTATTTGTGGGTTCTTATTCTATGTTTAGTTGCCTGTCTGCACTAGCCATATTAGCTTCATGGTTCGGTTTGTTATTTTGTTCAGTGTTCATTCTTTAAATAAAGACGAATGTACGCTTATCACGCTGCGTCTTGGTCTCCTCCTTACGACGGCCGTGACACTGATTGCAATTTCAGTTTAAAGCCTACCCAAGTATCCATCTTTCAGTCTCGTTATCAAACAGACAAAAGAGAATGGCTTCGGAATGGTTTAGTTTGGAAACATGGATGAAGGAAGACAGGTTGGTGGGGAAAGAAGAGTGGCAGGGAGCGGGAGAATGCATGGAGGACAAAGGAGAGGAAGACCAAGAGCGGTGGTCTCTGATGAGATAAGGACCACAATTATTGACCATGTTGTAAACAATGGTCTCTCTTTGAGAGAGGCCGGTTTAAGGGTGCAACCAAATCTGCAGCGTTCAACAGTTGCATCAATAGTACGAAGGTTCCAGCAAAACAACAGGTGAGATGTGCATCCTTCAATGATAATTGAACTACATAAAACAGTACAATACAGTATGTTCACATTTTTACATGTACTGCCATTTTGAAATATATCGATTGTTTTGTGTTTTTCAGTAGGATCCAAAGGTTGCCTCCCACAGGAGGGAGAGGCAGAATATTATCAGATGTGCAGGAAATTGCCATTGTTGACATGGTAATTGGCAACAATGCAATAAAACCACTGGAAATTCGGGACAGAGTGCTGGCAGACAATATCACTTTTAGGAATGTGAATACGGTCAGCAGCATTGACAATTGCCAGAGTCCTAGAGAAACATAAAATAAGGATGAAGCAGTTGTACCCTTTGAGAGAAACAGTGAATGTGTGAAAGAACTCCGGTATCAATATGTCCAGGTAAGATGTCTGTTCAATAACCAAACAGGGTACATACACAGCTATGCATAATGTAAAGTACTGCAAAACTGTGGATTTACTCTATTTTAGAGTAATAAAGATGGAAGCCAGGCAAACTGCACATACATTCATCTTTGTGGATGAAGCTGGAACCTGGCAAAAACACGCTGCAGGGGAAGAAATGTAATTGGACAGAGAGCAACCGTGGATGTCCCAGGCCACAGAGGAGCTAACATCACAATGTGTGCAGCACTGTCCAATGATGGTTTGCTGTTACACAAACTACTCACTGGCTCTTACAATACAGAGGCTCATTTCTTTTCCGGATTACCTGTATATTCGACTTGTGCCAGCGGAGAAGAGAAGGGCGGAAACTCCCCTACCTTCGTTGTTGTGTGGGATAATGTGGCATTCCACCACTCTGCTGCAGTCACAGACTGGTTTGCTGCACATCCCAGGATGTCAGTACTATTCCTGCCTCCATACTCCCCCTTCCTAAACCCCATAGAGGAGTTTTTCTCTGCGTGGAGGTGAAAGGTTTATGACCACCATTCACATGACCAGATGTCCTTACTGGATGCTATGAATGTGCGGTGTAGATACACTTCTCCTGAAGACTGCCAGGGTTGGATTAGACATTCCAGAAGATACTTTCCAAGATGCATCGCCAGAGACATAAGATGTGATGTTGATGAGAACTTGTGGCCAAATGCAGGAGAGAGGGAGAACTAGAACCCTCACAGTACTGTACAGTATGAATGATTATACTATACATGTTGTTGTTTTTTGTAATTATTATTGCAGCCCTGAATTTCAGGATTTTTTTTGTTTCAACTTTTTATTTTTCACAAGTGAATTAGTAGATGCAAAGATATAGAAAAAATAAAGGCTATTGAAGCAAAGTGCTGCATTACTGATTCATTATTGTTACATATACTTTAGTACAGTCAATAAAGTGAAAAGGTGCTATTCTTTGTCACGTCTGCTTCCAACTCACACTCATACATGTAGATACCCTGAATGCAGATCACTTTCCATCTCACACATAGATCTCCTGAACGCAGCTCACTCTCCAGATCCCAATCACCTGAATTCTGATCACCTGTTCACACACCTGTATGTCATTATCACACTTATTTAGTTCAGTTCTTTGCGATATTGTTTGTTTTTGACACACTTCTCTTCGGAGCGCTGGTTTTCCTGTCATGTACTCATCCCGTGTTGGATAATTTTTGCCTGCGTCACTAATGACGCCTTTTGCCTATTCCTTGCCTATTCCCTGCCTGTACCATAGCCTATCAGATTTCCTGTTATTCACCTATTGCCTGATCTCCCGGATGACATTACTAGCCTTTTCCCTGCCTATACTGTTGCCTTTTGGACCTCTGTGTATGACCTGCTGCCTGCCCCTGGACCCAGCTACCTGTCTCCTCCTGTGGTCCTTTACATTAAACACCTGCTGCGCCCTGCGCTTGAAACCAGCTCTCTGTCTCTCTCGTGTTCATTACATTATTCTTTAATGAAATACTGATTTATGTGAAAAATCATTCAAACTATAAAGAGAAAAGTTAAGTTATGTAATGCTCCCTGTTAGTGCTTTTTAGGTCAGTGTGTTATGAGTGACAATGTATGCTTTCTAAGTGAGAATTGTTGCCAGTGTTATGGTCGAACGAGCTTATTTTGAGACATGTATGAAGTGTTATGGTGGTGTGAGTGAGTTTTGGAGGTGAGATTAACTGTTTGGCCAAGATGCATGTTGGTAATGCAGACTGTGAAGAGTTTTGAAAAAGTGGCTTCAGTATTGACTGATGCTTGTTAGCAGTTGAAAAAAAACTAAGCAAAACAGATGGCAACATTTTCTTGTTTTTTAAATTTAAGGACAGCCAGAGGCACACTCCAACATTCAGACATAATTTACAAACAAAATATGTGTGTTAAGTGAGTCCGCCAGATCAGAGGCAGTAGGAATGACCAGGGATGTTCTGTTGAGTGCGTGAATTGGACCATATTCCTGTCCTGCTAAGCATTCAAATTGTAATGAGTACTTTTGGGTGTCAAGGAAAATGTATGGAGTAAAAAGTACAATATAAAATATAAATATATAAAACAAGTAAAGTACATTTACCTCAAACTACATAAGTAGTAGTTTAAAGTATTTTTACTTAAGTACTTTACACCACTGATAACCCTTTTGGGTTCCATAGAACCAATTCCACAGAGGGTTCTACCTGGAGCCAAAAAGGGTTCCCATATTGGGACATCCGAAGGACCCTTTTGGAACCCTTTTTTCTAAGAGTGTGTGTGAGGGTGTTGGTCCCAGAGTGTGTCTCACAGTATGTGGTAGAAGTGTATGGTAGTACTGTTAAAGAGATGTCTTGCTCTGCATACGGATGATAAAAATCAACCAAACGCCCACATTGATCACCTGTCTCCTGTATATCTTCAAGCAGTGGCCCTGATGAACGTTCTGTTTAATGGAGGGGAATGTTTCATGTATGCCCATAAATGTACATTCTCACCATCTAATCTCTTATCATCCCATAGATCGCTGCACAACAGCCATATGCACTCCAGCCTAGCATTGTGCCACACCGCTGAATTTGATTATTAGAGAAGTCTTAATGCATATTTAAATGCTTTGAGATGACAAGTGATTTGAAATATACAGCTGCTGTCAGCAATATGGGTTGTTATCAGGAATATATTAAGACGGGGGGAGGGCAGTGTGGCACACATCAAAAGGCAACCCACTGACCCTCTGCATTAACTCATACGTCTCTATTTCAATGATGCTCTCCACTGAATTAATTGGGTTGTTAACACAGGCAATTAGGAGTGCAGCTGAGACCAGAGGAAAAGGGGGATAGAGTCTGATGAGTGGTGGTTAGATATATACACATTAATTCACACAGCCAGTAGATCTATGGGGCTCTTATTCATAAACACATTCAGAGATGCCGCATCACTTCAGAGAATGTCTCTAATGATTGTTCCTCCCTTGGCTAGTTTGAAATTTGTTGTTAGTAGGCTATTCTTGTCCCTTCTCTCTTTTATTTTATTTTCTTATTTTCAGGGCCACTACTTGTTCTTATTAAGGGTCACTCTGTTCACAGGAGACCAGACCACTGTGACTAATTAGTCGAAGCTATTTCAGGAATGTATTTATTTTGTGCTAAATATGCCACAATATCCATGCAGCATAGTATCATTGAATAGCAGAGCTCTATCAATGTACACTTTTAAGAGATGGTGATGTGTCCTATTTCTTCAGTAATTGGGACCCAGGGGGACAGTCACAGTTTTGAAACGTGTACGCAATGAGGGAGGTGAAATATCCTCAAGGCTGGAACATAGTTTTAAGAAACCATTATTCACACGGTCAATTGTTTATTTTATTTGTTTACCTAGGTTTCAGTAAATAACTCATTAGATATTGTGGATGTATAGTCTACCCTAAATGTAGAATGTTTTATTCAAATTTTAATCTGATCATTAATCTGGTTTAGGTAGTTAAAAGGCATTAGGCCTATCAATTATGCTAACACACATAAAATGAATGAAATCCAAATTACACTTATATTTCTGTCGAATTTGGCGTACGTAGGCAACAGTGTTGTTCAAAATGATAATGCATATGTCCCCGCACTGCGTGTTTGTTCCCGGCCCAGTGCTCCCCTGTCCCAGATCAAAGCGTCCGTCTGTGACTCTTCGCAGGACCCGTCCGCTATACCCATAATTCCCCGCGCTGAGACAAAATGAAGGAATACAGCCTCTGCGGGAGAACAATGTTTGGGCTCTAAAGATTTAAACGGACGACCAAAGGTGAAATATACCAACCGAAAGAGCTATTGGTGGTCATGCACTGGTAAGATAAAAGGAAATATTTATTTTGGGCGAGTTTAAATATGTGAAACTCCGGCAAGAGTGTGGGACAGACAACAAAGCGCAACGCTAGATAGCATACCGTTGCTGGAGCCGAGCATCAATTGTTCGCTTGAGTTGCATGGGCCATTTGTTATGGGTACGTCGCACATTATGCTCAGTTATGGTTTCTTTCAGTCCTCACCCAATGCCTATTAGAGGTTAAACTTGTTTATATCAACCGTATCAACTGTTTAAATTATTTAGCCAGGTATTATGTATTTCATAACCGAAAAATTAAAATGAAGCGCTCGAAATATGTTGACGAATGACAACACATCGTGTTGTGTGAAATCGCTTGCGCGTGCATACACCTTCTCGCAAGTTTGTCAATCAAAATTATTTTAGAATGAATTCCATAACTTACAATCGATGTAGGACTACGTCAGGCGAGAACGTCAGATCCTCACATGTTTGGTGTTAAGTTCAGTGTATGGTCTCATTTATTTTACCGAGTATAACTGTTATACAGATGGCCATATTGGCTAATAATTGCATGATCCTGCATCACAAAGGGCCTGGCAGGCTGGTTAGCCAAATGGCTAATTGTTTGGTGGCTAGCCAGACGTTAGCAGTAGCTAGCTATCGGTATTTCTAGCTCCAGTGAATGACACTAGATGAATAAATCACAGCTGGGCGCTGAGAACCGATTTGTCGCGTACTTCATTATTTTTGAACACTCAAATTTTAATTTTCAACTAACGCTTACTACATTACATACCATTTTGCTGTAGCATGTTACATATGCATCTGTTAGCTAGCTGTTAGCTTTATTTGGTATCAGCGTGCTAGCAAGTTGCATCCAATGCAATTGCAAAAGAGCTAGGCTAGCTAGCTATGCTGGTGGAGACAATGAAGTTCAGAGAGACGATTAAGTTATTCGTGATAAATCTGAAACTATTCAAATGAACTGTGTTTTGTGAATGAAAACACACCATTGAAAAGCCATTCAACTGAATACAATACATTGGCTAAGTAATGGTAGTCTGGACAATGTTACAATTATGAAATTGCTGCTTGAAATATTTGTTTATAGCTATTTCACCCGGAGTTAGGCTATATCAATGCATCTGATGTTTTCCTCAAGGTGATGCACTGGTTTTGGATGCTGTTCCTCTCATTCCAAAAACTCCATTTTGATTTGCCTTTTGGAATCCTCTCATTCCTCGTGGCATTGTAAAATAGCACAGCAGCAGAGACATGACTAACCTCAGTCATCTCAAATTTCATGGTATGAAGGTAGCTAGCTAGCTTAGAAAAGTGTTAATTTTGAACAGAGAGTTGTATCTTTTGAGATAAGCCTAATCTTCCTGTAGCTATACACGGGTATATTACAGAGCTAACGTTTTGCATTATACCCATGATATCAGTTTTATTTTGCTTCATGTTAGAGTATTTCGGTGGCTAGTACTGGCTACTCTTGCTTGGTTCGTTAACTTTAAAGCCCATGTTTGATGGGTGTCCTATGATGATGACGACCTGTAGTCACAGAATAAAATGCAGAAAATGACCTTCCCACTACCTGTAGAACCTAACTGGGCTCTCACCTCTTTTTAGTTAATTAGCCTAGTCCTCAAATAGGATGACAGATTAACACGCAGCTTCAGGTTCATTCCACTCTCTCATAGGATGTCAGGGTTGAACATATTATAGGCTATACCTTTTACCCAGGTTAATTTAGCTGCATCTGAGATTGACTGAAGGCTTTCTAAAAGTAGCCTTCTACTTCACCATGTTTTTAGGATACCATAATTCACAAAAGTCAGAATCCAGACCGTGGCTGTTTTGTTGTTGACCCACACACCCTCATTATTAATCCGGCTAAGCACTTGATGGGGAGATCAGAGCCGGGCATGAAACTGATTCCTCAGGGACTGCCCATTGTAACAATGCTGCTCTGTGTCTGGACTAGAGGTCGACCGATTATGATTTTTCAACGCCGATACCGATTTATTGGAGGACCAAAATAAGCCGATGCCGATTAATCGGCCTATTTATTTATATATGTGTGTATTAATGAAAATTACAATTCTTAATGAACACTTTTATTTTAACTTAATATAATGCATCAATAAAATCAATTTAGTCTCAAATAAATAATGAAACCTGTTCAATTTGGTTTAAATAATGCAAAAACAAAGTGTTGGAGAAGGTAAAAGTGCAATATTTGCCATGAAAAAAAAAAAAGCTACTGTTGGAAGTTCCTTGCTCAGAACATGAGAACATATGAAAGCTGGTGGTTCCTTTTTAACATGAGTCTTCAATATTCCTAGGTAAGAAGTTTTTAGGTTGTGGTTATTATAGGAATTTATAGGACTATTTCTCTATACCATTTGTATTTCATATACCTTTGACTGTTGGATGTTCTTATTGGCACGATAGTATTGCCAGCCTAATCTCGGGAGTTGATAGGCTTGAAGTCCCGTGTGGCTCAGTTGGTAGAGCATGGCGCTTGCAACGCCAGGGTTGTGGGTTCAATTCCCACGGGGGGACCAGGGTTCAATTCCCACGGGGGGACCAGGATGAATATGTATGAACTTTCCAATTTGTAAGTCGCTCTGGATAAGAGCGTCTGCTAAATGACTTAAATGTAAATGTAAGTCATAAACAGTGCAATGCTTGAAGCAAAGCGAAGAGCTGCTGGCAAATGCAGGAAAGTGCTGTTTGAATGAATTCTTATGAGCCTGTTGCTGCCTACCACCGCTCAGTCAGACTGCTATATCAAATCATAGACTTAATTATAATATAATAACACACAGAAATACGAGCCTTAGGTCATAAATATGGTCAAATCTGGAAACTATCATTTCAAAAACAAAACGTTTATTCTTTCAGTGAAATACGGAACCATTCTGTATTTTATCTAACGGGTGGCATTCCTAAGTCTAAATATTGCTGTTACATTGTACAACCTTCAATGTTATGTCATGATTATGTACAATTCTGGCAAATTAAATAGTCTTTTTAGGAAGAAATGGTCTTCACACGGTTCGCAACGAGCCAGGCGGCCCAAACTGCTGCATATACCCTGAATCTGCTTGCAAGAGATGTGACACAATTTCCCTAGTTAAAATAAATTACTGTTAGCAGGCAATATTAACTAAATATGCAGGTTAAAAAAATAAATACTTGTGTATTGATTTTAAGAAAAGCATGGATGTTTATGGTTAGGTACACATTGGTGCAACGACAGTGCTATTTTTGCGAATGCGCTTGTTAAATCGTCACCCATTTGTCGAAGTAGGTTGTGATTCAATGATAAATTAACAGGCACCGCATCGATTATATGCAACGCAGGAGAAGCTAGATAAACTTGTAATATCATCAACCATGTGTAGTTAACTAGTGATTGTTAAGATTGATTGTTTTTTACAAGATACGTTTAATGCTAGCTAGCAACTTACCTTGGATCCTTGCTGCACTCGCGTAACAGGTAGTCAGCTTGCCACGCAGTCTCCTCGTGGAGTGCAATGTAATCGGCCATAATCGGTGTCCAAAAATGCCAGATTACCGATTATGAAAACTTGAATTCGGCCCTAATTAATAGGCCATTCCGATTAATCGTCGACCTCTAGTCTGGACAGTTAATTTATTTCATGTGAGTTGGTGTCAGCAGCACATGTAAACAAAAATAAACCATCATAGATCACTGATGGAAAATCCACCCAGTCAATGTTTCCTTTCCACTCATCCAGGAGTGCTGCGCTTTGGCTTCACCCTGTTCTCCTCTCAGCATACGTTGCATAAACACAGTTATCTGGGGAGATATACATTTTTAGAGCAGAAGACACATTTCTGTTCGCGGTAACATATGGACAATAAAGTTGGATTGCATTGTACTTCAGCTCCTGCTCTTTCTTCCCCAGGATGGTTCCGGTTGGCTCCCTGTAGTTGAATCTGCCCATCACCACCAAGTTCATCATGAGCATCATTCAAGACAAACTAGGTAATGACTTCCTGCGCTCCAATGGGAGCATGGACTCCAACTTCTCCCCTGGCATGATCATGTTCAGTCACCTGCCCCCTGTGACCAGCTTCACCCGGCTGGCTGCCCAGTCTGTTATGCAGGACCTGCCAGGCCCCCACGAGATGATCCTGAAGAAGGAGCGGGACTCTCCAGACTGCAGCATGGGTGCCCTGGGGGGGTATGGAGGGGTGGGGGACTATGTCCATGCCATGGACATCAAGCAGGAGAAGATGACAGAACATGACTACCGTCTGCCGCTGTACCCTGGAGGCCCGGGGAAGAGCACAGAGCTCCCGGAGGTGTCCATGGGCAACCACCAGAACTTGCTGGTGTATGACCTTAGCCAAGGCAACGTAAGGCCTTCTGACGCATTGATACTTCTGGGCTGGTTTCCCATACACACATTAAGCCTAGTCGTTGACTAAAAAGCATTCTCAATAGAGATTCTCCATTGAAAGAGCTTTTTAGTCCAGAACTTAATCTGTGTCTGGGAATCCAGACTGTAATGTTGTTCTTTAGACCAGAGAATTCAAGGCAAGGCACCACACCATAGTAGGGATTTAAAAAAAATCTTAATTGTATCACAATCAACTTTTACCAGTCATTTGTGTCTACATTCAACTTTTTGGTATTACACATTTTCATACATATTTTATTTAAATATGCAAATTGGGCAATATTTCATTAAATATGCACATGCTTGCATATCAAGCAAATCCATTTTTCTGGACACTGGATGAAGTCAGCCTCAAAATTTTGGTTTCATTTTAAGACACTCTAGGACCGGACTTGTCCAGAGCAGATTGTGGGTAAATACTATTTTTTCATCTTCCTATCTGTAAAATACTAAAGACATAGATGTACGTAAAAAGCATTTTTGGCCAATTTTTCCCAACAAGATCTTACCTAGATTAAAAGATGGACCAGATATCAACAATTTCCTCTGGGCAAGTCTGGTGACTATCTAATCATAACCATACAGCTTTTGGTGAAAGCAGATGCTTCTGAAGCTGAGGAAAAAGAGTTGGCGTGTGGGAAGAGTCTGACTTTTGGTCAATTGCAGTTAAAGAAAAGTCCAGTGAAATTAGGCTGTCAAATGCTTATTTAGACCCAATCACCATCTCTTCAATGTAAGTTACTATATAGTCCAGTTTGTAACATTCTCTACGAAATGGGCTTTTAAATTGTGTAATTCAATCTAGTGAGCTTTGAAATGAGCGGTTCAAATTAATAAAAATGTTGATGACTAGTATGAGAAACTAAAAGTATACATTTTCATCTAGCTTGACATTTTTATATAGATTTTTGGAAAATACTTTTCCAGCCAAAGAGAGGAGTAACAAAAAGCAGAAATAGAGATAAAATTAATCACTAACCTTTGATGATCTTCATCAGAAGACACTCATAGGCCTTCATGTTACACAATACATGTATGTTTTGTTCGGTAAAGTTCATATTTATATCCAAAAATCTGAGTTTAGGCGGGACGCTACTGTCTCACTTGGCAAAAAGTCTGCGAAAATGCAGAGCACCAAATTCAAATTAATTACTATAAAAATTACTATAAAAATTAAACTTTCATTAAATCACACATGAAAGATGCCAAATTAAAGCTACACTGGTTATGAATCCAGCCAACATGTCAGAATTCAAATAGGCTTTTCGGCGAAAGCAAATGATGGTATTATCTGATGATAGCACCATTGTAAACAAAGAGAGATACGCATATTTCAACCCTGCAGGCGCGACACAACGCAGAAATAAAAAATATAATTCATGCCTTTGACGAGCTTCTGTTGTTGGCACTCCAATATGTCCCATAAACATCACAAATGGTCCTTTTGTTCAATTAATTCCGTCGATATATATCCAAAATGTCCATTTATTTGGCGCGTTTGATCCAGAAAAATACCGGTTCCAACTTGCTCAAACGTGACAACAAAATATCTCAAAGGTTTCCTGTAAACTTTGCCAAAAAATTTCAAACTACCTTTGTAATACTACTTTAGGTATTTTTTAACATTAATAATCGATAAAATTGAAGACGATGATCTGTGTTCAATACAGGATTAAAACCAACTGTAGCTAGCTTTCTGGTCTCACGCCTCTAACAAACAGGACACGTCGAGTGACTCTCGTTCAAGATGTACTTCTTCATTACACAAAGGAATAACCTCAACCAAATTCTCAAGATTGTTGACATCCAGTGGAAGCGGTAGGAACTGCAAGCAGGTCCCTTAGAAATCTGGTTTCCCAATGAAACCTCATTGAAAAGAGAGTGACCTAAAAAGAAAAAAAATCTGAATGGTTTGTCCTCAGGGTTTCGCCTGCTAAATAAGTTATGTTATACTCATAGACATGATTCAAACGGTTTTAGAAACTTCAGAGTGTTTTCTATCCAAATCTACTAATAATATGCATATTTTATCTTCTGGGGATGAGTAGCTGGCAGTTTAATTTGGGCCTGCTTTTCATCCAAAATTCCGAATGCTGCCCCCTACCCTAGAGAAGTTAATGGACTAAAATATCAACAAATCTAAAAATTGATAGGTAAATGCCTTAACCTACACCAAATCTCCCTCTTTTGTTATGTTAAAAAATAAGTATGATATAAGGAGGAACATGGGTGAACAAAGGCAAATGTTCTCTATTGAAATGTGTAATTCACCGCAGCATTACAATTAGTAAAATAAAAATTTACTTCGGAGGCTTGGTTGATCAGATGTCGACCTGCATTTCGGGGAGCGGGCTTGTAAAATAGCCAATCTCACCAAAGACTGATGGATAAGGGGAATGTGGGGGGGGAGCAGAGGGAGGATTTAGTAATGGTGACCTAAAGCTAAGACATCAAATGCGAAATATGTCCCTCCCAAAATGATTTGGATTGGGCCTCTGTGTGAATGGAAACGTCTTGGCAAGGACACGGTCGTCTTGTTTGAGCTTGCATTCACACACTGTCTTCTACACACACACACTCTCTCTGCCTAACAATAGCCAGGCTCCAGAGTTTATTAGACAGCACTTGCATGCTCATTGAAAAGCTAGACGTATCATTTCTTGCTCACTAAATATGGTTTAAAAGTTTATCCATGGACATTTTAGAGAATATATTACATTAACTTTGACATTATTTGTGTATTTTTATTTACCTGTTATTATATTACTGAGGAGAATGGAAGACAAACATTTTTCTCCCCTCAAAAAGGCGGTTCCCTACTAAAGTTATGAGTAGTTTCATTTGGAGTGCAGTCAGAGCACCCCAAATGGTGCTATTCATTTCAGGATAATGGCATGCTTGTGAGCTTACAGCCATTTTGAGCCCACTGGGCCTGCGCTCTTTTGGTTGAGGAAATGAGATGGGTTTGTTTTGGCTAGCCTTACCCCTGATCTAATACAATGATTGGTTGATATTTGAGAGCGCCTTTCTCACATGTACCAATCCACACTCAGGCTGTGTTTGAATTTAACCCTATTCCCTATATAGTGCAATACTTTTGACCAGGGCTTATAGGCCTCTGGTCAAAAGTTGTGCACTATATATGAAATAGGATGCCATTTCAGACAGCCATGCTCTTAGTATCCATATGGTGTTGGGAAATGTCATTTGAAATGGCAGTGTGGGTGGGGGGATCAATGTCCCAATGAATCCGTGTCCCTCCCCTTTCCCAAACCACAGACCCTTTTGTTTGAAGATTGTGCTTCATAGTGAGTGAACAACATGCTGAATATTAATGAGTCTGTATTTAGACTTGAGCCGCTAGTTAATAAGCATAGGCCTTTTCTATGGGATACTAAGTGTGTCAAATGACACCCTATTCGCATATATAGGCCATTTTGGTACGCATCCTAAATGAAGAGCAGCTCTCCATTTTGAATGACGGCTTAACTGTCTGGAGAGATGCGCAGAGGGAGCCATAAATATGTGGTTTACTACTCTACCTCCTGGCACCTCCCCAAGGCAGCCCTCTGCAATGGCTCAAATGAGCTTTCACTAAATGCTGCATGAGTTTGTGTTTTTTGTTTTGTGTCCACATGCTATGTGAATGTGTGACTGAACTAGGCCCTTCCCATTCTCTCAAGTGCTTATTTTTAAATTTTCCGTCTTCTTTCTCACTCTGCGCCTCCCTTTTGTCATCCTCCCAGCTGCCGAGTCGGTTAGGAAAGGAGTCATCAGGAAAGAGAGGTCGAAGGTCAAATGGTGAGGAGGGCAAGCCCCGGAGGAAACGTGGAGAGCCTAAGGTATCTTGATTTAGATATGATTCATTCACTGAAATTTGGTCTTCATTTTTCAATAGTTGAGGATCCATTACATCTGAGTATTTTTTTCCAGAACTTAGTTTCTATCTTCAGTGAAACGATCATACATTGAATGAGTTAAATTGAATTTGGTGGTTGAATTGACCTCCTTTTGTCCAACAGCAATCAATGATGCTGGATTCAGATGGAGGCAGCCTGTGGCCCAACGGGAAGCTCCACATCTGTGAGCACTGCGGCGCATCCTTCAGGAGCTCCTACCACCTGCGCAGACATGTCCTCATCCACACAGGTACCCAGGCCTCTACTGACTGATCAACTATGCTCATTTTTAATATTTTTTAATATATATTTTAAATGAAAGTGATCTCTTGAGGAACAACAGTATTTGTGTTAAATTGAATAGATAGACAATATGTTTGTTATGGGAGGTCCTCATTCACACAGGTACCTAGGCCACTGATCAAAATGTCTGTTCATTTCTAGCATTCTGTGTGGTTTCGGTTAGTTTTTCACTAGATTATAAAAGCTAAAAGATCTCCAGAAATGTTAGGAATAGATCTTGTGTGTTAGGAAAACTAGGTTGTTCACAAAGTCACTGTAGGAAACTTTGAAATGAAACCAGTGCCGTATTAGTTTTGAATGGAGTAGGCAAACACAGGATTTAACTGTGTGGCTGTGGTGTTGCCTTAGGTGAGAGGCCGTTCAGGTGCAGCCAGTGTAACATGAGTTTCATCCAGAAATACCTACTACAGCGGCACGAGAAGATCCACAGCGGTGAGTGGAATGTCAAATCCCACACACACGTCAAGCACACTAATGACATGTGAGAGACAAACAATCAATTACCTTTGTGCAGCAAAGTAGTTAGTTTTGCTCATTGTGTCATCCAACTATGTTTTGTAGATGGTTATTTTTCTTTAGATTTTCTGTGATGTTTCCCCTGACAGGAGAGAAGCCTTTTTGCTGTGACCAGTGTAACATGCGCTTCATTCAGAAATACCACATGGAGAGACACAAGAGGACCCACAGTGGAGAAAAGCCATACCGATGTGAGACCTGCCAACAGGTAGTGACCTCCACATGGATAATCTACTGAAATAGGATGACGTGTGTTGGGAGGGGGGTGGTTATGATGAATGTCTGCTTTTAACCTGTGGAAGCAGCAGCGCATTTGAATGGTCAAGACAAATGTCCCCTCAGGGAAAATACATCTTAATATGCCCACTTCCATTATGGCATGACCTGACAAGTTATATTTATCGTAATGAAAATGTCTTCGTGTCTATCCCATTCTGCTGTTTACAATCTGTACCCTACTTGTGGTATCTCTGCCCTGCAGTTTTTTTCCAGGACAGACCGATTACTCAAGCACAAGCGAACCTGTGGAGAAGCCATAAAGAAGGATCTGGAGCCTGGGATGTTGGACCTGGGCTGTGAGGACATTGGGCAGGGCAGCTACGGAATCACTCAGGGAAATACTGGGGCCTCGGGCCGGAAGAGGGGCAAGTCCAAAAACTCTGGTGAGGGAGGGGAGCGCAAGAGGAAGAAAGCGGCAGGGCCGGCGGAAGCAGGAGGGCTGGGCGGAGCACACATCCACGGGACGCCGTCGGAAGGCTACAGTCTCCATGACTACAGCGTGGAGAATCACACTGTGTCCTCGTCCACTCCGCCAGGGCCCAGTATGCACCACGAGCATCACGGCCGAGCCCCTAAGATGGCCTTCAAGAAGGCCAACCGCAAGGCCCTGGACCAGGGGGGCTTGGGGCAGGCCAAGCAGGGCACTATGGAGCAGGGTGGGGCTGTGGGGATGGTCGGGATGGGCCTCATGCAGGGCTCTGAGGCCAAATCGGGTCCCACCAGCAGTAACTACGATGACGCCATGCAGTTCCTCAAGAAGAGGCGCTACCTTAACGCGGCCAACAGTGCAGCATCAGGGGCCGGGGTGGCAGGGGGCAGCACCAACGATTATGAGGTCAGCGTTGGTCACCTGTCGTCCCAGCAGTCGGTTATCCAGGGGGTGGTCTCAGGCGTGATGGACGGCGACTCGCCCCTCAGTCTGCTAGACTCCTCCCCCACGGGCGTGGACAAGCACGACAGGTCGGGGATTCCTGACGAGGTGCTGCAGAGCCTGCTGGACCACTACACCCAGAAACCAGACGGCTCGCACCACGACGTGCACTTTGACCTCAGTGACCAGCACGTGGCGCTGCACCCTGTCTCAGCAGACGGCTCTGACCTGAGCCACGATGCAGACTCCCCCAGCCCGTCTGGAGACAAGACGGTCATTATGCACGAGTACTCCCGCTTCCTGCTGCAGGCCCTGGAGCGCACCAGCCACAACACAGGCTTCCCCCTGGGCCCCGGGCCTCCAGCTACAGGGCCCTTCACCAGCTCCCACCAACGCAACCCGCTCTTTTCAGACAAGCACATGTACACTACGTCCCCTCTGGAGTGTGGCTTCGGCCAGCCTGTGGCCTCTCCCACCCTGCCCTCCTCCGTGCCAAAGTCCCACTTTGCAATGCTGTCGGGCTCCTCTCCGCAGCACGGCTTCCACCTAAACAGCCTGGAGCCTGCCACCCACCAGCAGCTTACCCCTTCTCAGGAGCTCACTGACCAGATGGAGAAGCAACACTCCTCCTCTTCCCCCTCCTCCTATCAGATCAGCCCGTCTGACCTGGGCAGCCAGAAGGACTCGCAGAACCTGGCTTCTCTGGATCCCTCCAAGGGCTCCTACACGATCGAGAACTTTGCCCAGGCCTTTGGATCCCAGTTCAAGTCGGCCAGCCGCAGCGCCTTGTCGTACGGCGCTGACTCTAGCGGGGAGGTGGAACACAGGATAAGGACGCCAGTCTCCGAATTCTCAGGGTATACTAGTTTGTTAGCCGACGTCAATGAGGCAGTAAGTACAGGTTCCAAAACCCCAACAAGCCAAAGCTACAGATAAGGGCCTGGGAGGGGACAGCATTCTGTTGGAGGTTCATGTTTTGTCCAGTATTTTTCTTTTTTTTTGTGCTCCTATTTTATTATTTTTATTAAGTGAAGTTTTAATTATTATTATTACCCTGCCGCTATGTTTATGTGCCCCACCCCTCTCCCCAGGACTGGTCTTCAAGGCCTATTCAAATGCAATTTTTTAAGATATATTTTTAAAGTAAATATCTATGTATTTAGTCCGTTTTCTTCATCTTTTTGGTGTCATTTTTGGTCTGCTCGTTAATCGTTAGAATGAAAAAGTACTTTTTTTTTAAAGCAAACAACAGAGTAGCAATGAACTTTTCTCCCGTGAGCTTAAGGGTTTTAGCAATTAACTTTACAATTGTAGCTAGCATAATAATGGGAATAACAATGATGGGGGCAGGGAATAGCCCAGAACTGAAATAGCAAAAAAAAAGAAATAATGATATTGTCTGTTACAAGGATAAAAGTATTACTCAGGAAAAAGTGTAACCGGAGGAAATTGTGTAGTGCAGTGAGCACTCATTTTAGAGGTGTACATTTGCAACTACAAAGAGGATGCTTTGTTTGGTTATTTCTTGTTTTATACCTTGGTTGATGAGTGCAACAAATAATGGAGGCTGCTGCCAGCTCACTTACACTGAGAACACTTTCCACTTAGCTATATAGAGATTATGGTACTTTCTTGTCAATGTGAAACTCGTGTTTTCTTTCAATAAGGGCCATATATATTTATAACAATATATATTCATGTATAATAACAGCTATAATCATTCTGGGGAACTGCCAGGTGAGGTAGAGGAAGTGAGAGGGGTCTGGGTTTGGGGTTAAATTGTTTTCCTCGTTAGTTTTAGGAGAACATAGTGACGCTATTCTTTGGCCAATAGAGGTTGCTGTTGGACAGCTGTGGAATTGCCTTCCTCATCTTTCTCCCCTCTTCTTCCTCTTCAATTCTTTACTTTCCTTAAAAGAATCCGATTAGCACTTTGAGCCATTTATTTCATTGAATAAACTAAACTACCCCATAAGATCATGGAAGACATTTGAAACGAACTGACTTGCTTTCTAAAGATTTGTATTGATCGGGTTGGGGTTACCACCGTATGCAGATGTGGGTTTGAAAGCATCTTGAGCAATGGGTTGTTAGGGGGGGTGGGGGCTTTGTTTGGGATGGCATGGTCTCGTTTGGGAGGGTATGTGAGGGGAGGGGGTGGTTTGGGCCTGGGGAGTTTTTTTTATTAGCATTATCTGCTGGATGTTATCACGTGTAGGTCATGGGGAGGGAGGGATTGTTTTATGGAAATGTATTAAGTTAAATTGGGAATAAACGTGTAAAGTAATTCACCACTGTTTAGCATCTTTGCTTTACTATTTAAATTTGAAGTTAAGTGTATTAGTGGCTGAATATTTCTTCCCCTGTTACTGAGAGAGCCTGGAAACATGTGAGGAAATGATCATGTGACTAAATCTAACCCATATACCTATAACAAACCCAAAGCATTAGACATTTCTGGTGTGCTGGCACTACCACAACGGTATTTTATGAGGAATGGGGTGCCTAGTCCTGCAAAATGTTGTCTACAAATAAATTGTGTGCGTCCCAAATGGCACCCTATAAAGTGCAAAACTTTTGACCAGGGCCCATAGAAGAATAGGGTGCCATTGTGGACGTACACGTTGTCTAAATGAAATGTACATTTCTCTGCCTGTGTCTAATGCTTCCTTTGATTATGTGATTTCTTGCAGTCCTTCAATGAATCTAATTTATTTGATGTACTTTTTGTAAATCAAACAATTGCATTTTCTTCCATAGCCACGACTGGCCTTTTGAGCTAGAAATGCTATCACCCTTTTTTCTTTCTTTTATTTATCTTTTTTTTTTCTGTTGCCCCTTTTTTGTCTTACAGAATCATGAAACATGGCTGATGACTGCAATGTTGCAATATCATAGGGAACAATGACCGACCACTACAACCATGCTCTGTTTTTATTGGATAGGAGGCTGAGGGGTGAACAATAAAGACATTGGCCTTTTCTATACCTCGTTATCACTGTAAACACACAAGCAGGGACAAAGGACAGAAGGTTGGCTGTATGGAGCAGAGTCTGTTGTATGTGGCTATTTTTAAACCTTGTCCGATAAATGTCAGTAACACCTGTTAAGCAGGGCATGTTATTGCTTTAGGGTTCTGTAAATGCCTAATCATGCCAACCAGTGCAGTCTGCAGTTCAACTCTGTCTCCAAGGTAACATTTGTTACTTCCTATATTGTATGTCTATTGTTTACAAACACTACATCGAAATCTTGCCCCCGATATTATTCAAAACCATTTTTTTTTGTCTGCACACCAAATTTGTAGCTGACGTTATCCTCACTCTTATTTTGTTCCAGATTCTTGTAATGCTTTGCAGGGCTGTACCTGTCCAATTAATTAATAATTGATTAGGGAAAAACAATAAATGCTGTTATTGAGATATTTTGTTGACTTTGGTATGACACTTAGACAAGTGGTTTGTTCTAATGGTGTTTTAATAGGTGAATACATGTTGTCCACGAGGTGTTGACTTAAGGGAATAGTTCTTTATTATTAGGGCCTACTGTCCTTAGTCCCAGTCACGGGACAGAAAGAAACCTATGTGGTGTTGGTTAGAGATGCATTTTGTGTGGTAGTGGTGCGCGGGTCAGCTGTTTGTTCACCTGCCCGCGATTGCTAATAACCCATCTGCAACTGCAGACTGATAAAGGGAAAATCTGATGCCCTGACCCTAACCCGCAAATATAGAAAATTGAATTGTAGGCTAGTCAGACGGTGGAACAATGTTTTTGATAGGGGGCGCAGGATTTTTGTTGTTGCATAGTGTAGATGTTTCTGCTTATTTCTGACAATTTGGTAGACTATTTAAAAAATCTTGGGACTATAAGGTTCTATCTGCATTTTCGTTAAGAGCTGGCAGCCTTGTTCTGTTCAATGGTCTCTACCAATTTAGTACTCAATACCCCAATTAATGTTAAGTTCAAAAGAATACAAGAAAATTGCTGATGCCATTCAAACCGATGAGGCTTTGGAACTTTAAAGCCAATTCTCAGAATCCATCTTTTTGAAGATAGCTTGGGAAATACAAGGTTCTATCGATTTCTTAGTCAACTGTCTATAATTAGATACATGCAGCTTCTCATTATACACTGAGTGTACAAAACACGAAGGACACTTTCCTAATATTGAGTTGAACAGCCTCAATTCTTTGGGAAGTGGACTCACAATGTGGTGGAAGCTGGCCCATGTCTCCAATGCTTCCCACAGTTGTGTCAAGTTGGCTGGATGTCTTTTGGGTGGTGGACCATTTTGATACACACAGGAAACTGTTGAGCGTGAACCCAGCAGCTTTGCAGTTCTCGACACAAACCGGTGCGCCTGGTACCTACTACCATACCCCGTTCAAAGGCACGTATCTTTTGTCTCGCCTTTAACCTGTCTCCTCCCCTTCATCTGCACTGTTTTGAAGTGGATTTAACAAGTGACATCAATAAGGGATCATAGCGTTCACCTTCAGTGGAAAGGGCTTAATGTTTTACATTGTTTTAAGTTGCCCATGAAAACTAAATAAACCCTTGCTCACCAGAATTTCAGAAATCGATCGAATGCTTCAACCTAGTTGACATCGGTAAAGTTCTCAATGTCATCTCTGCTTCTTTCATGAAGCAAAGACATTTAGGCACTGGGGAGAAAATGCTCCCCCAAATGACATCAGTTTGACCAGTTGTACGGAAATAGAAAGCTGTGAAAAATGACCCGACATGTTATCTGATATTTCAATTTGGCTTGGATGCATATTTTAAGTGGTTGAAATATCAGCTTTTATGATACTGATCAAGATAGGGGTAGAGGTACTAATTGCGCATTTGCATTCTCAAGATGCCAAAGAGAGGCCAAATTGTGCTCCGTACCGCATCACTGTGCGCCTCCCAAATGTTGTAACAATGCGGAGGGCTTTGTATAGCTCGGCATTCACATGATGTGGGGGGCGGGAGGTCCTGTATAAACACAAACTCCCCTTCAAAGGCGCTGCAGAAGTCAGGACATTCATACTTCTTGCTTGTCACAGAGCAGCGCAGAGCTGTTGTGAAGGAAGTTTATTTTGGACCTCCTGCCCACACCTACCGTCAACCGATCATAGAGCCCTCTGCTTTGTTTCAAAATTTAGGAGGCGCACAGCAATGCGGTGCAGAGCTCAATTTGGTCTCTGCGTGCCTCCATACAGTCTCCGTCCGCATTTTCGGATCGAGCATAAATTGGCTCTTAATGCTCTGACTTCTGCATAGGCTGCATCACAGTAAATACCGTACTGCCACTGCAGATGTCAGGTTGACCATGCAGAGCCTTTTTTACAGCCCTAATGCCAGATAGACTAAAAATAATACAATGAAACCCAAAATGTAGCCTATAGATATAATTAGGCTATACATTTATGGTTTTATTTGATTTTATTGAACCCACCCTTCATCCACACAATGTTTCATGACCCTAAACGGGCGGGTTATGAGTCAAAATAACAATCATGTTGGTGTTAGGTTCCCACGAGGATGCCTACTTTCAAAAGCGCTGCACTCTCCCATGGTTATGCACTGATGAGTTGACACCTTGTCAGTTCCTCTTCAGACACTGTTTGAGGAATTAAAGTGCTTCCCCAGGTTAGTCAGACAACATTGCCATGTATTCCATTTCTCTGCATTTACCTGTAGGAGTATGTGTTGGTTTATTTGATTTTTTTTACTCCTTTTTCGTGGTATCCAATTGGTAGTGACAGTCTTGTCTCATCGCTGCAACTCCCGTACGGACTCGGGAGAGGCGAAGGTCGAGAGTCGTGCGTCCTCTGAAACACAACCCAGCCAAGCCAAGTCGCACTGCTTCTTGACACAATGCCCACTTAACCCGGAAGCCAGCCGCACCAATGTGTCAGAGAAAACACCGTACACCTGGCGACCGTGTCAGCATGCACTGTTCCCGGCCCGCCACAGTAGTCACTATTGCGTGATAGGACAAGGACATCCCTGCCGGCCAAACCCTCCCCTAACCCGGACGATGCTGGGTCAATTGTGCGCCGCCCCATGGGTCTCCCGGTTGCGGCCGGCTGCGACAGAGCCTGGACTCGAACACAGAACCTCTAGTGGCACAGCTAGCACACCACTGCAATACGCGGGAGGCCCATATGTGTTTGATAATTGACCTTTGATTAGCCTACATATTTAGAGTATGTTTCTATGAATTTTTATGACCTGAGTGAATTACCTACTTCTGGCTATTGAATTCTTAATCAAAACCAGTGTTTAGCAGTAATGTAGTCAATTTCATATCTGTGTTGATGTTGCCATACTGTATTGGCCTATGTGTTTGTCTTTCGTTACACCCTCATGAAAGAATATGTAGTCAACTTTGATAAAAGCTTTCTACTTTATATCTCCTTGAAGGAGTGCCTTGTTCATTTACCAGTGGTTTGACATTGACTCATGTTACCGTATGTCTGTTAGTTGTATCAGGTGTGAGCGTGTTTGGATGAATTGTGTATAATAAATCAGACATGATACGTGGCTTAGTCAGTGGGCTCTGTCATCCCATCATACTCCCACATTGTTGACCAATCTGATACGTGGAAGCAGTCGCATTGCACATTTCCTGTCATAAATTAGACGTACAGGAAGAAACTCATAATGCCAATAGGGGTGCAGCAACAAGGAAAAGTACAGTTTACATACCTGTTTGTATTAAAGCTCAAATCAATGGGGTTGACTCCCAGTTTGTGCTGAGTGGAATGACAAGGTGTTCTTGGCTGGTCATCAAGGAGGCCAAGCACTTACTTAACCTTGGCCTCTGAACACTGTTTTGATGAAAGCCTAGAGTGGCCTGCCAGTTTTTTTCTCTCTCTTTTAGACTTTATCAGCTTGTTTCTCTCTTCACATCAAATCACTGGATAACTCAACAGAGTTTGATCTGGGTTGTGTAGGAGAAGGGCTACATATATAGGGGATATTGAGTAGTAAACAATAATGAGAGAGGAAGTTGAACTCCATTCAAAGTGACCAAGGCCAGAGCTGAGCTTGTCCAGTCTGGAGCTGCAGGCTCTTCTTCCTCAACCAGGACTGGGCCTGGTGTTGGTTTGGGGATGGTACTGTACGGTAGATTCAGGGACATTTTGCCCAAATGTAGATTGAGACCTTTGACCTTTTCGTCCTGAAACTGACTGAGAGATCTCCCAGATACATGATGGTCAGAACTGCTGAATCTTGGATCTTTTCAATGAGACATTCACCTATAGATGTAGGTGGGTGTGTTCTCTATCTCGTTGCGCTTTAGACAACTCCTGAAGAGTTGAAACATTTAAACATTTAGACAACTCAGTATGGGACATTTAAAAAAAACTATTGACCACTCCTTGGGAAAACAATGACATAGTGGTACATTTTATTGACCCCATTTCTGAGTAATGACTTCCTTGATAATTAGTCATGACTTACAATCGTTTTACTAACTTTATAGTTGCTTGGCTACACAAATCATTTGAGATTGGGTCATTTTGAGATCTGTGCTTTCATTGTACATTCTGTTCTTCAACTCAACATAGCCAATTTATTTTAAAACGGGCAAGCATATTTGAAAATCCAGTGAAAATTGCCATTGTTCTGGAAGGTTTGTGCAATCAGTTTGAGACTTCATATATAGATATATTCTATATTAGAGGCCTCTCTTGTTCATGGAACGGGACTCATCCAAACAGGATTCCGGGGTAGTTGTAACATAGTAAATGTAAATCCAGGAGACTGAAATTAGTATGATATGTTACATTTGGTATGGACAAGGGTGAAAGTAGCGTTATATTATTCCCAGTACAAGGACCTCCTATATCTGCACACCATTTTTTTATGGGCCTAATCAATGAATACATTTAGCAGACACTCTTATTCAGAGCAACTTAGAGTAGTGAGTGCATACGTGTTCATATTTGTCCCCCGTGGGAATCAAACCCACAACCCTGGCATTGCAAGTGCCGTGCTCTACCAACTGAGCCACACAGGAACCCATGTGAAGCCCTATTCATTTAATAGGATCTCCATGGGCCTAATAGTAAAGATGTGTCATTTAACTTTTAAAATGTATTAGTCTACCTTTTAATGTGGTATAAACACAACCAGTCATGATGTTTTCATGTAGGCTACCTGCGCACGTTACTCAGGGAGGGCAGAAAGACAGGCGGTGCAGGATTAATTTTTTTAAAGACACATTTACATCATTTTTTGCTTATCATTTTCGACAATTGGTAGACTATTTGTAAGTCAATTTGTCTATAATTAGATGCATGCAGCTTCTCTTGTCATTTGATGCTCGTCTAGAATACTAAATAAAGCCTTGCTCACAAGAATGTCATAAATTGATAGAAGGATCAATGCATCATCAACAATCTATACTGAACAAAAATATAAACGCGACATGTAAAGTGTTGGTCCCACGTGTCATGAGCTGAAATAAAAAGATCCCAGAAATGTTCCACATGCACAAAAAGCTTATTTCTCTCAAATGTTGTACACACATTTGTTTACATCCCTGTTAGTGAGCATTTCTCCTTTGCCAAGATAATCCATCCACCTGACAGGTGTGGCATATCAAGAAGCTGATTAAACAGCATGATCATTAATTACACAGGTGCACTTTGCGCTGGGGACAATAAAAGGCCACTCTAAAATGTGCAGTTTTGTCACACAACACAATACCACTGATGTCTCATGTTTTGAGGGAGCGTGCAATTGGAATGCTGACTGCAGGAATGCCCACCAGAGCTATTGCCAGATAATTTAATGTTAATTTCTCTAGCATAAGCCGCCTCCAATGCAATTTTAGAGAATTTGGCAGTATCAACGCCAGCCCAGGACCTCGACATCCGGCTTCTTCACCTGCGGGATCGTCTGAGCGGGGTGCTGAGGAGTATTGCTGTAATAAAGCCCTTCTATGGAGAAAAACTAATTCTGATTGGCTGGGCCTGGCTCCCCAGTGGGTGGCCATGGCTCCCAAGTGGGTGGGCCTATGTCCTCCCAGGCCCAGTCATGTGAAATCCATAGATTAGGGCCTAATGAACTTATTTCAATTGACTGATTTCCTTATATGACCTATAACTCAGTAAAATCTATGAAACTTTTGCATGTTGCATTTATATATATATTTTCAGTGTAGTTGACATCAGTAAAGTTTTATCCTTCATTTCTGCTTCTCTCACATAGTGAGGACGTTCAGGGACCAGGGAGATTTCCAAATGGCCAATCAGTTTGACCCGTTTTAAGGAAATTAAAAGCTGTAAAAATGATCCAACATGTTTCTAATAGTATTTCAGTTAATCTTGGATGCATATTCTATGTGGTTGAAAATTAAATACTGTCAGCTTTTATGTTGCTGAAAGAAAGTTACACAACAGGTCCCTAAGAGCGCATTTGCATTCTCTCAAGATGCTGAAACAAAGAAATCATATTTTCCAGAGATCTATTCTGGAGACAAAATTAAGATTTGGTACAATCATTTTACTGTGAGGAATTCTTAATTCTGAAGGAGTTAATATTATAATAGGCTACATGTGAGGCCGACATTAAAATCAAATCAAAGTTTCACGTGCGCCGAATGCTTACTTACCAGCCCTAACCAACAGTGCAATTTTTAAGTAAAAAAATAGGTATTAGGTAAACAATAGATAAGTAAAGAAATTTTTTTTTAAAAACTGTAAAATGACAGTGAAAAAAACAGTAGCGAGGCTATATACAGGTGGTACCGGTACAGAGTCAATGTGTGGGGGCACTGGTTAGTCAGGCTAATTGAGGTAATATGTACATGTAGGCATAGTTAAAGTGACTGTGCATCGATGATAAACAGAGAGTAGCAGCAGCGTAAAAGAGGGGTTGGCGGGGACGACGACGACGACACGGGTGAAAGCTGTTGAGAAGCCTTTTGGTTCTAGACTTGGCGCTCCGCTACCGCTTGCCATGCAGTTGCCGTACCAAAGACCCCTGGGGTGGCTGGGGTCTTTTACAATTTTTAGGGCCTTCCTCTGACACCGTCTGATGTAGAGGTCCTGGATGGCAGGAAGCTTAGCCCCAGTGATGTACTGGGCCGTACGCACTACCCCCTGTAGTGCCTTGCGGTTGGAGGCCGAGCAGTTGCCATACCAGGCAGTGATGCAACCAGTCAGGATGCTCTCGATGTTGCAGCTGTGGAACCTTTTGAGGATCTGAGGACCCATGCCAAATCTTTTGAGTCTCCTGAGGGGGAATAGATTTTGTCATGCCCTCTTCACAACTGTCTTGGTGTGCTTGGACCATTCTAGTTTGTTAGTGATGAGGACACCAAGGAACTTGAAGTTCTCAACCTGCTCCACTACAGCCCCGTTGATGAGAATGGGGGCGTGCTCGGTTCTCCTTTTCCTGTAGTCCACAATCATCTCCTTTGTCTTGATTACGTTGAGGGATAGGTTGTTATTCTGGTACCACCTGGCCAGGTCTCTGACCTCCTCCCTATAGGCTGTCTTGTCGTTGTCGGTGATCAGGCCTACCACTGTTGTGTCGTCTGCAAACTTAATGATGGTGTTGGAGTCATGCCTGGCCATGCAGTCGTGGGTGAACAGGGAGTACAGGAGGGGACTGAGCACGCACCCCTGAGGGGCTCCAGTGTTAAGGATCAGCGTGGCAGATGTTGCTAACTACCCTCACCACCTGGGGGCGGCCCGTCAGGAAGTCCAGGATCCAGTTGCAGAGGGAGGTGTTTAGTCCCAGGATGCTTAGTTTAGTGATGAGCTTTGAGAGCACTATGGTGTTGAACACTGAGCTGTAGTCAATGAATAGCATTCTCACGTAGGTGTTCCTTTTGTCCAGGTGGGAAAGGGCAGTGTGGAGTGCAATAGAGATTGCATCATTTGTGGATCTGTTTGAGCGGTATGCAAATTGGAGTGGGTCTAGGGTTTCTGGGATAATGGTGTTAATGTGAGCCATTACCAGCCTTTCAAATCAATTCATGGCTACGGATGTGAAAGCTACGGGTCTGTAGTTATTTAGGCAGGTTACCTTAGTGTTCTTGGGCACAGGGATTATGGTGGTCTGCTTGAAACATTTAGGATTACAGACTCAATCAGGGACATGTTGAAAAGGTCAGTGAAGACACTTGCCAGTTGGTCAGCACATACCTGGAGCACACGTCCTGGTAATCCGTCTGGCCCAGCAGGCTTGTGAATGTTGACCTGTTTAAAGGTCTTACTCACGTCGGCTACGGAGACCGTGATCACACAGTCGTCTGGAACAGCTGATGCGCTCATGCATGCCTCAGTGTTGCTTGCCTCGAAGCGAGCATAGAAGTGATTTAGCTTGTCTGGTAGGCTCGTGTCACTGGGCAGCTCACAGCTGTGCTTCCCTTTGTAGTCTGTAATAGTTTGCAGGCTCTGCCACATCCGATGAGCATTGGAGCCGGTGTAGTACGATTCAATCTTAGTCCTGTATTGGCGCTTTGCCTGTTTGATGGTTTGTTGGAGGGCATAGCAGGATTTCTAATAAGCTTCCGGGTTAGAGTCCTGCACCTTGAAAGCACCAGCTCTACCCTTTAGCTCAGTGCGAATGTTCACTGTAATCCATGGCTTCTGGTTGGGGTATGTACAGTTGAAGACGGAAGTTTACATACACCTTAGCCAAATACATTTAAACTCAGTTTTTCACAATTCCTGACATTTAATCCTAGTAAAAACTCCCTGTTTTAGGTCAGTTAGGATCACCACTTTATTTTAAGAATGAGAAATGTCAGAATAATAGTAGAGAGAATTATTTATTTCAGCTGTTATTTCTTTCATCACATTCCCAGTGGGTCAGAAGTTTACATACACTCAATTAGTATTCGGTGGCATTGCCTTTAAATAGTTTAACTTGGGTCACACGTTTCGGGTAGCCTTCCACAAGCTTCCAACAATAAATTGGGTGAATTTTGGCCCATTCCTCCTGACAGACCTGGTGTAACTGAGTCAGGTGTGTAGGCCTCCTTGCTCGCACACGCTTTTTCAGTTCTGCCCACACATTTTCTATAGGTTTGAGGTCAGGTCTTTGTGATGGCCACTCCAATACCTTGACTTTGTTGTCCTTAAGCCATTTTGCCGCAACTTTGGAAGTATGCTTGGGGTCATTGTCCATTTGGAAGACCCATTTGTGACCAAGCTTTAACTTCCTGACTGATGTCTTGAGATGTTGCTTCAATATATCCACATAATTTTCCTTCCTCTTGAGTCATCTATTTTGTGAAGTGCACCAGTCCCTCGTACAGCAAAGCACCCCCACAACATGATGCTGCCACCCCTGTGCTTCACAGTTGGGATGGTGTTCTTTGGCTTGCAAGCCTCCCCCTTTTTCCTCCAAACATAACAATGGTCATTATGGCCAAACATTTCTATTTTTGTTTCATCAGACCAGAGGACATTTCTCCAAAAAGTACGATCTTTGTCCCCATGTGCAGTTGCAAACTGTAGTCTGGCTTTTTTATGGCGGTTTTGGAGCAGTGGCTTCTTCCTTGCTGAGCGACCTTTCAGGTTATGTCGATATAGGACTTGTTTTACTGTGGATATAGATACTTTTGTACCTGTTTCCTCCAGCATCTTCACAGGGTCCTTTGCTGTTGTTCTGGGATTGATTTGCACTTTTCGCACCAAAGTACGTTCACCTCTAGACGACAGAATGTTTCTCCTTCCTGAGCGGTATGACGGCTGCGTGGTCCCTGGTGTTTATACTTGCATACTATTGTTTGTACAGATGAATGTGGTACCTTCAGGCGTTTGGAAATTGTTTCCAAGGATGAACCAGACTTGTGAAGGTCTACAATTTATTTTCTGAGGTCTTGGCTGATTTCTTTTGATTTTCCCATGATGTCAAGCAAAGAGGCAGTGAGTTTGAAGGTACGCCTTGAAATACATCCACAGGTACACCTCCAATTGACTCAAATGATGTCAATTAGCCTATCAGAAGCTTCCAAAGTCATGACATCATTTTCTGGAATTTTCCAAGCTGTTTAAAGGCACAGTCAACTTAGTGTATGTAAACTTCTGACGCACTTGAATTGTGATACAGTGAATTATAAGTGAAATAATCTGTCTGTAAACAATTGTTGGAAAAATTACAAAGTAGATGTCCTGTCCAACTTGCCAAAACTATAGTTTGTTAACAAGAAATTTGTGGAGTGGTTGAAAAACGAGTTTCAATGACTCCAACCTAAGTGTATGTAAACTTCCAACTTCAACTGTACATACAGTGGGGACGACGTCCTCGATGCATTTATTGATAAAGCCATTGACTGATGTGGTGTACTCCCTAATGCCATCGGAAGAATCCCGGAACATTTTCCAGTCTGTGCTAGCAAAACAGTCTTGTGGTTTAGCATCTGCTTCATCTGACCACTTATTTATAGACCAAGTCACTGGTGCTTCCTGCTTTAATTTTTGCTTGTAAGCAGGAATCAGGAGGATTGAATTATGGTCAGATTTGCGAAATGGAGGGCGAGGGAGAGCTTTGTACGCGTGTGTGGAGTAAAGGTGATCTAGAATTTTTGGTCTACAGCCTATCATGAGATTCTCTACTTCATTCGAGCAAAATCTAGAGACTTCCTTAGATTTCGTGCATCAGCTGTTGTTTACAAATATACACAGACCCCCACCCCTCATCTTACCGGAGTTTACTGTTCTATCTAGCCGGTACAGCGAATATCCCGCCAGCTAAATGTTATCCATGTCGTCATTCAGCCATGATTCGGTGAAACATAATATATTACAGTTTTTGATGTCCGGTTGGTAGAATATTCGTGATCGTACCTCGTCTAATTTATTGTCCAATGATTGTACGTTGGCAAGTAATACTGATGGTAAGGGCAAAATTCCCACTCGCCATTGGCGGATCCTTACAAGGCACCCCGCCCTGTGTCCTCTATACCTGCGTCTTTTTCTCTTGGAAAAAAAGTACATCCTGTGCGTCCTGCTTGTTGAAGAAAAAATCTTTGTCTAATCCGAGGTGAGTGATCACTGTCCTGATATCCAGAAGCTCTTTTTTGCCGTAAGATACGGTGACAGAAACATTATGTACAAAATAAGTTACAAATAATGCAAAAACCCCCACATAATAGCACAATTGGTTAGGCGTATCACGTCCTGATCTGTTTCACCTGTCTTTTTGATTGTCTCCACCTATCTCCAAGTGTCACCTGTTTTCCCCATTAGTCCCTGGGTATTTATTGCTGTGTTCTCTGTTTGTCTGTTGCCAGTTTGTCTTGTCTTGTCAAGTCAACCAGCGTGTTTTTCTGTGCTCCTGCTTTTTCCTTATCTCCGTTTTTGACCCTTGCCCTGACTCTGAGCCCGTCTGCCTGACCATTCTACCTGCCCTGACCTCGAGCCTGCCTGCCACTCTGTACCTCCTGAACTCTGACCTGGTTTATGATCTTTTGCCTGTCTATGACCTGTCTCTTGCCTGCCCCTTGGATTATAATAAATATCAGAGACTCAAACCATCTACATCTGCGTCTCGCCCTGGTTCGTTATAAGGCGCCCGTAAAACAGCTACTATTTCTTCCGGCGCCATCTTTTCCAAGCTTCAGTTACTATTCCAACTATTAGGCTACAACCTTAGAAAAAAAAAGGTTCCATCTAGAACCTAACATGATTCTTTGGTTGTCCCCATAGGACAGGGATCATCAATTAGATTCAGCCACTGGACGATTTTTTCTTGAGCGGATGGTCGGGTGGCTGGAACATAATTACAAATCATTTGACTGCAAATTGACTACAAGAATCCCAAACAGATATAATATTTAACTAAAACATAATATTTTCAAACCTTGCTTACATTTGTGTATGATCACGTGTCTCTCTATTATACGTGGGAATACTTGGGAACAGAATTCTCAAATTAAAATCTCTCCTGGTGTTTTCACAGTCCAACAATAAAACATTTAAATAAAATATTCTTTTTTTTTCTTATTTTTGCTCAGAAAACTTTGGGTGCCAAATAAAACCACCCACAGGCTAAATTCAGCCCAATGGCTGCCTGCCAGTTGGGGAACCCTGCCATAGGAGAACCCCTTAAAGAACACTTCTTGGTTCCAAGTAGAACCCTTTTGAGATCCACGTAGAACCATTTCCACAGAGGTTCTACATGGAACCCAAAATAGTTCTACCTGGAACAAAAAATGGTTATTCTATGGGGACAGTCGAAGAGCCCATTTGGAACCCTTTTTTCTAAGAGTGTACTCCACACTAAAATAATTCCGGTATCCATACAGTGCCATTTGATGAATTTAAAGAGACCACTTACAATCATTCATTAGGCCTACACAAGTCTTGTAACTTGAATTGATGCGTTCACCGGGTCTCGGCCACTCATCTCTGCCTTGGCAACATTTCAGTGCTATTGTTGAGTCTATTCACAAATGTTTTATGCGACTGACAAGCAGTAATGATAAATAATGTAATAGCCTACAGTTTTCTTAGAATCTATGTTTTAATTATTGTGATAGGCTCATGGTTTACCGGTACAGAGTACTCCCACTATTTATTTTGCATGTAATCTGTACCGGACCGTTCCAGCTTACTTTCACCCCTGGGTATGTATTAATTTGTGGATGTCCATCATCCATTTCGTATGATATGTTACGAATTGCAAATTCATACAATGTGTTACAAATTTCCAAACCGTATGATATGTTACAAATTCCAATTTGTGGCTAACGTTAGCTGTGTGGCTAGGTGGGTAACGTTAGCTAGGCTAAGGGTTAGGGGTTAAGGTTAGGTGAAGGGTTAGCTAACATGCTAAGTAGTTGCAAAGTAGCTAAAAAGTAGTAAGTAGTTACAAAGTTGCTAATTAGCTAAAATGCTAAAGTTGCCCGTGATGAGATTCGAACATGCAACATTTGGGTTATACGCCTACCCAACTATATTCCTAGCATTATACTCCTACCCATCCACCCTGACCAACCGTCCTACTTTCATTTTTGCCTTAAAGTGGAAGTGGCAGCGTTTTAGCAACCTGAAATCTTGTTAAAATCTGTTCATATACACCCCCAGGAAGAATCTAACACCTTTTTTCATATTTTCTGACAAGCATTTTCACATTTTCATAAATTCATAGAATGTTTGGGAAAGACGCATAGTGAAAATTCTATACCACTATAGAGTGGGAAAGTGGCCATGCGTTTGGACAATGAATCAACACTGCAGTAAATAAAACCTAATAAAAACATCTGTCTTGTCCAGGACCGGAGTCTAAGCAGACCGGTGCGCCTTAGCCAATCAGAGCTACAGTGGGCCTGTATGCGACTGCCACACAGGCCTGCCCTCGTTATCTTTGAACTGGACTGTGTTTACAGGCAGTAGCAACATCACAACTTTAGATCATTAAAACGCATTCGCCAAAAGACACAAAATACACCTGAATGGATTTCAGCGAATATGTGAATACGACGGGAGTCCTCTTACATTTGGGAGCTTCACAATTTTATCGAACATACAACAATAAAAAGGGGATACCTAGTCAGTTGTCCAACTGAATGTATTCAACTGAAATGTGTCTTCCGCATTTAACCCAACCCCTCTGAATCAGAGAGGTGCGGGGGGCTGCCTTAATCGACATCCACCTCTTCGGCACCCAGGGAACAGTGGGCTAACTGCCTTGCTCATGGGCAGAACAACAGATTTCTGCCTTGTCAGCTCAGGGATTAGATCCAGCAACCTTTCGGTTAATTTAGTTGTTTGTGTTATATCTGCAAAGTGGTTAAAACGCTGTCAGTTCCACTTTAAGTAACCATCTGTCTTATGTAACCATACCAAATGTAACATATCATACTAATTGTCTGTATTTCTGTATTCCGTATTTATGTTTAATATGTTACTTCTAGTCTATGAGACCAGGCTGACTCATCACAAAGAATATACAACTTCTGACTGGACAATTGCTTGCATAAGACCACCAATGAAAATAGAAGTGGAACATACATCCGAAAACAAGTCCTGTAGGCTATTAAATGGAGAGAAAAAAAACACCATTATGGAACAGTCTGATGAGAAAACAACTGAAAACTGATGGCAACTGAGAGAACTCCAAAGAGACGCCAGCAGTCTATTTGTCTGTATCGGAAGATCACAGTTAGTCTCGCTCCACGCACGAAGTATCATTAACCTGGATGCGTTTACCTCATACCAACCATTGCCCTCTGCCTGGTCACCCAAGTGACTGAATTCCATTGCTGCTTTACATGCGCGTGGTGATAATACTGGCCGGCTCTGACTGTGAGAGAAACACCAAAGAGTGTTGCACAATATTGCTTTATCTGTTTGAATACCTAAGCGTGCGTAATTACCCCAAGGCCCGCCAGTCAAGTGCACCATGGCATAACATGCTGATGTCTCTTGTTCACTCGGACGGTGCCCACGATTTGACTCACTGTAAAGCCTAAGCCACCTAAACCCCGCTGACGTCTAGTCTATGAGACCAGGGAGCAACTCCTTATAAGACACAACACAAGCTTTATGTTGAATTTGAGAGGTTTTTAAAAACTAGTCGACTGGATATGATTTTTACGCAGGCTAGCCTAGGCCTGCGTATAAATGGCCCAATTGGTGATTTTGATTGGAGATTAGGCAATGGATTGGAGATTATTTTGTCTAACACCAGCGCAAACAATCAAATCCATTCAATTCAATTAAATTGAATCCAATCAATTCACTTGTAATAATCGCTTAACTCTAAGGAACGATTAAAATGGCATTGTCAGACAGATATGCCTATCATCGAGTGACTTTCATTAATTAAGCAAGATGTATCTGTTTGTCGTTGATATCTAGTGGGGACACTGCATAGGCTAGCCTGCAGGTATGTTATCCTTGGCACTCCTCAAATATCTGACGATAAGAGACAACCACTTGATGCAACTGAAAGTTTGGTGTCGAGATCAAATATGTGCGTATTAATGAATACATTACCCTTTGAGACAGTTTTTGTGCTGTCAAATGTCTGACGTCTTCAGATCAATAAAACCTGCAGAGCAAGAACAGCTCAGGCTAATTTGATTAAATTAGAGAAAAGGTTAGGTACACTCAGAAAAAAAGAGTTCCAAAACGGTTCTTCGGCTGTCCCCATAGGCGAACCCGTTTTGATTCCAGGTAGAACCTGTTTGTGTTCCATGTAGAACCCTCTGTGGAAAGGGTTCTACATGGAACTCAAAAGGGTTCTACCTGTAACCAAAAATAATTATTCAAATGGGTTCGAAGAACCCTTTTAGGTTCTAGATAGCACCTTTTGTGTAGTATCCTTTCAGTAGGCTATTACAATGCCTCAACATTTAGCCTAAACTGACCATTCACATATATTTGAAACCATAAAGTTATAAATATCATGGTCCAGGAACCATATTTATGTTGATAAGTTGGGTTGATATTTCTAGATGCAAACAAATGCCAACCGGAACATTATCCTACAGTTATAGCTCTTAAAGACTAAAGGCAATTTTGTATTTATTAAAGCTTAATTGCCCATTTGTATAAACAAGTCCTGTATGAAAAATGTGGCAGGCTTCAACTTATCAAACCGTTTCCTTCGGGATAGGGATATTAGTCGTCATCCAATTTGTCGTCATCGAAGTTTTACTTGCCAACACTGGCCAAATGTGAGTGTTGGTTGAATAGTTAAAATACCGTAATATAAAAGCATTAATATATTAATCACCACCAGACAATGCCAAAAATACCACAGGCCTAGGTCTTAGGCGCACTCGCCTTATCTACTTTCCCGCCTGTGGCGAGAGGACACTCAGGACTGTCAGTTACCGAGCTTGTTGGAGGGAGGCAGCAGGGCCCGCCCCACGAGGAGGGACTAAGCATTTAATACTGCTGAGACCTCTAAACGGGCTCAAAGAGAGACCCACCTGTGGCAGACACTGTCAGGCACGAAGGGAATAAGTTACTGCGTCTCCAGCAAGACCGTTACCGGGCACAAACCTTGTTGTTCTTCTTGATTATCTGAACTCGGACGAACCGTTATACACAGAGTGAACATGACATTATTTTGTCATCAACTTTTCATCCTATGGATTGTTGTCACAGGTAAGCTTGATTTAAATGTTTTATAGGATAATGTCTTGTTGTTGAAACGCCCATGTACGCATGGATCATTCGGTGGTATATTGTTCAAAATACACTTCTCAAAACAGGTGCCATTTCGTGTAGGATATACAAGGAAAATCCAGAGCTCTGTAGGGTATTTAAATCAATCTCCAAACGTTGCCCGTTTTTGCCTAAACATTGCAATAGGCTGTGTTTATATTTTTGTTCCCATAAGTTTGCAATGTCACTGGAATAACGATGTAATAACATTAAAGCTGCCAAGTGGATAGCAATGCAGTGTTTAGACTGAAGCTAGGCTATATTTACCATCACTAGCCTACCCTAGATTCACTTAAGCGACATTTTCAAATACACTACATGACCAAAGTATGTGGACACCTGTTCGTCAAACATCTCATTCTAAAATCATGGGCATTAATATGGAGTTGGTCCTCCCTTTTCTGCTATAACAGCCGCCACTCTTTTGGGAAGGCTTTCCACTAGGTGTAGGAACATTGCTGCGGGGACTTGCTTCCATTCAGCCACAAGAGCATTAGTGAGGTCGGGCACTGATGTTGGGCAATGAGGCCTGGCTCGCAGTCGGTGTGCCAATTCAGCCCAAAGATGTTCGATGGGTTTGAGGTCAGGGTTCTGTGCAGGCCAGTCAAGTACTTCCACACCGATCTCGACAAACCATTTCTGTACAGACCTCGCTTTGTGCCCAGGGGCATTGTGATGCTGAAACAGTAAAGGGCCTTCCCCAAACTGTTGCCACAAAGTTGGAAGCACAGAATCGTCTAGAATGTCATTGTATGCTGTAGCTGGAACTAAGGGACCTAGACCGAACCATGAAAAACATCCCCAGACCATCATTCCTCTTCCACCAAACTTTACAGTTGGCACTATGCATTGGGACAGGTAGCGTTTTCCTGGCATCTGCCAAGCCAAGATTCGTCTGTCGGAATGCCAGATGGTGAAGCGTGATTCATCACTCCAGAGAATTCGTTTCCACTGCTCCAGAGTCCAATGGCAGCCGACAATTGGCATTGTGCATTGTGATCTTAGGCTTGTGTGTGGCTGCTTGGCCATGGAAACCCATTTCATGAAGCTCCCAACGAACAGTTCTTGTGCTGACGTTGCTTCCAGAGGCAGTTTCGAACTCGGTTGTGAGTGTTGCAAACGAGGACAAACAATTGTTACGCGCTATGCGCTTTAGCACTCGGCAGTCCCGTTCTGTGAGCTTGTGTGGCCTACCACTTCGCGGCTCAGCCGTTGCTGCTCCTAGATGTTCCACTTCACAATAACAGCACTTACAGTTGACCGGGGGAGCTCTAGCAGGGCAGAAATTTGACTAACTGATTTGTTGGAAAGGTGGCATCCTATGACGGTGCCACGTTGAAAGTCACAGAGCTCTTCAGTAAGGCCATTCAACTGCCAATGTTTGTCTATGGAGATTGCATGGCTGTGTGCTCGATTTTATACACCTGTCATTAACGGGTGTGGCTGAAATAGCCGAATGAACTAATTTGAAGGGGTGTCATCATACATTTGTATATATAGTGTAAGTGTTTTTCTATCCATTATTATGTAAGGTAAGAAACCATTATTTAAGAAGGCTCTGATAGATCTCTTTTCATATGTACAGTACTAATACTTAAAAACTAGTGGCTATCTTAGACTCTTAGCAGGGGGTTCCCCAAAACTCTCCAAATGGAAGCCAAGACTTACTGAAGACTGAGTCATTGGTTCCACTGCTCTCTGGCTGGTTGTGACACACATCTTAACCATTCAAAGAAGTTCAGCTCTTTCTGTACTCTCTCTTCTATACTCTTTTAGCCTGCAACACTGGTGAAGTGTACTGTGGAATCTTAATGAGCCTATAGGCTCAGCCATGCTGCTGCTTAGCCTTGCTGCCCTGTACGGAAGTTGATTCTATTGGTCGCAGTCTCTTAATTAGGGCTGCTCTGGGGTTGCTTCATCACGTTGCCAACTACAGCAGGGATGGGCAACTGGCGGCCCGCATGCCCGCTTTTGTTGGCCCGCGGATCAATTATTATTTAAAAAATGTAGGACCTGAGTCGGGATCTCAATGTACTGTCGCAAGTTAAAATTGTAGAATACACTAGGTGCAATTTAGACATTTGGTTGTGCATCAGCAGTTTTTCTCTTATGTTATGTCTCTCACTGACAGTCACTCAAATAGCCAATGTCAGCTAAAAATTGGTAAGTTAGTCTAGCATCCAGCTTGTAAACATCCAGCTTTGTAAACGTCATGGTCGTATTTCCGACCAGGGGACCCCCATTGATTTTGTTTGTCACTCTCACTCAGATATCATATTAAAAAACAGCAAATATTTCTCTCCCCCTATGGCAAAATGTGCAGAATTACAGGAAATAAGCTATAAAACTGCTAATTTGTTTCACCGTTCCTTTGCAAAATGAGTAGAATTTAATGAAATTTGTTAGAACATTGTAAAATCTTCTCTCCGCCCCATGGCAAAATCGCTTAGGGCCCCCAAAAGGCTAGTGCCTCATGATGAGTTCAGATTTTTTGTGGCCCTCACCCCCATCAAAGTTGCCTATCCCTGCCCTATAGGGAAGGCCATATTTAAGGTCAAGGGTTACCATCAGAGGCCTGAGAGGAGCCACTGTCGTGTGGCTCAGTCCTTGCTGGTCCCCTGGTCTCTGCAGGCTGTTTTTATAGTTCGATCACTTGTTATGTGTTTAAGGTCTCTGTAACTCAGGGAGAGAGCTTGGCTCTGAACTGAAGGAGGCTTGTACGAGAAGCATGACTGAGTGTGTGTGTGTGTGTGTGTGTGTGTGTGTGTGTGTGTGTGTGTGTGTGTGTGTGTGTGTGTGTGTGTGTGTGTGTGTGTGTGTGTGTGTGTGTGTGTGTGTGTGTGTGTGTGGGTGTGTGTGTGTGTGTGTGAGGCAGGCAGGCAGGCAGCAGTAAAAAGATACATATGAAGGATCTCCTGAGGGTCGATCACCTCTTCCCCTGAGTCTGGCGCCATGGACTCCATCGTCCAGCGTGTGTCCCCGATAAGAAAGAGCATGTTCAGTGTCTCTTCTCCTCCCCTTCTTAACATTGTCTCTTTCCTCTCTGACCACATACATTCTTCATGTCAGCAGCTTCATAGTCTGGTGGTTAGTCATGATATTATATGTGCAGAGCATGCAGGGTCTATACAGGAGGTAATGGATGGGGTGGAGAGAGCGAGGAGACACACACACATTCATCAGTCCTCCCTTTTAAGTGTGATGAAGCCCAGATATCAACGAGTGATCACTATGCCGAGGTCAGGGTAAATAGGGTACAGTGAGTGTGGACATGTACAGTGAGTGTGACATGGGTTTGGTACTGTCTCCTTTCTCCTCACTATACCACCCAGCCTTTACCCACAATCTCTCTCTCTCTCTCTCTCTTGCTGCCTGCACTCCCCTTTTCATAGACACTCTTGCTTCTTCTTCTTTCTTTCTTTCTTTCTTTCTTTCTTTCTTTCTTTCTTTCTTTCTTTCATCTTGTCTTTCATCTTATCACCTCTCCCCCCTCCTCTTTCCTCCCTCTCGCTGAGTTGGATTAGGGGCTGTAAATCTCACTCTGTAATTGGAAAGCATGTGCTGGCCGAGCTTTAATAGGATATGATATGTGCTCAGAGCAGAGGCCCAGTGAGCGAGGAGCGCTAGCTGCACTAGGGAACCATCTGTTACCTACAGATAGTCAAGGCTGGACGAGCCCTCTGTGCTGATAAAGGATATAGGGAGGGGGACGTAGACACACACAACTCACCTCCCCTTAAGTCTTACAACTAGGGCAAGCCACGGGTCAAGCTGAAGGTAGGGAGGTCACTGAGAGAGAAAGACCACGGGAGATAAGCATGTAAATAAATCAACTGAGGTAACGATGAAGAAAAAGACACGAGAATAAACAATGACTGCAACTTAAACCTTCTGATCTTTCCCTAATAGAGAAAGTAGTACTGTGCTCTGTGTGTCCTTCCATGCCACCCATAGTAATGAGTCCTGCTGTGGGGCCCGGTGTTGACAAATCAGTACAAGACCCTCTAGCTGTGTGACTGCCTTTCTTCTGTCAGTGTGTGTGTCTTTGTGCCTGTGAGTGATGTTGTGTGTGCGTGTGTGTGTTTGTGTGTGTGTGTCAGGCAGGCCCTACCCCAGACAGACGATGGCCAGTACAGCTACCATCTAGTCAAACAGGACATTTCTCCTTCTCCTCCAGGCATTGTGAACAAATTGAGCAATCTCAAACACGCCCTGTCTGAAACAAAATTCAAGCCTCTGCTCGTCCCGTAACCCGTGTATATCCCGGACTCTGACATTGCTTGTTCTGATATTTCTTAATCTCTTGTTTCTTCAAGGGTTATTTAAGCAATAAGGCCCGAGGAGGTGTGGTATATGACCAATATACCGCGGCTAAGGGCTGTTCATACACACGACGCATCGCGGAGTGCCTGAATACAGCCCGTAGCCGTGTTATATTGGCCATAAACCACAAACCCCCGAGGTGCCTTATTACTATTATAAACTGGTTACCAACGTAATTAGAGGAGTAAAAATACATGTTTTGTCATACCCGTGATATACGGTCTGATACGGGCTGTCAGCCAATCAGCATTCAGGGCTCGAACCCCCCACTTTATAATTCTGTATTAGTATTGTACTGTTAGACATTTACTGCACTGTTGGACCATGGAACAAAAGCATTTAGCTGCGCCTGCTTTAGCATCTGCTAATATGTGTACGCGACAAATAAACTTTGATTTGAGAACAGTGTGAAGTTGTCTTTCGGGAATTAGGAAACCTGTTGATTCCCTAGATGTAATCTCACAGACAAATAATGCAAGACCTTTAGGGAAAGGGGATACCTCATTCCTCATTTAACCCAACCCCTCTGAATCAGAGAGGTGCGGAGGGCTGCCTTAATCGACATCCACGTCTTCGGCGCCCGTGGAACAGTGCGTTAACTGTCTAGCTCAGGGGCAGAACGACAGATTTTTACCTTGTCAGCTCGGGGATTCAATCCTGCAGCCTTTCGGTTACTGGCCCAACGCTCCTACCCGCCAGGCTACCTGCTTTACCCAGTTATGACAATGCCTGTCTATTGTCCTGTTGATTTGAAGAGTGTAAGATGCGGTATAAGCTGTCACAAGCTGTGACTGTGACTTTCCCATGAGCAACTATGCACAGTAGACTTCACAGTCATGATATTGGATGAATGCAGGGAGATAGGACCATTCTCATTCCTTCCATTGACCATGGACATGTTCAGCTTGATTAGACTAATTAGGAATCTGTCCCCGAAGCAGCGTGTATAACTATGTGAGGAATCTTTGTCACAGAGAGAGTGCAGCGGCATCAGCAACCTTAATAATAATAATGAATGGTATTTATATAGTGCTTTTCAAGGACCCAAAGTTGCTTCACAAACGAAGAAGGTTTATATCCCCCATATCCGAGGGAAGAGGTTTCAGCAAGGTCTATTACCTGGATGAGGCACCTCTTCAGAGAGAGAGAGAGAGAGAGAGAGAGAGCGAGAGAGAGAGAGAGAGAGAGAGAGAGAGAGAGAGAGAGAGAGAGAGACAGAGACAGAGAGAGACACAGAGAGACACAGAATAGCAGACACAGGGATATGGCAGTGGTTGGTCTGTAAGAGGTGGAGATCTCATTTCCGTGAGATAGGGTCACCTCTGGTGAACTGGCGTCAGCTGCCCTGCTTTGATGTCGCAGCCGTGGTAACAGAGAAATGGACAGGGCCCAAAGGGCAGATAGACTCACTACACCAGGGGAAGCTGAAGCAAACTGACCTGCTTGCTGCTACTGTTTGTGTGTGTGTGTGTGTGTGTGTGTGTGTGTGTGTGTGTGTGTGTGTGTGTGTGTGTGTGTGTGTGTGTGTGTGTGTGTGTGTGTGTGTGTGTGTGTGTGTGTGTGTGTGTGTGTGTGTGTGTGTGTGTGTGTGTGTGTGTGTGTGTGTGTGTGTTGTGTTTGATGTAAGAAGGGGAACATTCCCTACAGAGCCCCTACAAGCATTGCTCCTGCTGGTCATAAAGCAGTATGTTAGAAATGTCCACCTCATTAGCCTCATTCTAATCATTCCAGCCTCATTCTAATTAGCATGGACTGAAGTCCAACATTACTAGTCCTATGTCATGTACATGTTGTTATTTTACATGTTATGCTCTGAGATGTTATCCATGCTATTACACCCCCGATCGTTTCAGAGTGTTTGGTATGTCATTTGTGAGCACTGTTAGTAACTGTTATTCCTATTAGCATTTGTAAACAGTGAACAGCATGGACAGACAGACTAGACTACAGTAATCAACTCTGAAGGGACGTCACATTACTGTGATGGCGCTAATTAGAAAATCCTTTCGTTATCAGTCTCTGTGGGGTCAGTCACTAACCCGATGGCCAATATTTCTTTCTCTCTTTGTCTTTCTCTCTCTCTCTCTCTCTCTCTCTCTCTCTCTCTCTCTCTCTCCTTTCTTTCTTTCTCTTTCTCTGTTTTTCTGTGAGCATTCCGTAATCAGGTCTGTGTTTCTCACAGTGCTGGTAGATGTGATAAAAGCTATTTCAGGAACGCACTTCCCTAATCCCCACCCGTAAGCTGGGCATGTTTCCGTGGAAACTCCAAGTGACTGAAAGTGTCTACTGGAGGCAGGTTTCCGGAACCGTCATGACTCCTCCTGTCTATTTAAACCCGTTCTTCCCTCCCCGAGCACTGTCATCTGCTGACTCCAGACTGGGATTACGTCCCAAATGACACCCTTAATCCCTGTGTAGTGCACTACTTTTGACCAGGGCCCCTGAGGCACTATGCAGGGAGTGCACTATGTAGGGAATAGGATGCAATTTGGGACACAGGTTGTCTTGAAGTCCATTACCGAGTAGAGTCTGTGGGGGTTGGGGTTGAGGGGGCAACAAGGTAATTGTTTACCTGGCAGTCGGTTGAATTCATAAAGGGGCAGTTCACAGGAGTACCATTGTGCCACATGAAAAGAAAGCCTGTGAAGTGTGGTGCTGGGATGACAGACGAGCGTCATCGGTGTGGAGTCTCTCTCTCTGTCCCTCTTTCTCTCTCCCCCACTCTCTCTCTCCCCCTTCTCTGTCTCTTTGTCTCTCTCCCTCAGTGTTTTGTAGTGTGGCCATCAGAACTTTGACAGCTGGCAACGGATGTCTCCTGGCAACGGACACACTCCCACACTGCTTAGCGGTGGCGTGCGAGTCCCTCAGCCTCCGCTCGATGCTGTTCCCTTTTCTTCCTGTGTGGGAAGGGGAGGGTGAGGGTGTGGCTGGGTGACAGACTGTGACCATATTTTATTCTTTCTGTTTGTGAGTCTGTCGATGTTTACTTCACTGTGTGTGTGTGTGACGTGCAGTATGACCCTGGGAGTGACCACTGTATGACACTAATGTATACACTGTTGCAGTGACTTGATGTGAATCTGGTCCAACCCAAACTGGACCCTTTTGTCTATGTTATAAGTCAAGTTTTATTTGCAGTGCATTTCACATGTCTCAATACACTTTACAAAAAAGATGAGCTCTTCCTGAGTGTGTGGTCCCCTATGGTGAAGTTCTATAGGTGTCCTTTGACCTCTGGGGCATCTGATTTAACCCCATTATCTCATTGTGTCTTCCTGAGATGATCTGGCTGTAACACTAGGTTAATACCTAAAAGAGGGCTTCTGCCTGTCCTGCAATATACCGTTTACATAATCTACACTGTACTGTACTGCACCCTACCTATACACTGTCTCTTCTGGTTTGGTACGCTTTATTCAATACAACATTACCAGTAGTTCCTGGTAATAAGTTAGTGAAGATAAAGATTCAAATGAGCGGTAGTTGGACTACGTGCCAGTCCTGATGTTTAATAATGTAAAAAATAAAATAAAAAAATAAAAGAATGTGGAACTTTAAAGGAAATGGCAGTCAGAGGAGGCTGGTGGGAGGAGCTATAGGAGGACGGGCTCATTGTAATGGCTGGAATGGAATTACTGGAACAGAGTCTAACATGTGGTCTCCATATGTTTGATGTATTTGATACCGTTCCATTCATTCCATTCCAGCCATTACAATGAGCCGTCCTCCTATAGCTCCTCCCACCAGCCCCCTCTGATAGCAGGGATATTGAAACCCACACAGAACTTCCCCGTGCGAGTTGTTTAATTCCGCACCAGTTTAGTTTTATGTTGCTTATGAAACTACAGCAACTATGATGACGTGTATACGGAAGTAATAATGCACGGAGAAGCATCAATGTCGCAGTTGTTAATATGTATATTATGACTTTTTTGAGTACAATTGTTATTGTTTTTTATTTCACTTGGTCCCCCTCTATGGTCATGCTTCTCCCTCTGTTTTCTTTCTCTGTGGTCATTCCACCCCACCCCTTCAACAGTCTGTACTCTGCCTCCACACCGATGGACATGTATTTTTTTCATCACTGCCACAGTTGTCATTTATGTATATAATGCTATTTCTACTCTGCTTTTTTAGGACCGTTTTCATTATTTTATTTCACTTAGTCCTGCATGTTTGAGCTCGAAGCCTAACATTTTCACTGAACCCTGCAATCACACCTGCAACCCGGTACATGTGACTATTACTGTAAGCACTCTGAATCTGAGTCTGAGTCTGAATCTGAGTCTGAGTCTATGTCTGAATCTGAGTCTGAGTCTGAGTCTGAATCTGAGTCTGAATCAGCCGTGGTGGAAGTATTGTACTCAGGGACACAAACCTCAGATGACTTTGTAAGACACAGGATAGCCTCTGTGTGCGTGTTTGATGAAAACCTGTGTGTGTGTGTGTGTGTGTGTGTGTGTGTGTGTGTGTGTGTGTGTGTGTGTGTGTGTGTGTGTGTGTGTGTGTGTGTGTGTGTGTGTGTGTGTGTGTGTGTGTGCGGTGCGTGTGTGCGGTGCGTGCGTGCGTGCGTGCGTGCGTGCGAGCTGTGTGCGTGCCTGCATATGTGCATGTGAGTGTGTGAGTGTGTGTCAGGCGTGATATTCTTGCCTGGGGAATTGTGACTTAGGTCCGGAGCTTCCTCCTGTCCAGTGACAGGTAGGCAGGGGGTGTTTTATGACGCCGTCAAGGCTCCCCAGTAGCTATGTCTACTCATGTTCATGTCGACCTGTCTGGGAAGGGATCTTCAATTTTCCAACATGGCCACACTCTCATGGTGTATGGTATACCCACATCATGCACAAAATGTGTCGGGATGTAGCAGAGTGACTCCAGCCGTAGAGAGCCGACTCTGTGATCCAAGTCTGATGTGGATCTAAATGAGACGTCAGTGATTGTTTTCAAGCGACTTTTCCAGGACGGAAGCATTTGAATGAGAGGGGGGAACTGTGGAAAGGTCATCACAAACACGCACGCACGCACAACCACAAACACACACACACACACCATTGTGTTGACGTTTTGTCATTGTTGCAGTGCTGAGAGAGAAGTGATCAGATAACTCTGTCATTGCTTTAACTTACCAGCCGATACTCTCACCTCTCCCTCGGTTTCCACTCTGTTGCCTTGGATATCATGGTGTCCATTGTATGGCTGTTTGCATGGCAGCAGTATTGGGGATGTGGCTAGATTTACTATTGGTGTTTTTAGAAAGTGTTGTATAGTGCGAAGTCTGCTGACTAGTCTGTTGATTTTACAATCAACAAGTTCTCAATTGTTCTCAACTGTTCTCAACTGTTCTCAATTGTTGTCAATTGTTCTCACCTCTCACAACAGATGTTTGTAGCCCATGACTTAGAGCAGGGGTTCTTAAACTTTTTCAGCCTGGGACCCAAATGAGAAATTCCGTGTTCAGTCATTTCAAATGTTGCCATGGGGCGTAGAGAAAATTTCACTGTTTTAAAGCAAGTTTTCTGCAATTCTACAAATCATGCCATGGGGCAGAGAGGACATTTAGCAATTTTCTAAAACATTTCATGCAGTTCTGCTCATTTTGCAATGGGGCAGAGAGGAAAACATTTCAGTTTTACAGCTAATTTCCTGCAATTCCTCCCACTTTGGGTCGTGACCCCTACTTTAAGAAAGGCTGACTTAGAGGGTGTAAAATCAAGTGGCGTTTAACCGACACCTCAGAGCTACCAATGGGCCTGACGGAGGGAAAGGTCTGTGTGTTGGATGGAGAATAGCAGGAAGTAGTGGGCTACTGCCTACTGTATGTCGATGCTAAATTAGGCTTTGACTTCCCAGTAGTTGTGTTGTGGGGCAGGGCCTGATTTCTGTCACCACCATCTGCTTTAACACCCATTTACACATTACACTACTGTAAATGTTTGCGCTTGGCATTGGTAATTTTAGATAGGCAGTCCATTGGCCAGCCTTGTCCAGGATCACACTGGATGATCTATGCTCAGCCTGCTCTTTGTTCAGGTTGCCAGGGAGATTTCTTATGTTTGGAATCTGTGTGTTTTTCTTTTCCCCAGTACAATGGACCATAGATTAGGTTTCCAGGTTTTAGTTAGCAACCACATTGCTAGGCTTCATTATTGTGTATTTATCCGGTTTCTGCTAAGACGCTCGTCTGAAGACAACACATTCTGTCAGGCATGTCTGCATCGCCAAGGCCCGCTGGCAAATTTATGCGGAGGAATCTAACCAATGGGCAGAATGTTTTAATTTGGTTACCAAGAGATTAAAGTGTACTGTGACACACTGCGGTGATACACCCAGAATGTACAGTATGAAGGGGAAAGACTCTTACTCATAGCTATGTCTTCATATCATCATATAAAGATAGAGGGATGGGCATAACTGATAGAAATCTCATTAAAAGAACATACTGTTGATTTCTTATGTCTTGCACTGTGAATAAAAGGGGATAATTAAATCTAGTGTTTTCTCATTGGTCTTTGTTGGGTTTAATCTCTTGGAATCAACTAAAACCCTTGGGGCTATCTTCTTTCATTCTTAATCTACACGAGCTACTAACAGATTGATACAGTACTGTTAACTGCATCTGTGTTTTGTGTCACTGGCCCCACACTGTTCTCGTTTCGGGAGACGTTTTCTGGTTTCGGTCACCTCGCCTTGTTATCATCATAACCAATAAAATCTATATTACGTCAGCTGTGATCATAAAAGCCTTTCTCTCAGTCCACCACCCATCCTATCAGGTAACGCTGTATTTATTCAATCCACTCCCTCATACCATATGTGTGGGTGAAGGGATGTACGTGTGTACGTGTGTGTGTGTGTGTGTGTGTGTGTGTGTGTGTGTGTGTGTGTGTGTGTGTGTGTGTGTGTGTGTGTGTGTGTGTGTGTGTGTGTGTGTGTGTGTGTGTGTGTGTGTGTGTGTGTGTGTGTGTGTGTGTGTGTGTGGTGAAAGAGTCTGTATGGATACAAGTGTGTTCTCTATCTCAAATACGGATGGCCATTAAGTTCGGCCTTGACAGGTGTGTGTGTGCTCTTTGGTAATTTTTCATCCGTTAAATGGGTTTTGGTTACCAAGCGACAGAGCCGTTAGGTCACACGGGGCAACGTACACTCTGGCGTGTACTGTGTGTTCCTGGAAAATAATTGAATCACACACACAATCAGATATTAGTCTTTGTTCCACCCCTACTTCCTCCTGCATCTCTGCTGCCTGGTATGGTAGGAGCAACACAGGGTTTGCCATCTGCCTAAGTCGCATCCCAAATGGCACCCTATATTGACCAGAGCCAAAAGTAGTGCACTATGTAGGGAATAGGGTGCCATTTGGCATGGGGCCCCATGTTGAGCGTGTGTTCCCTCTCCGCTTTAGCTGGAGGAGGAAATAGAAAAGGTTGAACGTATTCAGCCAACGCATACAGATGAGGACCCAGCACCGCGGCTCGGGGTAAACAGGCCGAGGCAGTGTTCTATCAAAGGCCTCCTGCTGGGTGTGCCGCTCCTCAGGCTGCTGTGAAGCTGCCAAACACAAAGAGACCAGAGCAGATTGGGTTTAACAGCACCGTGGACAGGCATCACCGCAACGCGCTAAGATCAACATGACGCCGAGTCCTCTTTGAAGAGACTGGTAATAAACTTGACTAGACACGACACTGACATTGCGCGATGCAGTGAGTGGCATTTGAGGTACGTCAGTAGGCGGACGATCGTGTACTTGTCTTTTGTCACGCTTATGACGTGATGCACTTTTGTACGTCTCTGTGACACAACTGGAATGGTGAGCTCAGCTACAGCTAAAGCAAATGCCGCAATGACTTTTCATCACTAAGCTCCAACACTGAACACAGCTCCAACACTGAACACTTTTAGTTGTCTAGATTCCAGTGCTTTTGCAGACGGCCCAAGTGGTATTGGAACGCATGCTGTCAACCAGGGCTATTCCATTTATTTTCTGGAGGGCCCAAACACCTCAGATTTTTTTTTTGTTTCTACCTGGTAGTTAAATTCACTCATCGGTCGCAGTCATCCCTGATTATAGGGGGGAACATGCACACCAGAGGAGTAACTGGCCAAGGTTTAAGACTTCTGGTTAAGACCACAGGCTTTGACTCCCTAACCTTTGACCTTAACATAACAGGTCTGTTTCAGTATTGCAGGTTTGGGGTGTTTTGCAGAGTGTGTATGGGGCACATGAAGCTGAGCTCATGACTTACTGTATGTTTGTAGTGTTGTCTTTATCTTTAGGGGCAGAGTCCAACACCCCGACTCCTGGCACACACGAAAGTCCTGGGCCCACAGATACATCCATGACCCCAGGAGATAGATCCACCACCATCTTATCCACAAAGACCGCAGTCTCCACTGAACCCAGCTCCACCACCACAGACCGAGCCACCACCACCCAAGACCCCTCAACTGTCCTCCCTAGCACTGATGGCACCTCACCCACAACAGCAGCCGTCTCTACAACTAAAGAGGTCTCTACTACGACAGACCTGACCTCAACTTCTGATACGACAGAGTCTACGGGAGCAGTCGGCACCACTGCGACAGAAACAAGAACTATCCCGTCGGTCAGCACAGCAGAGATGACTTCCTCCCACAAGACCTCGGCGTACACTGTCACGTCCCCTGAGTCGACGGGAAAAGACAGTCAATCTACAGACAGTGGCATGACAACACCCACCACCACACCTGCCCTTAGCAGAGGGGTCTCTCTGTCTACCACGGAACATGCCGGAACCTCCTCCTCTGTCACCACTGAGACAGGACGTACCTCAAACACAACTCCAGACATTGTCCCAACCAGCAGTACCAAAGAGCCAGGCACACATGAAACAACAGCCATCAATGCAGCTACCACAGATACAGGTACCAAAGACAGTGAGACCACAGGTACAGGGATCACAAAGTCCACCATCCCACCAACTGGTCAGACCTCTCTCCCAGTAACAGAGGGTAGTACCCTGTCTTCAACACGCCCCTCCTCCACTACAAAGGGCTCTGAGACCTCTCTCCCAGTAACAGAGGGTAGTACCCTGTCTTCAACACGCCCCTCCTCCACTACAAAGGGCTCTGAGACCTCTCTCCCAGTAACAGAAGGTAGTACCCTGTCTTCAACACGCCCCTCCTCCACTACAAAGGGCCCTGAGACCTCTCTCCCAGTAACAGAGGGTAGTACCCTGTCTTCAACACGCCCCTCCTCCACTACAAAGGGCCCTGAGACCTCTCTCCCAGTAACAGAGGGTAGTACCCTGTCTTCAACACGCCCCTTCTCCACTACAAAGGGCCCTGAGACCTCTCTCCCAGTAACAGAGGGTAGTACCCTGTCTTCAACACGCCCCTCCTCCACTACAAAGGGCCCTGAGACCTCTCTCCCAGTAACAGAGGGTAGTACCCTGTCTTCAACACGCCCCTCCTCCACTACAAAGGGCCATGAGACCTCTCTCCCAGTAACAGAGGGTAGTACCCTGTCTTCAACACACCCCTCCTCCACTACAAAGGGCCATGAGACCTCTCTCCCAGTAACAGAGGGTAGTACCCTGTCTTCAACACGCCCCTCCGCCACTACAAAGGGCCCTGAGACCTCTCTCCCAGTATCACATAGTACCTCGCCCTCTACCTCGACCACCGCCAATACAGAGGGCTCCCAGGTCCCCACTACAAAGGGCCCTGAGACCTCTCTCCCAGTGACCGATGGCGCCACGTCCTCAACCCCCACAGCTACCATTACAGGGAGCCCTCATACAGACAAAACCACTGGAACAGAGGGGATTACCGATTCTACAACCACAGCTGACACTCCAGCCTTGCCCCCCACCTCCGGCTCTTCCTCCAGCCCACCCTCTCCAGGTTCAACCCAAACCCCAGGCAGCAGCACTGAGGCCCCCATAGACACCTCCACCACCACCCCTTCCCCCTCACCCACCATCACACCTACAGGAGGTATGCTTTAAAATGTAATTGTCCGTGTCATATGTTGTAAACATGATTGTGTCTGGGTAATGTCTGAAGGAGGACTAAATATAATGCCGCAAACTGATTAAAAACATATTATCTTCACTGTGAGATGTTAATCCATGTTGAAACTTCCTTTCTAATTTCATCTTTGTTTTGTCTTCTTTCCTTCTTTTTCTTTTCACCACAGAAACCCCTGGACAACCAACTAGCAAAACTAGTGAGAGCCCACTTCCTCCTTTCCACACCTCCACCTCCCCTACCGGTGGAATCACCACCCAGCCAGAGTCAGCCATCACTGCTACCACGTCCCTGCCTCCACCCATCCCCATAGTGTGTCCCTCCACTCCCTGTCCGTATGATAGCATCTGTCTCAATGGCACCTGCCAGTGTGTGTCTGGGACCTTCCTCTTAGAGGGCCGCTGTGTACAAGGTTAGTGCTAGTTGTTGGTGTTATAATGAAGACAATGATGGTGCTGATGCCGAGGATGATGATGGTGATGATGATGAAAATATTAATATTGATAAACGACTCTTTTTTTGACTCCTTTTTCCCCCCTTTCATTTTCAGCCCAAGTGTTCTCTGGAGACCTGCATCTCAACCAGACATTTCAGGCTGAAATGAGCAACCGGTCATCAGTGATATTTCGGCGAACAGCAGCCAGGATCTCA